>NC_042528.1:9581143-9884771 GCF_900963305.1 Echeneis naucrates | reverse complement strand
GCTGCACATTGAGATTTTGGGAAAACTATTTGTCTCGGCATAGAATGTGATAAATGAAAGCCATATGTCTTTGAGAGAAAGGGAGAGAACCCTGTGTGTGTTGACAGTACATTTTGTCCCATTGGGGCTCCCATGTAAGCCGTGACATTTTCAGACAATATTGCGGTGTTGAGCCACAGTTAGGATTTCATAAGTCAAGCTAACACTGGAGACGTAAGCATGTGTGTGTGTGTGTGTGTGTGTGTGTGTGTGTGTGTGTGTATCTACCACCATTACGATGTCAGAACACTTATTACTTTCTGTAGCTCTGGTATGTGTCCATGTTTCTGAGTGTGCTTTGCGTACTCACAGTCTCTGAATGTGTTCCTTTGAATTTCTCTCCCCGTCGCTCTGTTTGTCTTTTGTTTTATAAGGCTGTCTGCTGGTTGTGTGAAAAAAGATGACACATTATTTTTCCATATTTATCTGCCTGTCTTTCCCCATTTTTGCCTTTTATCAGCGTGTAGTTTTTTTTTTTTTTGTTTTTTTTTTTTGTTTTTGTCAGGGTATCCATGCCATTAGAGTGCACACTTTCCAAGGCCCTGATGCTATCTGCTGCATGATATCTGAACTAATGCTGCACTTTTCCACCATCCCCATGAACAATTGCTAGGTAAAAACAGACCCTCTTTTCTGTTACCGGAAGTCACAAGAGATGGACTTCAGATAAAACTTCAGCTTTATATTTCAGTGTACTTATCTCCCTCTGCAAATCCTGATCCATTCTAGATGTATGGGGAATGCATGGCGGGAGGTTTTTGCCACTGCCTCTTTGTCTTTCAGTGGCACATTAGCTTCATGTGTTAGTATGTCTGGTATACAGAATAAGACAAGGAGAAAGGATGATAACTCCTCCATCCAGTGGGCATGAGCAGTCACTGAATGGTTTAAGCATGAAAATTATATGCTTTTGTATGCTACAGTGGTTAGCAAACATGCAGCTGAACATGCAGTCTAATAGACTCTCCAACACCATCATCAAAACAGCAAATGATCCTGATCTGTAGCATTAAGGTGGAGTGAAGCTGTTCTCGAGCTACATGGTGGCCCAGCGCCTTGCAAAGAAACTGTGTTGGTTTGTCCTTTTTATAAGGTATCTGTCTAAATGTGTGCTTGACAACACTTAAGTTTCAAACTACAGGAAATTCTTCTGTGGGGGTTGGACATGCACAACAATTACGATTATTTGTTATTTAGGGTAGAGACAAACTAAATAAATGGGGTTTTAACAAATTTTGTTAATTAAACACCAATGAATTAATTTTGTTGTCAGATGCCCTGCTTGCCTGCACAGAGAGCAGCTGCCACCACCACTTGGTTGTGGGTTGCCAGGTTGTCGTAACAGATTGTATGTTGTATGTGTGTGTGCACTGTGTGTCTAGGTTGTGTTTCATACACGATCTGGCAACTAAGATAACATCAGACAGACATACATACATATGGATGTGTGTATGATGTTTATTTATAATAAATAGTCAAAGGCCGCACAAATTAGTTTCCTGGGAGAAATGAACAAACCGGAGCAGATTTGAAGATTATCTTTGAAATCTTAAAAAAAAAAAAAAAACAACTTTTTGAAATACAGGAGACTCCTGGGAAAAACAAGCACGCTAAGGAATGCTATACTTCCTATACACTCCCTATAGTACATTGTGTAAGTCCACTGATCTTTTAACACATAAACTGATTGCTTTGTACAAATCCCAAGGACAAGCTAAGTAAATGACTTCAGACTTAACACCTGTACTGTATTTTCTTGTTATGTGACCAGCACATCCCATCAGCCTGGGTCACGTACCACAGCATTTATAGCCTAATGTAGTTTGTTTATCTCACAGTCCTTATATAAATACACTATACACAAACAGTGCTGTATCAGCCTTTACTAGATGTCTTCAATAACAGTTTTTTCTTAGTTTAGGAAGGTTGTTGAATTCCCAAGGAGAGAAGAAAAATCAGTACCTTCTCAGATTATGATAGTGCGCCTTTGGAGACTGCACCAGAAACCCTGATACATTTCAACATGTCACTGAGCACTTTAGGAGCCTGGTTATGTTGGCACTTATTCTTTTATGAAGATAGATTAAAACCTATATATCCAATATAGTACGAACAAAGGTGTACATATAATAAACTGAATGTTGGCTAAGTTCTGTGTAGCTGTTATGGGGGGGGGGGTGGCTTGCATGGCACATTCTTTATTACTGATGTAGGCGTTTGAAATATTTGCATAGAAAACAGCCATCATTTCTACTTCAATGATAAGTCAAAATGTTTGCAGTTCAAAAAGACATATTGTGCAAATATATCTTAAGAGGCTTTATATGTCTAGAAGCTGTGGAATCCAGTATATACACTAAGTTATCAGGGCAACTAGCTACTTTTAAACAAATGTGATTGAATGCAGCAGACATGAAGGTTACAATCAGTTTTTATTGTGTGGCCATTTTAGAGGATGTAGTTTGTGGTGCTGCTGAACTGTCATATCCCAGAGATGTGTTTCTAATATTGAGTCGGCCTTCAATGTAGTGGACAAAGTATTAGAAACGGGTTTGAAAAAGTTAGAGAACAACAAAACGTAGTATATCAAACATGACATTTGTAGAATTTGTTAACTAAGTGATCTTTTAAATGTTACCCAATGTTTCACTATACTACTTATTAACTTATTCTGTCATAATAAATGGCACATCACATTTGTGAAAAGCCTTCAGGGATGTGTCAATGTTTGTTCATTTTAGTGGAAATATAACACAGAGAAAAAGGGAAGAGACAATCCTGCACTTTATCCCCCTTTCAATATATAATGCTCAATCTGGGAATTCTTTGAGCCATCGCCACCCTGTTCGCGCGCTCTCTTCTCCTCATATTGTTTTTCTTTCTCACTCGACCCATCACGCTGCACTGCTGGCTTTGTTCCTCCTCTTACAGACTCTGTCTGGGTATGCTGTCGCATCTGCTGTGTATCTGAACAGTATGAGACGTGTGACTGGTTTTTATATATATATATAGATGCTATAGCTAAAAATGCAAAAATGCATATATAAATGCATATATATATATATATATATATATATATATATATATGCATTTTTAGCAATTTTTAGCTATTGTGAATCTCATTCATCTGTTTTTATGCTTTGATCCAGAGGTTAGTTTTTATGTGTGTGAATATGGACAAGTCTGTTAGAAATGTTTGGTTTTTCTTTTTATATATCTCTGTGCAATACTTCTGATTTCAGCATCTATCTATATAATGTGTGAGTGAGTTTCTGTAAATATGTCACAAAGCTGCTCAACTTGTCTCTGTTGTAAATCTCTTGCATGACTGTTGGTTAATGAATGACGATGATGTATGTCTTGAGTTTTCGGCTCGTCTCATTCCATTTTATCTTCAGAATATGAGTTTGCATGGACTGTGAGTAAGTGTGTGTGTGTGTGTGTGTGTGTGTCTTTGCCTGTTTGTGTATTAATATGCTAGAGAAACAGCTGGCATGCCTAATGGCTGTCCCTCCCCATGTCCCTCCCAGATCCATCCTCTCTTCCACACTATGCACACTCAACTGAACACTACTTTTTCTTCTGCTCTTCTCTCCTCCTTGAGGCGTCAAACAAAAGCAGGTGTATGTGTGTGTGTATGGGATGATACTGAGATATAAAGAAGAGGAACAAATGATGAAAATGAGTTGTTGAAAATAGGTGAATGTGGAATTAGTGTTGAGGAATTATTTACAGTAGCGATGAGAGAACAGAGACTGAATTAGCCTACGATGGAACAGTAAGGTAACCACCATGCAAATTTAAATTAAAGCCAACTGCATGGTCTTGAAGTCCAGAGAGAATGAAAGAGGGGTCAAGGAGTAGGAGGAAGAGAGAGGTTCAGCATAAGCGAGTTCAATTAGCAGAATTTAGCCTATTAATTAGTACTATTAGCCACACCAAGCTGGGGTGTCAGTGAGTGTGTATGTCCATTTTGAGATTTGACATGAAAGTGACTTGTTAGGAGCCAAAAACAAGAAGGTTTGAAATGCAAGAAGCAAACACTCTCTCTCTCTCTCTCTCTCTCTCTCTCTCTCTCTCTCTCGCTCTCTCTCAGGTTTGGAAAAAATGCTTTGCATTAGCATTTTTGAGTGCATTCTTGTTCATAGTAACAAAAATACATACGCAAAGTTCCAGCCATGCGCAGAACAGTTGTAGTTTGTGCAGTGGTGCAGGCTGTTTTATCCGGAGTGTGGGTCTGTCTGTCTGTCTCTGTGTGTGTGGGTGTATGGGTGTGTTTGTACGTGTGCACACCAGGCTGTCGTGAAGTGGTCGCAGTTCAGCATCCTGGCTTGCGTGCCTTTTCTTCATAAAAATGCCACTCGGCTCCTCTGCTGAGGAATCGGGAGCAGCTGGCGGCATTTTCTCTCCTTTTCCTTTTCTTTTCTCTCCTTTTCAGCCCACTCCAGTCCCCTCTTCCCTAGTCTCGTTCTCTATTTTTAGTTTCCCGCATTCATATGTCTCTCAGTTTATATCCTTTTATTATTCAATTCCCTCTTCTTTTTTTTTTTTTTTGTTTCCTTGTTAGAAAAACTCAACAGCCTCTCAAAGTTCCAATGCCAGGCTCTTTGCTTTTGACCAACCCCAGGACACATGAATCATTTTTATTCATGATCAGACAGCCCTCTGAATGATGCTGCTGGGGGCTCCAGGGGCCAACTGTGTGTCTTGGGTTCTCTGCAATGATCGATGGCGAGAAACAGGGTTGTGTTGGGGTTTTTTTTTTCTCTTTTTTTTGTTTTTTTTTTGTTGTTTGTTTGTTTGTTTGTCTGCTTTTCAAACCAACGTTGTCAAGGTATTTTCAAGTTCAGATTAAAATCATTTGGGAGGGTGAGGTCGTTATCATGCGGATGCCCTGCCAACACATGCACAATCATATTTTTCCACAATCATAGGCACATTGTAGTCGAAGGAATGGGGAGAATGATGAGGAGCTAACAAAGGAAACCTCAGACCACCCTCCTCTCTCCTTCCACTGGCTGAAAAGCTCAGCAGCTCCCTCTGCTGCCAGGAATCATCACATCATCAGTCACCACTTGTTGCCTCCCCTCCACTCAATTGGTTTAATTGTGTTCTTATTTATATATTTCACCATTGATTTCTCTGTTGAGGCTGACATGGCTCTAATCCACAGCGACTGGCTGTCACGCCGTGATGGATGGAACAAAGCCAGTAAGCAAACACAATGCAAGACAAGTGCGACATGCTTGTGTGTGTCTGTTTGTTTAGATGTGCGTCTGTGTTAGAGTGCGTATGTTTGCGCTCGCATCTCGTATCAAAGTGTGTGTGGATACAGATTTGCACCACCGTCTAACAGTATGTGTATATCGGTGTGGGTGTGTGTGCACAAATGAGCATGTGGTAGCTGCTGAAGGAAAAGGGCAAGAAGCAGGACAATGTGTCATAATTACACTCTGGGTGTCACCATGAAAACAGCATTAAAACCAGATGAGGTAGTGTTTACCAATATGAACTGACAAATAGAACACCAGATTGATGTCAGCTTCACCCTCGCTCTTTCATTCTAACACACAACTCTCTTTCCCTATCCCTTCTGGTTAATGTTGCCTTGCCTCTCACTTCCTGTGTGTTTCGGACTGTGCAAGTTTGGTAAATGTATGCAAACTCTGCCCCATTTCTTCAACTTGTTTCAGATATGATGGAGGGGAGAAAATAAGAGGGTAGGTGGAAGAAAGAAGAAAGCATAAAACATAGGACCAGTAATAAAAGAACAAGTAGAAACGGAGGTTAAAGCCTCTAAATGATGATACAAAATGCTGTAAACTTTCAGCAACTCAAACAGAGTGAAAACCAAATTCAGTATGTATGTACAGTTTACCCTGGCGTTGTAGTTCCCAAACTGTGATCCCAGTTTTTCCAGGAGCAGAGTCACCATGCGGTCGCTGGGATGCAAAGCACATGACCATAACATGAGACACCATAGTTTGGTTTGGTGGTTGAGTTGAGGCAACATCAGCACATTAAGGTTAGGGAAAGGCTGGGGTTTTGGTTAAATGTAAACAATTCATGTGTCTTGAAGCCATTGACCACAATCTTTCCACAACCTTTACCAAATGTTATATCAGATAATATGTTCACCATCAAATATTAGTAAGTTGTCAAATGTGTCTAACAACATAACCTTCTTACTGATAGCTATTTGTTGTTCTTAATTAGTTGAGTGAAGGATAATAACAGGACACAGAAATGTAACTGGATCTGTATAAAGAATATGTAGGTGGTAAACTTGTCTTTTTTTGTGCGTTTGTGTGAATGAGTGTGTGAGTGAGTGAGAGAGTGAATGAATGAGTGAGTGTGTGGGTGTGTCATTATTGCAAACTGTTGCTTGAGACACCCTCTGTATGAGTGACGACCACTGAGGCAGCTGTGAGCACTTTGCCTGGTGTTTACGTGTTTGTCTGAGAACAGAGGCAGTTGTCACCAAAATTGTGCCATACTCAGCAAGACACAATTATGATACCTTTACACCCGCAGTATTCATGGATCAGACCACACACATCTTTGAACTTTGCTTAGATCCTGGCTACACACCTGAGTCCTCTTGCTTCAGAAAGTCAACATGGTAGCAGATGTCACGGCTGGTCCCGAATCCTGAATCCCATGTCGAAAGCAGAAAACCACATGGTGCTGCTGTAATGTCTAGTGGCTACAACAGTAAAAGAATTAGTAGGTGTGGTGCACTTGGATTTACACAAATAGTTTTCCATTAACTACTCCAAACACTGTTTGAGAGTTTGGAACTATTATAAACAATTTGTGTTGTTTCATTCTCCAGAAACAAATGTTTTAGCTCATGTCTATATATCTATATATATGTGTGTGTGTGTGTGTGTGTAATTCTCTACCTGACAATCCAACAATTAAACTCCAATGTTGAATGCAAGCAGGAAGTAGTATGGGTTTAATGAGGCAAAGCAGTGACTTGTGATGTGGAGTTTTAGGGGCTGGATTGGCTTGTGTTCCCTGCAGGAGATCAGAGTTTCCAGTCACAGACCGGTAATCATTCCTTACCTCTATATTGACTCCATCATGATCTTTTTCGAACCTTAACCAGAAGCTAGTTCCCACATGTAATTAACAAAAAACTGTGATGCCTTTGTTTGCAATTTTAAACTGAGATGGAGAAGCCCTGTGTTGTAACTTAATGGTGCACTTTTCTTTGCAAATAAGAAAGTAGCAAGGAAAGATAAATATTCTATTGTTAGCCTTTGTGAAGACAACATGGCACCAGATCCAAAATGGAGTCAGCTATCTGAACTTCAGCCCGCAGAGCAGTGAATGAAGACACTGTAGAGTTTAAATGTCTTAGTGAAGTAAAGAGAAAGCAAGGAGAGAGCAGACAAATAGGAGATAGCAGTCTCTAGAGATAGATGGAAGGCTTAGACAGAGAATAACACGACAAACAGAGAGGAGATTCAATTTCAAACATTACAATTCAATCAACATTATTCCTCCCCAGGCAGCGCTAACTGCAGGAATGCATTAAAAACACATAAAAACATCACCACGATTATATTATGCACCGCAAAAGTCGGGATTGATTCAAGATAGTGTGCTACACCTGTACTACATCGCATCTGGAGTGCAAAATGTATAAGCACATAAGTGCTGAGAGAGGAGTGGACTGATGATGAAAGAAAAGACAAAAAGTGTGTGTGTGGTGACTGAATGAGAATTGGCAAAATGGGAAGATTGACGAACGGGGAGTGAGGCTGTGAAAAAAAGACTGTACTTAGCTAAAGGAGACAAGAAAATGCTTGTTAAGAGGATGGAGCGATAAAAAAAGCTGATAAAAGGGGGGAAATATGCTTCAGCTGGAGCCTGTACGAGTGAGAAATTATCTAAAATGATATAAAAGAGCTTTATGCATGTTCTCATAAAAGGAAGAACACGCTAAATGTGAGGTTCACACTTGCCTCCTCTAAATCTCCCTGAAAACACATTTGTTTAAATGTCCTACTCTTTTGTCTATTTCTTTTTTAGCTCCAAATATCATATAGTGGTGTATGCCTATGTGTGTAGTCTCAATGGATGTTATCGTGTGTGTGTGTGTGTGTTAGAGAGAGTGCATGTTTGAGTGTTTGCAGTAAGTGATGTTTGCTATAAGCACTCAGTTGTCCATGACAGTGAAGTGGTGTAATGTGTTACAGTCCATCCAATATCCAATATCACCCTAATTCCACTATTGAGCTACATTGTTGCCAGCTAGTACCAAGTAGGACTAGACATAGACACACAAACACACATAATTTCAGTTTCTGTAGTTTTATGTTGTTGTGCATTAAATGGTTGATTCACACATGTTTCTGGTTAACTAAAGCAAACACAGACATTTTAATTTACTAGCGAAGACTACCCTCACCTTTAACTTATACACTTGGTGCTAAAAAACAGACATTTTCTAATAAATTACAGGATAAAGGGCTCACAGGAGACCATTCTTTTCAGGCCTATCTGTTCCCAAGGGGGTATTTTGTGGCGTCACAGGATAGTTAAGACCAAGTCCGCTCACACTTACACAAACATACACAGAAACAGCACAATAAACCAAATTTATGATGGTTCAATTTATGCTGCAGTTCCATCTGTAACCACACATAGCTCCATGCCGGGTCAGATTTGCCCTCTATTTCATCCCATTGCGTTCACTTCATAGCTTGTGGAGGAGCAAAAGCATAAAATTGAGCCATAATGTGAATCTTCCCCTGATGTCATCATACATAGTCATAAACATGTTTTTTTTTGTAGCTACACAAGCTGGATTCAGCATTCAGCATAAAAATGCTGTTTAGAAATTAGGCTTCAGAGGGGAATTTGAAGGGCAGTTCAATTTGCGGTGATGTCATGGTGACTTCATGAGGTGATGCCACCAGTAGGAGCTAATTATCTCATCTTTCATATCATAATGAATCAAAGCTTTGTGTCTGTCGACTCCCCTTGTGAGACTTATGAGACGGCACAAAATCCTGTATCACAGTGGGAGCTGCTGTGAACTCACCTCCTGTTTAACAACTGCGTACTTGTACAGTCAGATCAAACTGTTGCTTCACTGCAAAGCACAGCGGTAAACCAATATTAGCTCCAAACACTTTACACCGGTCCATCTTCTTCAAAGGTTTGCCTGCAGTGAATAGCTTGAAACAACGACTACACAAATCACAAACATTTTTCTCTGATTATTTACCGTGGAGCAGGTAGGCAGGATACCCTATCTATCATTTTTCATGGCAGTCGGGTAAATATTTTTGCAGGAATCATCAGCTGAATTGGATTTCATTTTGGAGAAAAAAATATTGTCTCGTGCTTGAAAAGCACATCATGTTGTTCACAGAAAAACAAACCAACAATAAGTCAAGCTTTTTCTCACAAAATTTATACAGTGATGTATTGGGTAATGGAAAAGTCTGGGCATCGGGAGTCTAACAACAATCAGTGGAAGGAAAAAAATTCAATTTTTTCCCCTTCCTATCTCGAAACGGTCTATCTTCATATTGCTTGAATCTCTTTAATGATGCTTGCGATGATGAAGATGCTGAATGTATCTCATAAATAATCATGTCAACCTCAAATTGCAGGTAAATTCTAGTCTGCGAAAGAAAGAAAAAAGATTCCAGCTGCTTGCGCCAATTTGCAGGTTATCACCATTTAAGCTCAACAGAAAGAAGCGGCTGCACTTCAGCCAATGAAATCAGCGAAAAATCACAGATCACAGAAAATAGAGCAAAGATTATTAACAAAGCCCCAGCCACTTTCATAAATGAATATGAGATCTTCTTGTCAGGTGACTGTCAACCTGATTTTTCACGTAAATGCTTAGAATTTGTGGTGCCCCCTACAGGTCACACTCAAAATACTCTTTTACACCTACTCCCTATCATGACCTGAATACATCGACTGAGATTTATGATGTTTTGCTGAACAGTAAGTGAGTTATGGACTTAAGTATTTGCTAAACTCCGCCCTTTGTGAAGGTTGTTTGGGTGAAAGTGTCCATTATTCTTGACAAATCTTGCTCATCTTAGTCCCCCAAGGCTGTGTACCAAATTTGGTGTTGCCAGTGTACTATTTATTTATTTATTTTTGATGATAAGCACATTATTTCATTATCCAAAAGGGTTTATTTTCAGAGCAGATTTAGCTGGACCTTTGAGCCTGAGCCTAACCCTCACCCACAAATGGCGTGATGGGCGTGGCCCGTTGAAATACATGTCTTTCTTGGAAACCCTTTTCAGGTCAGGACCCCAATGAGAGTGTAGTGAGATTAGGTTGTTTTCATTTTGGTAGGAACAAACACTACCATGGCCATAAAAAAGGGAAACATGCTGTCAGTTAGTGTTTTAACGTGGAAAATGATGTGAAAGGGGAAAAAAAAAAAAGGCAAAGAAGACTACAGAAGACCTTTTTCTTTTTCAGTGATGTCTTCTCTCGGCATGAATAGTGCCATTACTTGTAGTTTTAGACAGAGAGAAGCCCTGGGTGGCTCAAAAACACATATTGTATGAGCAGTAAAAGGGCTGAGAGTTAGAAAGAGATTTGCACACATCTCGCTTTGGCCTTTAAGAGGCGGAAGCTGTCTCTGGTTTGTCATTTAGTGATGAGAACGTGAACAGAATAGGGTCGTGACTAGCACAAAATACTGAGAAAAGAGGATGGAGGAGAGCGGAAGATGGAAGGAGAGGAGAGCTTGTTAGAGGGAGGGGAAGAAAGGGAGGTGATGAGGAGGAAGGACAGAGGGATGGAGGGGAGGATAAAAAGTTGAAAAAGCGCAGGACTGACTCATCTTGCAAGAGAGGAAGAGGATGAGGAAGAATTGGTGGAAAACAAAAGGACTGATGGTGTTGATAGGAGGATGTTGAATGGTGTTTTTAGTCATTATATTTCACCCCATGGAATCTGTTGAGGCGTGTGTGTGTGTGTGTGTGTGTGTGTGTGTGTGTGTGTGTGTGTGTGTGTGTGTGTGTGTGTGTGTGTGTGTGTGTGTGTGTGTGTGTGTGTGTGTGTGTGTGTGTGTGTGAGGGTGATAGTTTATTGGTCGCTCAAAGATTGATCAATAGTTCCGTCAAGAGAGAGATGTGAGTTCACACACACATTATAACACCAACACACTAAATCTGTAAGCAACACACACACACACACAACATTTGATGAGGTTGCATCATACAATCTTGTACTCTCTTCCTTCCAGCCATATACTGTAGCCTTCAATCACAAAGATCTCCCCCTTTTCCCTGGCGCGCACACAATCAAATGAAAGAACCCAGCGAGTGTCCCACAGCTGGGCACTGATGAGACAGAGAGAGCGGGAGGGCGTTCAACCTGCTGTGTCAACAGGCTGTATTTCCATACAAATCAATGGAGCGTCAGGCTAAGCTCAGGGACGCATCAGGGGACAAGCCTGGTCACACATCCGATGAAGCTGCACATACACACATCACATCGCAACATGCGGTCACAGAAAACTGCAATCACCCTTTACACTGTGTTGCACTTGCACAGACACACACGTAGCCAGCTGGCAGAAGACAGTGGATCTAGAGTATGGGTGTGCAGACAAGGTTACTGTCATAATAACATCTGCTGCACTGATTACTCTGAAACCTTCACATTAGGAAAAGAATTTCGTTAAAGCAAACTGGTGACTGTTTATTTTGATGCACACTACAAACCAGAGGCATGAGGACACCTTTGTCTGACTACTACATTGTTATGATATTAATTTAGCTTTTTTTTCTTGACTTTGTGGCATTTGTAGAAGGAGAGAAATAGGGACAACACTGTAATTTCCGTCCTATAAATATTAAGTGACAGTAAGCAGCTGTTAGCTTAGCTAGACATGACATGAATAAGAGAGAACCAGCTAGCTTGGCTAACAGAGCAACATTTCTGTACTACTGAAGCAGACAAACTAACTTCAACCAAAAAACATTTGATCCTCTTAGCCTCCAAAAACAATGATATGCTATAAACACACCACTGGCTGTCATTTACTTTTGTCCTTATTTGCCTTGAGAGCCTGTCCATGTATGCAATAATTGTAGTTTATGGTTCAAGTATTGCTATATCTGTCTTCATCTCTCTGCCTGCTACCCACTTGCGTTGAACAAGCACATCAGCTTGCTTAGAACCAATTCAGGCCTGTGATGAAAAATGAGATATGGTTCACAATTTAATTAGTTTCCTCGTGTGGATATGTCGTCTTCTTTTTCTTCCACCATCGTCTTGGAAAAAAGGTTAGTGTCACGTCATTTGCAAACGACAAATAAAGTTCTTAGAGCAAAAACCAAATACTTTATATCAACTTTTTTTCTTTTTGGCTTAAAGAATGTCAAAATTAAAATGAGTTTCATCCCAAATTCAGTCTAATGGAAATGGAAATGCCAAAAAAATACTCAACCGTAAACCTGTGATGTTCAAACCTTGCTGTGCACCAATTTTATCTGCTATCATCGTTTTTTGTGATGGTTAACAGGAATTAAATATCGCATTAGCACAAGCTTATTAAAAGCATAACGGCAACACTACAAGCCAGACAAAATCATCCAGTGATGAGGAGAAAAAGGGACACAGGCAGTAGAGAGGATGGAGAAAGGTGAATGCTGTAAAAATGATGAAAGGGGAGGGGGCAGAAGGAGAAAAGGATGAGGTAGGAGCAAAGAAGGTTGAATTATCCTGGCTGCCAGTAGGAACAAAGACGAGGAGGAGAGATCCCAAGTGAGAGCCATTCATGGTCTAGTGTTTGGCCACATAAAACTCAAGGATGGTGAAAGAAAGAGTGAGATGAAGAATTAGGAGGAGTGATCAAACAAGCGAGTGAAATGAGAAAGAAAGCAGAGACAATTTATTATTAAACTGGGCAGCCTGGACAGCCAGAGTCTAGATGGATGAAGGGAAAAAGAAAATAGGGTTGGCGGCAGAGAGAGAGAGAGAGAGAAAGAGAGTTAGGGAGCGGGAGAGAGAGACATTGGAAATTAAAACAAACTAGCCATCATCCATCCCATCCCTCTATTGTTGCATTTCACTTTAAAGGTCGCAGTACTTTTCTTCGACTAGTGTTGACGAGAGGGAGGGAAGGACAATGACAGAGCAAAGAAAAGGGGGGAAAATGGTGAATATTTATCTATCAGGATGAGGAGGAAGAGGAGGAGTAACTGTGGTGGCAGTGGCAGCAGCGCTTCAGAATTTTTGATCATCGCCACAGCGACCAGTCACCTGGCAACCGCGTACACAATAGGTGTGGTAACCTTGGCAACAGCGTGGTCTCCGTCTGATACACGGGGAATATGATGAGGCGGGCAAGCAGGAAGACAGGTAGACAGATGGAGTGATAGGGAGACAAGTGTGAGATGGAGCGATGGAGGGAGGAACAGGAGGAGGAGGAGCAGGTGTAAACAGAGAACTGGTATATCACACCTCAACAGGTGCAGAGGATCAGATCAAATGTGTGTAAAGACATAATGAGAAATGTAATGAGCTACTGACCAGGAGAATGGCCCACCATATGTGACCCTACATGAAGGAAGGATGTTTGTGCACCTTACGCGTGTGCATGTATCTTAGAACGTGTGAGCCTATCTGTGTGTTTGTTAAAGCGATGGAGGTTTGCTGGTTTTCTAGCTTGCGCATGCACAGAATTTGTTTTTCACAGCAATTTCCTTTTTCAAGTTGTGTGTGTTTGCTGACTGCAGCCACTAGTTTGATTCTCAGGTTTGAAAGTGAATGCAGATGGAAACCCTGAACTCTCCTGCACAAATGATTCAAGTGTGCTTTAAGAAGAACACATCTAATTTGTTGACTCACATTGCCACCCCCCCCCAAAAAAAAAAAAAACACTGACTAATCTATCAGGCCTGACTTTCCTTCTCTGGAGCAGAACTTGTTGATGATTCAGATGTCCATTGGATGACATTGCATGTTCATGTGAAAAGCACAGACGTGAGCACACCCACACACACACATGCTGTGATGCAACATTGATGCAAACCATAATGAATAAACATGTGACAAAAGACCCAAACATCATACCTACACACACAAACACACAGGCAGCCATGCATCACACAGGCTAAATTGATTAAAAACACAGTGAAGCAATACATCACCAACACACTCAAAGTGTAAATTAGTGAGTTTTTAATCTGCCATTTTGTGTAGACATGATTTAATGGTTAACATTTCAGATAAGACTTATGGAGGCCTTTGGGCCCAACATTGCAGAAATGTATTTATTTTGTGTGAGTGTGTGTGTGTTTTTGGAAGGACAACTGAGATTGAGTTTGTGTTTGTATCTGTGTGTGTGTGTGTACTGTAGTACAGCCTATAAGCCCATTAGCCCCGGGTTAAGTGATTTACAGCTTCAGCTTTAAGCCCCTCCTGCAATCTCATCCCCACTGCCCCTGTCTATCTGCTCTCTCTATCTGCCTACCTTATCTGGGAGATTACACACACACACCTGTCAGTTTGCTTGTGCAGACACGCTGGCAGACAAAACTCCAAGCAGTTACAAGCTGGTGGCTAACAGACAGCAAATATAAGACAAGGAATCTACTAATCATGCACATAACATATGCACATACCTTTTATGCAGCTCATCATAAGGTGTTGTGCTCTTAGTGCCAAACTCAAAGGAGGTGTTTCATCTACTGTGCATATTTGTTTTCATTGTGGATTCTCTTTGATACGCGGGTCCTCATCAATTCACCTAATAGCTCTATACACTCTCTCTGTAATTCTGTGTGTATTTTTCAAAAGTAGCCCGTATGTTTGTGTTTTAAGAGTAAAAGAAAAATAGAAAGATGTGCAAGAGAGAAAAGTGTGTCTGTGTTTTGAGAGTAAAAGACAAATGGAAAGAATAGCAAGAGAAAAAGTGTGCATGTGTGTATATGCAGACATATGTGTGTACATGTGTGCATGATCAGCCTAATAAACTTCACAGCTGCTCCCTCACACAGCCACTTTTACGGGAGCGGCAAGCAGCCTCTAACCTCAGAGACAAAAGGAGTTGTAGAAAGCTGCTCTAAGGACAGATAAAAGCGAGCGAGGGAAGTGCTAAATGATTGCTAGAGCTTCTGCATCACCCATACCACCTCCCCACCTCCCTTCATCCCCCCGCACCTACCTCCCATACCTCCTCCTCTTCTTCTCTTCCTCCTCTTTCCCGTCTGTCGGCCCCCGTTTTTATTCTCTATTTCAAAGGGACAAAGAGAGAAAAAGGGAGAAACCAACAGCGGCAAAGCAGCAACTCCACTTACAAATGCGCAGGCATTATAATTAGGCGGCCGCGACGTTGCCATAACAACACACAGGGAGGTGAGGGGGGGATATGGCGACATCGAGGCAGAGACGGGGGAAAGGAGGAGGTGGCAATAAAGAAAGAAAGAGAGATGAGGTTGTTATCTTGGATGTATTTACCTGTAGCTCTTGTGGTTGTTTGGCAGAAACATCTCTTTGTCTTGCTTCTGAGCTGGCGTATCAGTCAGCAAGTCGATGTGTTTATCATGCAATAGGTTATCATATGACAAAGACAGCAGACAGAGTGCAGGCTCTTTGTGTCACATTTGAATTCAGAAGGTATAAATACCACCTGAGCTTTATTTGTTTATTTATTTATTACTATATTTGGAGAGACAATTTCAGTTGAAATGAAATGAGATTTTATCATGCATTTTACTCTGCCACTTGTTGTAGTTAAGGTGATGCTGTGGTGTTTCCTAGGAAATATCCAAATGTGGAATAAATACAGATGTGACAGGCTGCACCAATATCCCAGTAAAGAAGAAATTCTGGATGCTATTTCTATTCTTTTGTGGCAATCTTGATCTAAAAAACTCGCTGATACAATTTTTAAGTGTTATAAAGCTTGAAGTGTATGGTGCTAAAAATATGCAGTGCTTCTTTGTGTATATTAGGCGCAACTGTTTTCAGAGTCAAAAGAGTGTTCAGGGACAGCAGATGAACAATTATTTCTGCGTTTTCTTCAAAGCATGGCAGTGTTTCCGCCCAAGAATTACATTCACACTGGATGATTATGTAGCCCATGATTTACAGCCAATGTCAAATGCCAATGCAGCAGGCCTTGTGTCGCTTAAGACCTAATGTAGCAGTGTGGAGGTCAGGGTTGGGTGAGGATGTAGCACAGCCAACTTTAAAGCCAGAGACCAGAGATCTGTCTTTAATTTGTCAATTTTCAAACCAGTCTCTATCATGAATTAATTTATTCCATGCCAAGAGTAATCTTTACTTGCCAAAGCAATAATTTTTGGTGAATTTTAAAGGAGCTATTTCTTTGATTTGCTATTGATTCATAGCCAACATTAGCATTAAAAGCTGTTTATTAACCAGTCTTGCAAACGGCTTTAGCCTTCGTTGCATTAATAATACAGGAAGTATCATTAATGCAGCAGCATTATTTCTTCAGAGCACACTGAACACTACAGGGACTTTGGATCAGAGTGTGATGGACAGGCCAGTACGAGCTGGTTAACATGCTGTGCATGTTACAAAATAGAGTCAAAACAAAAGGGTTGCTTTCCACATGGAGACAGCACTTGGTCAATGAAAGAATTAAATTTGATGCTGACATCATTAATGCTGCTGTTGAATGCTGCTTCTGCAGCTGTTGCAGAAAATGTAATGTTGAAAGGACATTGAGTCTTCTGTCTGGTGATATTGTTTGTCATTCCAACTTTACAGCAATACAATAAGATTGCATCATCAAAATTCTTCTACTATACAGATGTATTCCCTGTACAGTGGGCCATGACCAGTTGTCTATCTCAATGCTTGCACACAACATTTCACACACACACACATCACCGCAGAATCCCTCCTGGATATATTGTCCAAAAGTGAAAGCCGAGAGTGTGCTACATGTTACAACCTGTTACCTTTGCTATTCAATACTGCAGCTGTGGTAATTTAGCTGAGGATGATGCCAATCAATAGTGTAATGCAGAGTCTGTTGTAGGTGGAGAGTTTGAGTCAATGGTGTCTCTCAATTTTTCCTCTCGGTGCAAAGCTGCAGACAGGCAAGTCAAGGGCGGGAAAGAATCCAACAAGACAGAGCTAAACAATGCTTGCAGATCATGTCTACTTCAGTGTGTGAAATTTCCAGGCACATTTTTTGCTCTAAGTTGTTCAAAGGAAATGAAGGACAATTAGAAAAATTCTCAGACAGCGCAAGTGTTTCCCTTTTTTAGTCTATTTGACAGTGTAGCATTTGTGACGGCAGGCTGGAACTGAAGGGTTGTCATGAAAAGTTTCTGTGTACTGTGCACCACAGTCACCAAGATGGTAAAAGGAAAGGAAGGTGTACAAGCTGCTGTGGGTTGCATATTGACAGTCTGCCCGTGGATCAAATACCCAGGGTTATGTTGGCAGAGACAAACAGGAGATGAGCACGATGTCTGAATGTCAAGTCAAGGCTGTCAGAGGGTCAGAGAGTCAATGATGGAGCCACTGGAGTCAATGAAGGGGGGAGGAGGAAAGAAAGGACAGGGGCTGGGTAGAGTTTGGCCTAGAAAGAGAATAGAAAGCGAGCAAAGGGAATATAAACAAAAAGAGAACATGCACATACAGGCTGCACTGACACTCATTCAGGATTGGGAAAATTATTCCAATGGGGAGTTTTAGAGTGAGACTGAGTGGAGTGCAGGAGGAGGCAGATGGAGCTGGTTAAATCCTTGTCCTGAGTATTGTACCAATTGTGGCAGAGAGGCAGACACAATAGCTGAGCGGTCTCCTGTCGCTTCCATAAACAAGATAAATTGATGGGGCTCCCCCGCCCACTAACATCCACAGTTTGTTTTTATTGCCTTCCAAGAGAATGGAATGGAAAGCAACTCTGGTACAACAAAAAGAAACCCTCCACGAAATATTCCTTTCCCATTCTCTCCGGCTTTCTCAATAGCAACATGTATGAGTGGCAGCATTTGATGCCATTGTCTCATATGAGTAGCTTTGGCTTGCATTAGAAGGAGACACTCTCTCTCTCTCCCCCTCTCTCCCTCTCACTCTGATTTCCATGTTGCTGAGAACAAACTAAAAGGGATATAATTCAATCAGTTAAATTTTACAAGACGCCTCTTTACAATGTGATTTGATTATAGTTTTTTGACTTCAGATAGACAAAACATGATGGAGCATAACAGTATTGATTTTGACTACATTTCCACATGTTTGAAAACCCTAGGGATGTTTTCTCTGAATAATAGCTTATGAAGATGGACAGAAATGTTCTACACAGACATAGCAAGAACAAAAAGCTAAATATACAAAATAGGATTTGTCAGTCAGAGAGCAGGGAGATTACAGAATCCCAGTGCACAGAAGGGAATGTAGTGAAGAAGAAACGGGAATGAAAAATAGATCAAAAACGAACTGGGATTTTTTTGAGTGTCTCTATCACAGACCTGATTCCAAGACATATTGATTTGATCTGTGTGAAACTCATAAGAGAAGTACAGTAAATTGGAAATAAAGTGAAATAATCTCATCCAAACATTTGGTGACCTTTCGAGTATGACATCTTTGCAGTGAGACATCAAAAAGTAAAAACATGTTTATTAAAGTTGCTCTCTGTCTCCTGTGCTATTTATTCTGTGCTTGTCTACTTGTTGATGCAGCGTTGTTAGCAGTGATCTATGCTGCCTTCAGTGGAGTCTGTGATTTACTATGAGCGCTGACTCTGACACAGGATGGAGGAGGGAGGGGAAGGGAGGGTAGGGGGTCACATTTAATGGTTGTCTGACCACCATCCATCTTCCCACCCAATCAATGATGCCATTCAGACAGATTTTATCCAATCAAAGCAGGCCTGTGTGTCATATGGGGGAATGTGAATGATGAGGAAAGCCTGGTTTGAGTTGTCAAGTCCAAACCTCTTAGCAAACAGATTATAAAAAAGTGTAGGCCGTCTGGAAAACACAAATACTGCTATGGTCCGAGCAGTAAAAAACAGCATACCTCTGAAACAAATTCACCACAAAAGTAAAATATATTTGCAACATAAACAGCACAAAAATCTTGTTCCCAAGCAGAGCTCACAGTACTGACAAGCCTGTACAGCAGCAGTTCATACTTATTAAGATGTTACATTGCTTTATTTTCTACACTGACTCTCTTTCTGAAAACCAATATGTCTAAATTGTGAACTTTATAATTTGGTGAGTTGTTTACCCTGTTTTATTCACATACTCAAATCTATATTTAACCATGTGCTGCACCAATGTTTACATCAAGGTGTGGTTAACATCCTCATCAGGCTTGCTTTGTGTTGACAGTGTCACAGAAAAGCTTACCCTGGTATGTTATCTGCAAAGTTGCCATCACATTTACTTTGTGAGGTGTTTCTCTGAAAAGAAAGCCAAGATGTGTAACCTCAAAACTGCCTATTTCACAGCAACTTCTCTTAAAAGAATAATATGTTGTGATTTTTCTCTAGGCAAAAATTTCAAACGCTTTCTGGCTCCAGGTTCACAAATGTGAACATTTGCTCCTATTACATGTTATCAAACTGAATGTCTGTCTAGCCAGATTAATGAATAATGACAATAACCATTAGTTGGAGCCCCACAAGATGCACTTAAGTAATTTTTCCAGTCATACCTTCAAAATGTCATGAGTTATAGTTTGTATGAAAGTTTTTATGTTGGCAAGCAAACCCTGACAGTTCATTTTGGAAAAAGATTTGAATGGAGATGTGATATATTTCTGTTTTGGAGGCCCACACTCAAATTTCCAATGTCAGTTTCCTTGACTGGGCTAAAAGGAAAGAATAATGAAAGCAGACCTGCTCACAGCTAAACTGTTAAAAAGGTGGGAAATCAATCTTCAGACTTATAGTGTACATTGGAAAATGGTCAGCACTGATGTGAAATATATGTGATTTGTAGTTAATGGACTAACGTCTGCAAAACTGCCAGTACGGTCTTTTAAGCTAATAACCTCACTGAAAGACGTCCTTGTCAATCTCCAGCCCATAACCCATCTGTGTGCTCTGAGTGGCTCCTGTATTATTGATGGAAAAGTATCCCAGTTTCTTTAAGTTAATTTATTTTTGTCATTCACCATGAGTTTCCGCTTGGGTTTGTTTCAGTGGCCTCAGTGGGAAGCTTTTACTGTGGGAACAGACGTTGTTGTTGGAGGGCTTTTTGTTTTCCTCTTTTTTTAGATACCGTATAAATATGGCTGCTTACGTAGCCACTGGGTAATGGTATAGTGAACAAAATCTTGCCCCAAGAAAAACATGACAAATGGCAAATTTAAGAAATATTCCCCTCAGCCCAGTATCTAAACTGATCATATTAAACTTATCAGCTATTCCAAATATTCAAAATCAAATTTTAGAATAGTACCTTTATCATTATTATCTCTTTACCACAATGACTTCTAACATTTGCAAAGTCACACCCAGGCTTGTTGCCTGGTGCCCTTGCTTCAGAAAATAATCCTTCCCTTCAAAGTCAGGTGTTTACCAGAGAAGCACAGAATTGTAAATAAATCATCAAGTCGGGCCCAGACATCCCAGCAGGAGGAAGCAACACAGCACATATACACCAGTAAATATTTTGTGTGTGTGGGCCCGGCTCCTATAGTGGAGCTAAGCAAACCACTGATGAATGCGAGTCTGTGGTTTAATGAAGTGTGTTTATTACCGGGTGATCAGTGGTTAACGGACAGGCCTCCCCTGGCAATATACTAAGGGCACATTACCACAGACAGATATATAGGGATAAGGAGGAAGGCACGATTGAAGTGATCGTTGCCAGACAGAGGATGCCAAGGCAGACAAAGTGAAAGAATTAATAATGATGATAGACAAGGAAATGAGTGTCGAAGAAATCAAAAGTTTCACTGTTGTATAGACATAGAGAATTACAGTAGAGGCAAAGTTCATAAAAACTATCCAAAATACAGCAAGCCTGCAATGAAATGAGGTATCACCACAATCAGAATACAATATAACTAATATTACAGCTTGTCAGACATTACGCACCTTCAAACATGCACATAAACAGTCTGGCAGCTTGTCACTTTCACTTTTCGTTGTTAGTTTATGAACTAGCTGTTCTGGGAGTTCCTTCCAAGGTCATCTTAATAGATGTTTTCTTACACATGCTCACTCACACAACCATATAGTACCCTGAGTGCCATAAATCACATTCAAACACACGCCCATCCATCACTGTGTGTGAGGCAGAATGACAAATAATACCTCCAACAATAGGTCCTATTCATCAATACGGGCATATGTTTTTCAACAGTGAAAAATGCTGAAATAATGGAGCAAAACATAGTCAAAACAAATACACATGAAAATTTTTTGAAAATCTTAATCAGCCCTGATTGCATTTCATACACTCTGTAGCATCTGTTATAAACAGTCAGATAAAAAAGAGCTACATTGAAAGTGTGTTATATAAGATGCAGATCGTTGCTTCACATTAATTCAAATCACTGCTTTGTACAGAGAATGTAATATTTTAGCAGAGCATAATCTTAAATGTTTATTACATCCTTCTCCCTCCTTACATCTTTAGTGCTAATCACGCATTTGTAGTCACTCAGTAAATTGCAGAATATGGAAGCAGTGTGGGGAAAGAAAAATGAAATGTGCTGGTAAGATATATGAAGGAAAAAAAAACCCACCCAAGGGTAAACAGTAAAATATTTGTATGCTTTGGTGGCAGGCACAATAACAGGAAGAGCAAAGTTATGATAAACTAGAATTATCCAAAAGGATTCGTAGCTGGTAAAAAGTAGTAATCATAAATGAGGTTATGATATATTGAGAAATTAATAAAATCTAAAGATATGCAGCTCCTTAAAACCGAAAACGTAAATCCTCTCAACTCAATAACACTGAGGCAGCTCCAAAGTAAACTGCTATATCTTCTCAAAACTGTACTACAATAGTCAGGTCAAGTCTATTCTATTTCTGTATCATTGCCCAAAAAAACCCTTTAATGGAAAGAAGACTATATCTGAGGAAAAGCAGTGGAGGAAAGGATCCCTCTGTAAGGGTAGAAAACAAAGAAATAACAGAATGACTATATTAGATCAAATTTCATTTTGTGTCTGTTGATAATCTAATAGATGTGCTAATTCAGATGTATGTTTTAGCATTTAGCATCATTGTACTATTCATTCATTCATTCATTCATTCATTCATCTTCTACCATTTCTGCCATTTTCCAGGTCGTGGGGGGTGCTGGAGCCAATCCCAGCTCACACTGGGCGAGGGCGGGGTCACCCTGGACAGGTCTCCACTCTATCATTGTACGAGACTGAATAATTCATAAGCAAGAATTTAGAGGCTTTCCTCATATTCCCCCCCTCTCATTTATGCAAATTATGCAGAGGAAAAAACCAAAATAAAACACATTGCCTCAAAATAATGCAGGCTATAATCAACCCCCCTTCTATGTATGGCGTAAAGCATCTAAAGTTAGTGTCAACTCAAACTGAGCAGGATAAAGGTTGCATAAGTTAGTACAGCTGTTTCATGTGTACATGTGCAGATTGTGGATCCAAAATACATAAAGCAAGTTCCAGGTGTATCTAAGTGCTTGTTCTTCCATCTGTAGTCAGTCAAAAGATATTTTATGTTTGTCCTTTAGCTTTTCAAACTTTTTAAAGTTGTAAATTTCCACAACTAGGCTTGATTTCAAATTGATCTAAACTTTAGATTGTGCCGTGATTGTTCTTAACGACTGCCCTGCTTTTTAGTGAAAGTGTCAGCAAGGATTAAATGACCTATAACCGGCATGTGCAGATGGCTTTGGTGGTCGCTCACCAACCACATGACCTCCTATTAGACTCTCTCTGAAAAAACTGAAGCAGAAATTTATGAGGCCAAATAACAGCAAGATTGGCGCGCTGATGAGGTCCATAGTGTTAAGGCCACATCACTATCCAGCCTTGTTAACAATCTGCATTCAGGCACAATACAGACTGATTACTAATCAGAGACACTATGAAACAGCCAGCTTACCACAGTTTTCTGCTGACACACGCATGCACGCACACACACAAAAACAACAGTGACGCAGAATAGCCACAGAGGGTGAAAAAGTTGTGATTGCATCAAAGTAAGGAAGGATAATGCACACCATGTATGCGTATGTGCACCCACAAAAGACAGTGACGCACATGGGATTTTTTTTTTTTTTTTAACCTTTTCTCAGTGTTTTTCAGACACACACTTACACCAGTGCAGACAGTCACTGAAGCAGACTTCTAACAGCCTCCAATCAGCAGCAGTTCCACGCAGAGATGAGAGGACCACACCTCGTTCAGAAAACAACTGAAATCAGTTTAAGGACACGTATTACCACAGCACTCCTTGTGTGCCTCCCTGCTCCTTGCCATTCTCCCCCTTTCTTTCACTTTCTCTCTCTCTGCGTCTCCGTCTCCCTCTCGCTCTCTCTTCCTCTAACTCCTGCATTTTATTTTTCATCGTGTGCCACCTGAGCTCTTCAAGGTTGCCGCCACAATTTGGGTCATTCGGCTCGGCCCCATTTAATTCGACCCGGCACAGACCCACACATACACACACACACAATCACACACCTCCCCCTCTGTGTATTACCTGACACTGCCAGGTGGGAGAGACTCCATTACCAAGTTGAACTCTGACCCCACTTCCACTACCTGGCCAGAGAAGAGAGAGGTGTGTGTGTGTGCGCTTGTGTATGTGCTTGTGTATGTGCTTGTGTATGTGCTTGTGTGTGTGTGTGTGTGTGTGTGTGTGTGTGCTTGTGTGTGTATGTGCTTGTGTGTGTGTGTGTGTGTGTGTGTGTGAGAGAGAGAGTGAAAAAGAGAGGACAAATGAAAAAGAGAGGAAGAGGCAACTGAAATGAGGCCAGGCTACAGACTACACATTTGTTTGTGCTTGTGTTTAGTGTGGAGGTGCTGTTGGAGGCCTGTGTGTGTCTCAGATGACATCTCTGGCCATTATTAAGTCCGCTTTATTCTCCTCTCTCTGGCATATTTCCAACTCTCCATATGTCCACTCTCTTCTCCTGAACCCAGGTCCATAACAATGCCTGTTGAGCCTGCACACACTGACATCATATTAATATTCAAGAAATACAAGTACCATCTAACTTTGGGATTTGGCTCATGCAAACATTGAATCCCAGAAACAACAACTTGGAGAAAGCTTTATTTTGATCATGAAATACCACAATATATCAAGCTGGGTTTTGATATTTGCCACAGATGGCTCATACTTTAAGATTCTTCCATTTTTGTCTGATAGGTGCCGCATCATGTTAGAAATCTGTAAAATTTGCTCATTCATGCATGCAGACAAGGATTCGCTTAAAGGGTCAGTTCAACAAAACAACAAATAATGCCAACATATTTTCTCACTCAACACTAGTTGCACTAAGCCAGGCAGATTGCTCTGTGGCCTAATGCACTGAAGATGAAAGGTTTTCCTCAAGAAACTCTGACTAGCAGGGACACACGTTCATTGAAAGAAACAATAGCTTTCCCCTACATCACCATAAACTACAGAGGCAAAAATCCCCGCTCCAAATACAACTTTCAGGAATAATTCAGTCTTTTAATATTTCCCGTATCTGCCATCGATTTAACCTCAAGCTCAGCAATTGGGTGGAATCACGGTATGTGCAATATCCAAGTCACATAATCTCTGGTTGTATGATGTAAGTAAAATGTGTAAGTAAACGATAAAATAGTTTATCTTTGAATAGTTTATGATTACATATTACCTATGAATCCTTTAATGCTAATTCTCAGGCTTTCTCACTTGCTGTTTGCATTGTTGATTGTATTGTTTTCAGATATAATGTGGCAGTGGTTAGTTTGCGATAAGAAAAACTGGTAGTGGTGATTAATGGCATGGTTGAAAAGCAGACAAGGAAAGTACATCCTATACAGAAAGCCAAATTTCATGAACAGAAACTGGGAGGAAAGGGGCTGTCAACAAAGTTTGACAGCCGAAGAGGAAATGTAATGCCAAAGTAATGCACCATTGTTTACTTAGTGCCAAAGCTGGAGAATGTGTTAAAAACAAAACAAAGGTATCATGCATTCCCGATCTAATCAGGACAGGAGCTGCTCACCAAATTATATGCTTCTCTATGTAACACAGCACTCCTCAACTCTGTTTACAACAGAAACCCCCTAAGCAGCACACTATGATACGGGAAAGAGGAGAAGAAAAGACAAGTGGAATTTTTGCTAATGTGTACTGAAGAGTGTGGGGGAGTTTCTGCTCCTCTTTCATCCTGGCTTCTGCATTGAAGCTGCAAGCGTCTCCTGGTGTGAGCTCTCCATCGAAGCAGAGCAACAGCCCCCTTCTGTTTTCTAAATGTGGCCTTCTGCCTCTCTCTACGGCATGCAAAGGCTGCTGCGGTGGGCGGAAAAAGGGAGAAGGGTTTCCTCTGTGTGTGTGTGTGTGTGTGTGTGTGTGTGTGTGTGTGTGTGTGTGTGTGTGTGTGTGTGTGTGCCAGGAATAGAGAAAGAAGAAGATATCTGCTGCATATGGGTATATCTTTGCATGTCTTTTTCATTATGCACTCTGAATCTCTGGGTGTATGTATGTGCGTGTGTGTGTGTGTGTGTGTTGTTTGAAGCTGGGGAGGTGCCTGTGTCACAGCACATCTGACAGAGGCAGGCAAAATGGTAGTCAGATCAGTTGCTGTGGTAATTGGGCGCTCTTGACGTTGTCATTTGCAGCGCCTGGAGCTGCCATTACAGTGTATATGTTTGTCACTGCCTGTGTGTGTGTGTGTGTGTGCGCGTGCATGCATGCATGCATGCTATATGACTTGACTGACGTTTTACATTAGGTGCTCCTAACCCCCAACCCCAAACTTCATAGCCAATGTGTGTAGTTTTGGAACGGCTTTAGTGAGTGTGGGTGCGTGTGTGCCTGTACATTTACACACGTGTTGATGGAAATTTGTTTAATCTTTAACGGGACAAATCCAGTGCATGAATACTTAATGATGATGTGTCCCATAGGGAGCACCCAGCCACCCCACCACTCACATGAATTTGTCGTAATTGTCTCAGATATGTCTTATCCGCTGAAGAAGGGGGGGGGGGGGGGGGGGGGAACTCAGACTTGAACGCCTTATGGGCCTACATATATGTGCATGTCTGTGGATGTGAACCTATTGTGTAACTTGTATTGCAGTGTTTGTGTTTGCTCCCGTCCGTTAGATTTATATTAAGGCTGGAATCTATTTGGTGACTTTTACTGCATTGATCTTCACTGTCAGATCTCCTCCCTTCTCTTCTGCTGTGTGTGACTGTGTCTGCTGTTTCACCTATGCATAATACACACAGCACAGTCAACATCTACAATCTCTAATATCTGCACCCACAGACATGCATGCAGATGTAAACAGATTCTCCACACTTTCTCTTTTTGTCTCACTACCCACCCCGTCTCTCCTTCCTCCCTATATCTTGGTGTTTTATAATGTGTGTGTTGAGTTGACATTTTACCATTCTCTCAGTGCTGACCGGCTTCTCCCGCTCTGCACCCCTCAGTAATTTCCCCACTGACTGTCTGCTATCTGTCTGTCTGTGCCTTCCCCTTCTCTCTGCTTCTATATCTTCAGTCCTGTATGAGATTGTATGCCTGAGTCATCCCCATTTTGTCACCATGAATTTAATATAGTCCGTCCACCATCTATATTTCGATGTTTGTACACTGAGTCTGTCTGTCACTTTAATCAGCTGTCTCGCTTTCCTCTCGGTCTCTGCTGGTAATGAGCGCTGATCAATTTATTACTTTTATTGACCTTTACAGACACAGACTGTCTGGCGTCACTGGATCTGGACAAATCAATAGTTTTACATTAATGACTAAATATGAAAAAAGTGGAGAGCAGGGTTCAACTATTATATTTGATGTACAATGCCTATTATTTACTACATTCACTACTTTGAATCCAATCATCATTCAGAGATTCACTCATAACTATGACAGACTGGAAATGTCTCTAAAGCAACATTAGACATGGGCCAGTGAAACCTACTGCACTA
The DNA here is from genome assembly GCF_900963305.1 of Echeneis naucrates. Classification (NCBI taxonomy): domain Eukaryota; kingdom Metazoa; phylum Chordata; class Actinopteri; order Carangiformes; family Echeneidae; genus Echeneis; species Echeneis naucrates. The sequence continues at coordinate 9,857,645 of NC_042528.1, read as the reverse complement.
AAGCCGACCATCCATAGAATGATAATCATAATAATAATTATTAATTCATCAACAGTTAAGGGAAATCTGATTAAAATGTTACATTGATCTTGAATTCATGAAGCAGGGCCCTGTTTTAATTTTTTTTCCTCCGGAGATTTATTTAAGGTTTTTCCTTGTCTGCTTGAACATTCTCCTCAAATCAGACTTTCTTTGTTAGTCACTCCTAATGGGTTGAGATAGTCAAGCAGCTGACCCTGCTGAACCAATGGGGGTCGAATGTTGAATTAAAATGCCTTCAGATTAAGCCATTATCTGCCCACCTCCTAAAATGAAGAAATGTAATAGTGTTTAGTTCTGTTGTAAGCCTGTGTAAGCCTGCACTTTCTGAATTCAGTTGCAACCGTATACATAGTACACTATTATCTTTTGGATCAGGTTATTATTAATAGCTATGATGGTAATAATATAAACACATCTGAATATTAAATTGTATAGTAGTATAATAAATACATTAATTGATATTAATGCAATCTTAACCATATCAAGTCCTAAAAATACACTACCAGTCAAAGGTTTGGACACTTTCCGATTCAACTGAATGAGACAGTGTGTCCAAATTTTTGACTGGTAGTGCCATATTGATATACAGATATAACAATGTTATATTAGTGAGCATATATTTATATTTTTTTTTTTCATTTAATCTTTTACCTTTCTTTTGACACGTTGATAAAGGCACAGAGATGGAATGGCATGCAGCAAAGGACCAAAATACAGATTCACTTCAGGGCCATTGATGTTGGAGCTAAGCTTGCGCGGTATGTGTCCTACCAGGTGAGCAGGTACTGTGCATATTTTTGGCCATTGTGCATCACAAGGGGACCATTACTGATTTTTCCAATCTAGATGTATTTTTCATTAACTCCTTACTCCTCCTGTTCAGGAGGAAAGGGACCTTAAGAAGGAGATAAGGGGAAAAAGGTGATGCAGAATGTTTTGTGTTGTTCCTCTGCTTTTTTCCTTTTAAATAATTTTCAGAAATGTTTTCATTTAAAGGTTGAAAAAAAGTTTGTTTCTTTTTTGTAGAATGCAGTCTGAATGCAAAAGAAAGTTACCCATGACATTTTTATAAAAATGGGTCAAACACTCCTTTAGCAGACCTGCATTATATATTAAACTGCTTTATGAGAGGACTTTCAAAGGGCTGCGTCTGTAAAGGCCATTAAAACACTGAATGGCAACAAAAATAAAACTAGCTGACAACGTTGTTCCTGTCTATATCATTGTGTGATCAATTATTCAAATCTTTACTCAATCAAGCTGTGTCAACTTGAGATGAATATGTCATTAATGCACTGACTCATACATCATCTAACCAATAATCAGTCTGACCTCAACAGTGATGCTGTTTTTCCAGTCGCTGATCACCTTGTTAGTTTACTATCAGCTCCTTTGTCAGTCTCTTGAACCTCAAGGTTTTTTTTTTTCTTTTGCGTATTTGCTTCTCTGCCTGTTTGTCTCTGTCTGTTTGAATTCTGCCATGCTTACTCTCTGTTTATTGACCTTTGCTTTTTGTCTGTCTGCTCATCTGTCTTCTATGTCATCTCACCCCCCCCCCCCCATCTGTCTATCTGCCTCCAATTTACTTTCTATATCTGAATCATGCAATCACACACCTCTCCTCCTTAGACCTACACCTGTTCTCCGCTGGGGATGAACCATCACACAAGTCTATGAGTCATTGGTGTGTAGATGTGTGTGTGCTGGTGTGTATGTGTGTATCCATTGTTAATTAACCCCCTTCACCCAATCTAAACCCCCATAGGAATGAATGAGTCCCTGAGCCCCAGCCGGCTAATCCACACCTGACTCTTCCTCACACACACACACACACACACACACACACACACACACATGCACCCATCTCATAGTGAAAAGTTTAACGTGTGAAAGATGTTTAACTTGTATAAATCTGTCCTTGTGTGAAAACACAAAAGCATATCAGCACTGCAGCACCTGTGTAACAGTGGTTGTTGTGTGTATTTGTGTGCAATATGACACAGCCTTAGTTGGAACACATTATACACACCTGGGAGGGTTTCAGACTCACATTGCTACACACCCAATCACATAAAAAGTAGACAGACACACACCACAACTATGCAGACACACACACACTCGTATAGTCCCGGCCAAGCGCACCTCTCCAGGGCCTAAGTGCTAGTTGTCTGGCTGTCACTGTGGCATGTTCTGCCAGAGAAATAGGAAAGCAAGGCCGAAGCGTGCTGTTATGCAACCCACTAAGGACGATGACTTTGTCCCTTGATGGCACACACTACTTACACACACACACACACACACACACACACACACACACACACACAAACTCCCAAACTCACCAAGGGCTGGGTCTGGATTACAGCTCCCTGCCTCTTTGTGTGGATACCAGACACGGGTGCCATGCTGCCAATGCAAATGCCAACCCAGATGCCAACCAGTGTGTGTGTGTGTGTGTGTGTGTGTGTGTGTGTGTTCTAGGCAGGAGTAGAGTGACGGCCACAATGCACACACAAGTGGGCTGTTTGATCGGTGAGCAAACAAGTAGATTGGCATGCATACACACAGCCTGCTGCAATGCATGCACACCCACAGTTTGCGCACTTATGCACGCTTATACAAACTATCACGTAAACATGAACAGGCCAACACACACTCAGACATACACACTCCATTGTGACTTTATATGCAAGAGCTAATTGTCTCTCTGGTGCTTTTTGTTTTACCATTATGTGCTTTCTCCCTCTACTCCGCTGTTTAAATGGAGATACTGTCCAACACTGTGCGTGTGTGCTTGTGCGCCTGTGTAAATGAGTGTGTGCATGTGATTGCAAGCATGTGTGCCATTTCAATCCCTTCACTTGGACGCCCACAAAAACGCTTGTCCTGAAAGAGTCCTGCTGTTGATGTGATTGTTTTATGGCTGTTTCCATATTTGGGCAGATCCAATATTCTATTCTACTGTCTTGCTTGCCAGCAGCTTTGACCATGCTATTTGCCTTTCCCTGTCATTCAGGAATGCTTGGGACCATTCAAACCTAAACACAGCCTGTGTTTATACCCCCAGCCTCCTGAAACACTGGGCCTGTTAATACACTTGAGAATTACCCTAAAACAAATAACTTTTAATCGTCAGGGTCAGGAGACTATGAAAATATGCGATCCCTGTGTTACTCAGTCGTCCCAGTGGCGATGTTGAACGTTATGAGCTGGGCTGGCAGTGGAGCATTTTAGAAAGCCCATATTAGGGTTGGACGATTATCAAGATGTTATTGAATGTGTGTCTGGCCTGCGAAATCCGTTGACTGAATGACAGAGCCGACATTGCCAGAGAAGGCTAAACACCGCTCAAAAGTAGATCTTGCTGAGGCATAGCTCCCGCTACACTCAATTTCACTTCATTTCAGAGCTGCACCAGCACAAGTGAAAAGTCATCGTCGAGTGGGAATAAAGGGGTGTATTTTTGCAACCAATCACCATCCAGGGAGGATGCCAAAGAACAGTCTATAGGAACTAGCCTCTGTTGAACCCAAACTGCTCATCCACAGGTTGCCAGGACTTAATGATGAGGCTGGGAATAGCAAACAGAAAATCCAGAAACTGTATACAGTGTTTTAAAATCCTAAAATAGAATGGGAGAGCTGTAGTGCTTGTCAATAAATGAACAAAATTACAAACCTCCATAATCCTTCAGTCCATCAGCTGTGTGCTTTGCTGCAACAATTCCTGACTTGCCGTTAGTTGTTTGAAGCTACTCTATTTTGCTTACTTAGATATCTCTTTGTAAACAAATAGCACAAAGGAGAAAGTGTATTAGAAAGCACTTAGCTCACTTAGCAGTAATGGCTGAGCTGCTCTAGAACAGCTCTTTAACATAGTTAAAGAATATTGGACAATACATTATGGAGACGGGCTGCTCTTGTACAAGCAGCTGTGACTGTGTTAGTCTAAAATGAGTTTTGTTTAAAATGGCACCTTGTCCAACATGTCTGGATTTTTTTTGTGATGTTTTTCAAAATAAACACACAGCCAAAATTACTATTATCGTGAGCATAGGTGTTTCCCTCTCATGTTAAATGCATGCATTTTGTTGTAATGACCTCCTCTATCCACCTATGGAAGTGCTGTCAGCCCTATAGCGTGACCTCTTCATTATGTATGTGTGTGTAGCCCTGACACTGACACATGGGTTAACATAATAACTGCTATGATAATGAAGCAGCAATTTCCCTCAGACCTCATGCTGCTCACAGGTAATTGGAGTGTTTACAGACAGGGATGTTATGATGTGTGTGAGGGGATGTGGTTGCATCTGTGTGTGTGTGTATCAGTGTGTAAGCACAGGTTTTGGGTGTGTATGAATGTGTATGTGTACAGGTGGGCGGTTGTGTTTGGACAGTTGACAGTTGAGTGTGACAGATGACGTCTCTATCCTACCATTACAGAGCGATGAGAGCGAAGGACGAATGTTTGTTTGCCTATGTGATTTACTGGAGGTAGGTGGATGGCTTTCAACAGTCACACACACTCACACAGACACACAGATTTTAGCCATCATGTGTTTGGGGGTGCCTTGGTATGCGCCAGAGTACGAGTACACTGGTGGTGTTGTCGAGAAGCACAGGAGTGTAAGCTGACAACCATGAAAGATGATGTCTTTATCCAGCTGTTTCAGAAGATTTGGGGCTCTTTGTATGTGTGTGTGTGTAATTTTCAGGGCAATATCTGCCCCCAAGCATTTTGGACCTGATTTTACTGGGGCGGGATGAAAGGGAGGGGTCGTTACAATTCACACCCTAGGAATGTCTGTACTCCTGTCTTCACTTGTGGGAATTTCCTCATCTCTTACCCCCTTCCCTTCCTCCCCCCTCTCTCTCTCTAATTCCTTCATCCCTGAGGTGACAGGTAGAGGGAGGATGGAACGCCAGACGCACACCTGGTTTATTTTTGCGACGAGAGGGTGATGGAAACAGAGAAAGAAAGACACAGGAGAGTCCTTGAGTTAGTCCTCTGCATCACTAGTTTATTCATTCAGGATATGCTGCATAAGACAGAGAGAGAGAGAGATTGTGTGTGTGTGTGTGTGTGTGTGTGTGTGTGTGTGTGTGTGTGTGTGTGTGTGTGCTTCAGTGTCCTTGTTGGTTTGTGCATCATTGCACTTACTTATCTGTCCTCTATCTTGTGTGCATACAGAATATAAGCATAATATGCCATTTGGTGAGACACTTTCATCCAGTGCTTTGCAGGGATACGATTGCACACAGCCACAAAATACAGTACACATTTAAGATTAGTTGGGAGATGGGGTTGAAGTTTAGGTCTCTGATGTATTTGCTATCAAAGAATGAGAACATAATTCTTGTTTATTCCAGAGCCCCATGTAAACGATTTCACTAGGGCAGTAATAATAGGCTATTATAATTATCTAAAAAGTGTGGATAGTGACTGTGATGAGCCAACTATATGGAAGGGGTTCATTATTTTGTTACTGTTTGGTGTGTAGGCACATCACTCTACTAAACGCACTCTAAGAGCATGGGGCTTAACAGTAATAGATTTAGTGTTGAAGTAGGGGCGTGGCTTACAAAATGGTAAATCAGAATTATGTCTACACTTTACTGTCATCTTCAACTGTAGCTGTTTTGTCCAGAGAGACTCAGCTTCAGCTCACTTTTGCTGTCAAAATTTCAGAAAACGAAACTGAAGTAATTGAAAAATTATTTCTAAATTGAAATCTGTGAAAATGTTGTCAATCCCTTGAGAGGCGAGATGTATTTCAAGCTGCTTTATATGCAAACTGCAGCAAAGATGGAGGAGCTTTGTGTGGAAGAATGTCTGCAAGTGCAAATATTGGGAAGGGTGCCAGCTACAGAGGTATGATGTTATTATTCCATGATTTAGATTTGTCCATGTGAAACTACAGGCATAGTGTGAAATGTATTGCTTCCTGCATAATGGCTCTGTTTTAGAATAAACTGTTTTCCCTGAATAGTCAACCATGACAAATATGACCCACCAAACCAGTTAACATTTCTGCAGGACATCTCCACTTAAGGTTAATGTGCTGTTTTTAGTCCAGCATACTGATGGACATATTACAATATATTTAAGCGGAATAGGAGGGAGAGAGGAATGCACTGACACAGACTCCAGCCTGACTCCGCCAGGCCCCGTTCCTTATTAGATTATATTAATCATGAATAGCAGCTTTAAGCTCTTTCTTATGCCCATCTCCTACAGACACATGGAAGTAGGAGCCATGTGTCTGTTTTCTATTGGCAGTTAAACAGCGGAACTATCCAACAAAGCGGGACTTTAAACAAACAGAGAGAAAGACTCATAGACTCCTTGTTAGGGTTGTTTTGCAAGCAACCTAGGTGACCGCAGACAAAGCCAATATATTTTAATACCAAACAAAATCAGCCAGCTTCCACTTTGAGGTAGAAATCAATCTCTTGCCTCTTTGAATGACTTGCACAATATTTTAACTTAAGCAATGTCAACATACCTGCAGTAGAAATAGGGAGTAGGCTGATGTAAAACCTGTAGGAATCAGTGTAACCTGTGATCAGACCTTTTGGTCCTTAAGGCAGTACAGAGCTAACACAACCTGCTCTTAGCGCTGAAGAACAGTGTCGAGGTCAGCAGTATGAGGCCTGAAATATAGCAGCCAATGGAAATTATCTCACAACATTGTTTCCCACTGTTTTGTGATAGTCAGCTCTTCTCTGAACATAGAAGCTGGAAAACCTGTCCTGCGAGTGCATCAGCATTGTATCACTGAAACCGGGATAACAACATCCCCCCCCCTTTTTTTTATTTATTTTTTTTGTTTGGTAGTGTGATGATCCATGAGATTTTCATTTCTTGGCCGTGAAATGCCAGCTCAGACACTAAATGTGAGATTCTCAGGTAAAAAAAAAAGAGATTTGACAGTTCTGCTAACAGATGGGGCTGAGCATGTGGCATGTGGGAATAGTTTGTAGGCTACTGAGCCTCTTCGTGCATCTACAGAGGGAGCTTTACTGTATTTGCATCAGGAGCAAAACGAGTGTTCCCGTTTAGGTAAAGGTTTAGATTCACCTTAGGCTATGGTTCTGTGCATGTTGTCTATACCTGATATACCCATTTACTAAAAGGTCAGTTTTCTTACTTTCTACCAGTCTTACATAAGTATAATTCATGCTTCATGTTTCAGCAAGATGCTTCAAACCTGAAGATTCTGGCGGTCATGGCCTCATTTCTCTATATAAAGCTATGCATGTACATGGCGAACATATTTGCAGCAGAGCACCTTGTATCTAAACACGTCTCGCTGCATTGATGTGGAGTGGCTGAATAGAGACCCTAGGTTTTCTTTGTGCTGATAAGTGGCCAGGCCTTGGGCACTTGTATTTTAATTAGCATCAGGATGTATGAACTCAAAATGCATGACACGACAGCGTAAGATCTGTCCTTTTACTGAATGCCTTATGAAGATGTAGCCAAAGACCGCAAAATGGCCAGGGTAACTGAAGGAGAAAGAGCTTTGAGCAACAGAAAACAGCCTCAAATGGCGGTGGCGACGGCGGCGGCTCAGTTCTAAACACAAGGCTGAGGAAAAATACAACCTGACAAACACGTGTATTGATTTGAGAGTCCTCCATCTTTCTCTCTTTGTATGTCTCTCTTCCCCATTTCACTCCTTTGCCTTCGTCATCCCCTCAGCTTTTATTTCCTTGTCTCTCCTCTTTTTTTCATCTAGAGAGCCACTGGAGGACTTTATTTTCTGTCCATCTTGAAGTGCTGTAAGGATGGATGGAAAAAAGGGTGGAGGGGTAGAGAAGAAGATGGGGCTCAAAGAGGGAAACAAAAAGGGACCGGGGAAGAAAAGTGGAACTGGAGAGACAGAGAGAGAGAGAAAGAGTGGAAAGATGGTGCCGGTAGTAGTTGAAATGAGTGTAACTGGTGCAGCTGAAATGGAAAGAGACAGTTAAAGTGGAATGGTTCTGTAAAAAAGGAGAATACGAATCAAGTGGAGCATCAGAGGGAAAGAGAAGGAGGCGAGGTCCAAAGCAAAGAATGAAGAGGAGCGGACATGAGCACAAGTATAGGAGCAAAGGATGCTGGGAGTGGTAGAAAGGTCTTTAGTCCCCCCCACACCCAGCACCCCCTCGTTATCTCTATTAGCACCTGCTGGGCTAACGAGGGCCTCGCTCCCCGTTGCCAAGGCAACGCCTCACCAACCTTCGCTTATTCTCTCTTAGCTTCTCTCCTTACTAACCCCCAACCCTCTCCCCACCTCAACACACACACACACACACACACACCTCTAACTCTAGCAGCCACTAACTACCTTCAATCTCAGCCCCTCCCTCCTTCCTCCCGTCCGCCACTTCCTCTCCAGGTAATGAAAGAAAGATATGAAGCGGAGGGTGTGTGGGGAAGGAGGGTGGGGAGGGAGGGGGAAGCTGAAAGGGAAAGAAAGAAGATTTGAAGTGAACATGCATTATATCCTGTTTCCCTTCCCTCTGCCTTATAATCTGCTGCTCTATCCTATTGATTATTCAATGCATTGACATGGTGAACTCGTTGACATGATGCTTGGAAGTGGAGTGGGAAATGTTTTTAGCTTTAGCGCAGGAAATTGATGTGAGAAGTCCACAAATCTGGACAGTGCTAATGCAGAGCATGTTGCTTTCACTGAGGGGCCTGAATGAGACATGCTGGGATTCAGGTACTTTGGGAATGATGGTTGCTTCACGTATTGGCTTTTAATCACATGGCCTATCAGATGTTTGAGAGCACATAATTAATGTATGTATGTATGTATGTAATATTCAGATCTCTGACTTAAATAAAAATACCTATACCTTTGTAAGTATGGCAGCAAGTCGCTCATTACAGTCAGTCATTGTAGAAATATACCAGTTAAATATGTGCTGAATTTGAATATTTAGAGTCAATGGTTATTTTAACCATTTGAAGTTTCATTTAGGTCATAACATTAAATCATGTTTAATATGCTAACTGTTGGGTTTCTAACACACAGTTTGACAGCACACCAATTACATTTCATGCATCTCAAGGTGTTCTATGAGCCTATTTTCAAAAATGTTGAGCTTAAATGGCTTTTTGTAAGTTTTATCTGCGTGTTTAACAGGTGTGGGTTGGTGGTGGTGTCTATCACTAGACAAGACCTTTATAACCTTGTCCTGCATTTACAAGACAAGGTTATGAAGGTTGTGGGGTTATGATATATAATGTGAGCAGAGCTACATGTCCTGTGCAGATTGGAGGCTCAGGAAATGAAAAGACATGTTAGAGACAAGAGTTAACATTGACGTTGATAAAGACAACTGTAGCAAAACACTTAGAAATAAGGTCTCTTATATTAGAAGTACCAGAACTGATGATGCTGAAACAAATCTTATGAAATGAAACAAAATTTAAATTTAAAATAATAATATTGATATTGGTCTTCAAAAGCTCTGCTACTAATAAAATCAGACAAATGCATTGCGCATCAGAAGGCCTCACAAAAGCTCATTTGGTTTCCCTGTTATTTTTCCTTTTCTTTTTTTTTTTTTAATTCTCTGAACTCTTTGATCACTCAATAGTTTCTCTGGCTCTCAGAGAGAGAGGTCTCAACAGCCGTCCTCATTAATTTACGGACGCACTGCCGGTAAAAAAGTAACTGCTGTGGAGGAGTGCGGGGATGCATCTAAGGTGAACACATGTACAGTGTATACAAACTCAAAAACATGCGTAATATACAGGGGTAGAACTTAACAACAGTTTAAGTGGGATAGCATTAATCTGATTACAATTATAGCAACTTTACTCACTAGCTTTGACATTGAAAGAAGTTGTCTCTAACTCGCTAAGGCGAGCAAAACTAAAATAAGCAGATGGATAATGTCAAGTTAAAAAAAACTCTATCACGCTATGTTTAGAAAGTAATGTGCTCAATACTGCACAGACGCACACATCCCCAGGCACACGTACACACAGCCACCCACACAGAGGAGGAAGTGGTTGTGAATTCACCATGTGTCCAGTAAGTGCTGATAATGAAGCTGTCTGTGGTGATCAATAGAGATCAGCTCTCGTCACTTCTCGCTGCTCTGACCCTCTCTGCTTCCCTCACCAGTCTTATCTCAGTCCTCCCTCTCCATTCCCCTCTACACCTCATCATTCCTTCCCTGATTTGTGTTTGCTCCACCATCCCTCACTTTCCTCCTCCAACTCCACCAGCACTATTGGCGCTGACAGTTTTTGGTCCAGCAAGACTCCTGAGAGAAATTCCCTTCTGAAGGCTCTTTGCTTTCTCTGCTGCTCACACATGCCTAAAGAAATTGAGGCCATCTTAACAGTACATTTTAATATTAGTATTCCTGATACCGTAATGACTGGAGATGTTTGAAGGTCAATCCAAAAGACAGACAGACAGAAAAATGCTGATTTGGCGTCTCTATACATTTTAATAATCAGGAAGTGGATTTTTAAAGCTCCAGCAACCAATATCTTTGTGTCAACAATGGCTGAAAATACTCAGAGTAAAGTGAAATGAGGAATTTGCACTGATGAGCTCACAGGAATGAACATCTGTTGTGTCACCACTACATAGCACGGCAAAACTAGAGGAGTGAAACACCAATCCCATCAAATATCATAACAGTTTACAAAGATTTTAAACCAGTCCATAATGTAAATTACTTCTGAAGAAGTGAAAACAGTTGTCTTTGTTTAAATTAGTCCCTGATTTGTGTGTTTTCATTTTAGGACGCTGTTTTCTGGCTTTGCTCTGACCTGACGAAACAAGAACACAGTTTCAGGTGCGTTTTCTTTTCTTTTCCCTTCCAATCAAAGCAATTAAGATAAAGTCCACATGTTGCTTTTTCTAAGCAATTAAACTGGTACATAGAGTATAATGTTATCATAACTGCTGAAGAGCATATTTTTCACATCAGTAGTTTAAGTTTTGACTTGTCAGCATGCTTTTAAATCGGATGAGCACACATTCTCAATGTAACTGATAAAACCAGTCTAAGCTCCTCTACAAAGTCACACTTTGACCAGCAGCTAGTAAGTATTGTGATTAGCTAAAAGACAATTCACCCGGAACTATTAATACTGACATTTATGAAATGCTGCAGATTATCATTTTAACAGTATTGGTTGCTCATGTAACTGTGACCTGTAAATGTAAAATAAGCCAGAGTCAATTCAATGTCAGTGCCGCCTGTTCCCAGAAAGTCCAGTCAGTTCTAGGCTTAAATGTCAAGCAGCTGCACTCCTCCATCTACTTCCTTAATCTTTTCCCTTTCTCTTCCTCCTTCTCCTCTTCATGCTTTCTGCATCCTCCATCTCAGCTCTCACTGAAAATCTCGCTTGATTGCTGTGGTTGATGGTTGGGAGGAGAGAAGGAAAGAGGCGAGATGGAGAGGGCAGATGAGCGGGTGCGGCAGAGAAATGATTGGGTGCTGTTTGCCCCCTTGCTTAAATTTCAGTGTTAGGGTTTCAGATGTTCACACCACCACAGCCGCAAAATGGATGAGAGAGGGATGTAGGAGAAGAATTGAGAAGTAGAATGTAAAGGCGAAAAATTGGAGTGGACAATTCAATATCAATTTATATTTATTGCGATAGCAAATGTCTCAGTAACAGTGATATGGTTTTTATACACATTTCTGATATGTTGATATAGATTTTTTACAGTGTCTTTGACTTGCTGAGGTTAATTGCATTGCATTTGAGCCGAGTAAAAGTAGCAGAGCACAACAAGCTACATCTTTACATCAAGATGTCACCACAGGCACACAGCTAGTGCTATGAAAGCCGGCTCGGCTCCAACACAGCAAGTTTTAGCTGCTAAATGCTAACCTCTGACCGCAAATCAAATGTGACTGAATGACCTTTCACAAGTTGTAATAAAGGAGAAGAAATAGTTGATAAGCGAGAAGAGACTAATTCTGTGATGTGGAAGAGGTTCAGCTATCAAAGATCAGATTAACAGTTTCTGCTGTCCACCATCTGAAGCAGTTCACTTCGATAAAATAATCTGAGAGCCCTAAAACAATATCACCCTCACCCAATATGTGTTTTTATTGTTGCTCACTCTTCTTTCCTCTTTCTCCTTCCCTCCAGCAACTCAGGGCACTTTTCATATTCTTTAGCACGCTGAAGCAATTTTGTTAAAATTTATTTACAGAAGAATAAGAAAACCAGCTTATTCTGGAGTTTAAAGTCGGTTTAAAGATAATGTTGGCCAAGCTGAGTTTTTTGTCTATTCAATGCTGACATTTTTCTTGCTTGTATATGAAGGCTGAATACAAATAAAAGGTGATTTATGTACTTTTTTTAATTTTTACGGTTTTATATCTGAAATTTTTTTTTTTTTTTGGAGAAGGTTTCGTTAACTTGGTAAATTAACTTTTCAGAAGGTTATAGGTACACACATCTGTTGTGTGCATTCTGAGCAGTTCTTCTGTGATTTTATCATCTTCATATAGATATTGAAATGATATTTTATCAAACAAAACCCCAAACTGATATAAAACTAGAGTAGTGGCAAACACTATAATAGTTGTAGCAGGTGCCACAATTGTTGGAGGTGGTGGTGAATGTCTGGGATGTTTTCTTTGCTACTTGTTGCTATGGTTGTAGTTGTAGCAGTTTGTGTGATTCGTTGTTGGTTTTCCAGCTAATATTCCTGTTGTGGAGGAGGGTGTTATATCTGAAATTTGCAAGAAGGTGTGATTATGGTTCTTGCTGAGAGCTTTTATTGTTGCGATTGTCGATCTTGATGTTGAGCGCAGTTGTTGGTGATCTTTGCTCTTTCTGCAGATGTCTTGATTGTTTGTATTTGTTGTTTTTGTTGGAGCAGCTGTCTTCATAGTTGTCACTGCTGCGGTTGTTGTTGCTGCTGCTGCTGCTCCGAGTCTACTATTTTTCATCCGTGTTGATCCAGCCAGCTGGCTGCTCATTCTGGGGCTCTGTGTCAACAGATAGGCCTGAGATGAATGCCCACTGGTCTTTTGTTGGAGAGAAAGAAAGCAAGAGAGACATGTCGACTCCCCTTAACATTTTCAGTTTCTCTTCTTTACCATTTACCTCTGTCTTTTCACTCTTTCTGCTGCTGTGATTTGTGGCAGCAGGCAGTGATAGGGAAGGACGTAACTGCAGGGTAGACTTGTGTCAAAGGAGGAAAAGAAAAAGGGGATGGAGAGAGAGGCGTGGAGGGACACAGGGCACATTGCTGGGTAAATAAAGGGATGTGAGTTGGGTAGCAGCAGTTTGTCAGACCAAACACACTGTGCCTGTGTGCATTTATGAGTGTGTCTTTTCATATGGATGTTAATGTGCGCACACACCTGGACTAGGTCAGTAAATCTGCATGACACGTGAGTGCAGTGTGCGTGTTTGTGTGCATGAGAACACACACGCGTCATGGTGAATTTTCTCACAGATGGACTGCTGCAAACACACAGCAGACCTCATTCATATTAATGAGCCAAATCTATACAATGAAAATTTAATGCCAACTATTTCAGAGTGGATGCCCTGTATATATCAATGTGCACAATTAGTTGGGGGGCATTGGAATGTATGGGTGTGTTTAGATGACAAATTACAGCAACACAACATAACGCATTTCATTGAGGTACATCCCCCTTAAAATTATTCCCTTGGTTGGTGTTGGAGACTATTGTCTGACGTTACAGTCTCTCAGGTATTGGGTTGTGTTTGAATGTGAAGGTTATACAATTCATGTCATACCAATTTAGTTTATAAAGTAGCTTCACCTCAACCAGCTACAGCAATAAAAAATAGCAGGACCTTTAGTTGTAACAGAGTATCTTTCTGAAACTTTCTGAAGACATGGTTGCTTGTTATCCCACTGGTTCATACTTGACATTTTGTGCCCTTCACAGAAGATTCTGCATTTGTTATCTTTCTCTTTTTGCTTTTCATGTCCCTTTTATTCCGATGTGTTGTGTTGTGTTTGGGCAGAGTGATTAAATCATTAAACAGCAATGATATGTGTGCAACATTTTGATGAGAAAAGCTTATTTTTTTCCCCCAAAATTGAGCACTTTTGTCATTTAATTCTGCCAATACATGTTCATTGTCGGCAATCAACAGACTACAATGGAGCAAATTGTCATCACATTTATCATTTTGAAACCTGGGCAGCACGGTGGCATAGCGGTTAGCGCTGTTGCCCCACAACAAGAAGGTCATGGACTCAATGGGGAGTTGCATGTTCTCCCCGTGTTTGTGTGGGTTTTACTCCCATCATGTTTGGGTTAATTAGTGATTCTAAATTGCCCGTAGGTGTGAGTGGTTGTTCGTCTCTGTCTGTCTCTGTGTGAATAGTGACCTGTCCAGGATGTAACCCGCCCTCGCCCAATGCGAGCTGGGATTGCCCCCCCCCATGCGGTGGGCTTGGTTTTGAAGTGTCCATTTTGTAAACAGCCAACTGTTAAATCATATATCATGATATTTGGTTTTTGGAATTTGAAAACAATGCCTCCGTTTGGGCTTATCAGTGGGTTGTACATCTGTTTGTGTGACTGTGTGTGCAGATAGCCATGTGTGGAATTTTATCACACTTTTATTCCACTCCCAGGCCTCTCCTATGTGTCACTGAATCACCATCTTTCTCCCCCTCTCTATGCAACAATATCACCCAAAATAAACTGTCAGAGAATTTCTCAGATGAAGAAATATGAAGTGAGAATATTGTGCAGGAGTGTGTATATGTGTGTGTGAGTGTGTAAGCCTCCCACCTGCGTTTGTTCATACTGATGTGTCACACCAAGGTACGCTTATGCAGGTATTTGGCAGTGATTGTCGCTCCCGTGTCAAAACATGCACACGTGCACGCACGCACGCACGCACGCACGCACACACACACACACACACACACACACACACACACACACACGTGCCTGATACCAGGTCCAACATCAGTGTAAATGAGACAGGAGGACCTCTCATACACGGGGTGCACACAGCAGTCTGTGTCACTGTCACTGCAGGAAGAGAGAGGGCGAGGAAGCAGAGTCAACAAGACTCCCCAAACATGGAAACAAGGGAAGGACAGAGGCAGACAGGACGGGGAGGGCAGAGCAGTGGTGGATACTGCTCATTGCCATTGTTATTTCCCGCTGCAGAAAATGGCTACCTCCATTAAACCACTAATGATCCCTGCATTGTGCCATGGCACTGTTGATGAGAGGGACCGAAATGTCGGAGGGAGAGTGAGCTTGGGCGTGATGCAGAGAAGAGGTGAAATTATAAAGTGAGTGATGGAGAGGGAAAGTAACAAGGAAAGACGGTAGGAGCTGACGAAGAGGCGGAGAAGACAAAGTAGTAGCAAAGTAAGTGAGAAAAGAGTGAAGAGAACATAAATCTAAGAAGTGGTGCAACAGAGTGAAGGATGGTATTGCAGGAAGACAGTGAACATGGATGTGACATGCGCTTTCCATATGGTATGACTTCATAATGCGGCTTCCTCTCCTCCATACCGTGCTGGCACCAGCCTCTGATCCATCAAGTCGCACACTCATCGCCACTGAAGCATGACATTAATGGACATGCATGCTACAGACAGGCACGGAAGCAGATACAGAAATGTATATTCATTCACATATCTGGTCAAAACCAGTGAGGCGCTCCATATAGATGTGCAAGTGCAATTTTTTAGACAGAGCACGGATAGATTCTCCCTCACATGCTCACGTACATGACACACTGTCTACAAACACATATATCATGGCTCTGTGAGACCTATAGGACCAGACAGTTGTGTCATTGAAAATTACTCTGGAAGATGAAGCAGCATAGATGCAAATTTTATAGCTGACTTGCTTGAACTTTGCATGAAAGTTTGCTTTACACAATAACTCACCTGTGTGTTTGCCACTCCCTAAAATACCATGAAATTAATCTCCTTCGCGCCATGCCTCGATGAACAGTGCAGTCACACAGCCCCATCCTCGAGCCAATCACCAGAGAGATCTGCTTATTGAAGAGCGGACGAATGCCACGGCTAGTTGTTTGATTTGAATTTGAATTTTAAAACATCTTCCTCATTACATTTTCCATTATTTAATCAATTATTCATGAAATCCACAAGCCAGCAACAGTGCTTGGATGCCGAGCAAACACTTGGACAGCCCTGAACTTGATTCACTGTTTCCCCTTCATAACCTCCAAGTATATGAGCCCCTGCCTCATCTACAAGTGTTTCCTAAGGACACTCAGGGAGAATGAAGTGAGGGAGGGAAGCGGATGAGGGGTGTCTGACAGGAGCGAGGGTTGCCATAGACAAAGAGACACAGTTAGAGGGATGGTAGCAGGAGCAGAAGGGGATGCAAAGAGGGGTGGCAGATGGAGAAGGATGAGAAGTGGGGCGCATGGGAAAGACAGAAGGATGGAGGAGAGAAGAAACTGAGAGGAAGGAAAACACAGGCACAAAGAGGAAGAAAGGCAGTCAACAACACAGAGGGCAAACTGAGTTAAAGCAACTGCGGAAACCAGCAGCATCTGTGATCAATAATATGTATCCAATGTGTAATGGGCAGAGCAGAGCACCGGCCGGCTCAGGCCTTGTGTATGTTACATCACTGACACTCACAGCACCATACTACACCTGATAGAAGAGGATATAGTGCTTGGATAATAAACGGAATCACTTCTTTTCCCTTGTCTTCACATCACTCTCAGTCTTTTTGTCTCCTCATCCCTCTCTCTGTGTCTCCGGGCTGGCAAGATAAATAAAGAGATGTAATGAGAACTCTTACAACCTTGTGAGAGGCAGCCATTGTGATCCTATATTACTAGTCGTGAATAGTAAAAGGCCCTTGCTGTCTCTCAGTAGTCAAGATGCAGTTCAGGCAAAGACAAATAGGCCCTTGGATAAAATAAAAGGTGGGACGGGGAGCTTGAGGATATTGAAAAAGCAACAAATGACCTTCACCAAGTTTCATCTCTTCTCCCTGTCTTTTTTGCCCCGTGCGCTTTATTCTCTGCCATCTCCCCTTTTTCCCACTCACTCACCCACTAATGGTTATTTACCTTGTTGGAAAAGGGCTTCACTTTCTCACCAGCAAGATCGACAGCAGGGTGTGAGTAGAAGCCACGCAGCCTTGTAAAAGGGGGGAAAAAAAAAAGAGTACGTAGAGGAGTGAGAAGGAGAGAGCAGAGACGGCCAGAAACGACATAGAAAAGAGGGAAAAATATATCATTCATGTCGGTCTCCCTGGTGACACCGACTCACCTCCCACTCTCCACTCTCCCTCACAGCTGTAATGGAAGTGATGGTTTGGCCACAGACAGAGAGGGGAGAGAAGAAAAAGAATTACATGTCAATATTTGTTCCCACTGGCTGCCTGGATAGAAAGAGATACATTACATTCTCTTAGTCTTTTCCTCCCAAAGCCAATTCAAGAGCTCTACCTTTGTTTGGGATCAGGAGGACTTCAGGGGTCGCCGGGGAGAAACCAGACAGGGTGAGACAGTGAGCGAAGTCACCAATGAAAAGGTATGAGTGCGGGGGAAAGAGCGCCAGAGGATGATTAACGCTGACAAACAATGATTTTAAGGCCACAGAATGTGAAGCAGCAGAGAGTGGACATTTCCCATAGCAAATCCTTAGAATACAAACAGTGAGTCAAATCATTGTCCAGTGTGGCTGCTTCTGCATCTCACTGACTACAGGCTGTATCATCACTGTGAGCCATTACTGCTTTTGAGCCACAAGACTTCCCTCGCATTGAAATTGCAGGGACTGTACAAACAAATAGTTCTTTCATTCAGCAAGGACATTTAGCAGAAATGTTTGCTGTGCTGGATGTTCTTTTTGTGCTTTATTTATTTATTTTTTTTAATAAATAGGAAGAGTAATATCAGTTTGCTCTCTTTGGTCCAAACCACATAAGAAAAGTTTGATACATGTGTCTCCTTTTTTAGGTCAGCATTACCTCATTAAACTGTATACCATTGTAAACTGTGTCCTGAAAACAGACATTGTCCTTTTCCAAATCATTATTCTCTGCCTTCAATTGTGCACACTCAACCCACAGCCAGGACCCCCCTCTTAACAAAACAGCATCTTTATTGGCTAGTCTTCATAGTTCGTCATCTTTGTGCGTGTCAAATAGCTACTGTTTGGCATCGACAAGCTTTATAAATATTAAAATCCCATTATTTAGCTGTTAATAATTGAAATATTTTGTTTTTAGGTTTTGTGTGGTAACGGGCGACTTAACCCTAAATCATTGAATTTACACGCGAAAAAAAAAAAATTTTGTCAAGACATCTCTGGAGTCAGAGCAATAAATCTTACTGTTTTTGGCTTGTTGAATCCCAACATCATCCACACACAAGCAGCAAAGAATAAAGGTGGCTGAAGCTATTGTTCAAGCAACAATCTGGCAATCCCACCATGTCACATTCAGTGTTTCATTATGTTAATACTCAGAACGTTTCGTGAGGCCAAAGAGCTTGTAGGGCAGTTTGCAAATCAGTTTGTATGTCAGGATTGATGACTTGTGTGACACCATCTAATTAATTGGCTGGAGGCAGTCAGCTCGTCGTATCTGGAACCATTTGTAAAAGCTTTCTGTGCTTACAAACAACAGTTAGAAATCAATGCGTTGGTATCTAACAAAGCTTACAGCCATCGGAATATTGAATGAAACGCATGTTGTTAAGGTCATTCAGAGTTGTATGCTGGCTAGACCAATGCTTACTTTAATTGCATGTCCCTCTTGCACTGAACAAACATTTAGAAAGGCAGTAAGAGTTATCGTATTAAAGTATTAAAGCAGGAGTGGAAGAATTCAGTGCTTTAGGATTACTTCAAAGTTTAAACGGCTGTCACTCTTTGTTGTCATGTCAAATTCTTAGAATCAGAAACAACTTTGTAGCAGCTGCCTTCTCACCCTTTTATCACTCATAAATTTTCTCAAAGTCAAGTCTTTCAATATAAATCGGGCCACTACAAATGGTCTTGATTGTCACCAAGGCAACAATTTCCTTGTGACACCAAAGGCGCTTGATTGTGAGATTAGAGTTGCAGTTATTTGACACAACCTGAATCAAGGTTAATTATGGCCGTAGATAAAATTTGTTTGGAATAAGTTTCCTACTTAGCATCATAATAATTCACTGTTTGCACAGGACTTCTTTCACCTCGGGCCTCCTGGAAATTTGTAATAACAGAAGTCTGCCGTCTTAATCCTGTATGAATCTGCCATGTTTGTAATCTCTGAAATTGTGTTGTAAATTACCATTTTTGTGGCAGCAATTATTGGATGATTTGTCTAATGTGATTCTACATCTTCATCATTGGTTGTATTTAACACGAGAATTCCTGGGTATTTGGACAATGGGGACGCAACTTCACGAGACTCATCCAGCTACTCACAGGATCCATTATGTTGGTGTCATACCCAGAGATAATCCCCAGGATTAAATTAAAGTGAAACACAATTTTATTTTAATTTGGCGGAAAGGTAACACACCAGACAGCAATGGATTAGATTCCTAAATCATATGAGGTCCTGAGGTCCATTAGTGTGAATGAGACAAAATCTCAATATGCAATGTAATCAGATTAGGCAAAGTAATACAGCAGAGTAGACCTCATGTCACTTACATCAGAGAAATTGTCTATTGAATGCTGATTACCATTTTTGCCATGAAATCAGTAATCACTGTGGTAGATTCTACTGTTAAAGGATCCCTGCGGCTCCAATTACATCCAAGCAGCGTGTTACAGTCAGACTGGAGGAACACTTTCATTATTGTACATCTGACATTTGCATTTCACGTATGAATTCTGAATTCTTGCAGATGTGGCCTGAAATAAGAGACCAATATTAGAAGAGAACACTCAACACCAAAGAGCACCTGTGAGGCCAAATTGAAGAAGTATTTTCACATGACACCTCCAGGTTGAGTTAACAGTCGTGGTCTTGTACTTGGCTAAATGTAGGGCTGCAGTAGGTGGCATGCAGTTCTGAAAGCCCTTCATTCTGGGACAGAGTGCCCTTTTTAAATAATGTAACCTTCAGAGTGTAAGAGGTGACTGCTTGTGCTATTCACTGTACTCATTTTAAACGCTCACTTCAAAACATGGCCCCAGGGGCCTCATTTGAGTATGGATGGCGCTTCACAGTCAACATTTGACCTTTCAAAGCCCCACATGGTTTTTCCTCAGTTATTTCACTCTTGCATATGCACTTTTTTCCCAAAGGATATGGATTGCAGATGGCAAATAGCTTTTTGGATTGTTTTCATTTAGATTTTCTCTTTGCTCTCTCAGTCCAGTTCAAAACTTGATTTGTAACCTACTGTTTTCAAAATAAGAAAAATCCAAAGCAGACTCTAACATCAAAAACCAATTCAAACTCGTGATTCAGTTTTTCTTGCTGTCAGTGCTTCTACTAAGAGGTGTGCAAATCATTCTGGAAAAGAAACGGCACCGCATGTTGTTTTTTATTTTCTGTGACATGGTCATGCTTTTGCTGCATCCCACACACTATGTGCTGCATTTTGTATTCTCCTGTCTGCTCATGGCATTTTTTGCCTTTTTTCCTATAATACCATTGCAACTGTTCATAAGCTGGTGATTGTAAAACAAAAGTCGGTGTACCAAGTACACGCTGTGCTAGATATGGCCGCATATATGTACTTTTTTTTTTTTTTTTTTTAAATTTCACTTTTTTTTAATGGATGGAAACTGTAATCATTTCTCAAAAGTCAGATAATAATTTTTGCTGTTAGGGAAGGAGACTGACCTCTTCAACTCTCCCTGGCATTTTGAAGGAAATAACTTTTCTGCCTTATCACCTCTGTCCTAAAGAGATTTGCACGCCACTCGCCCATGCAGCCATATGATTTTAATCTCAACCGATAAACTGATAAGTATCACCACCAACCCCCCCCCCCCAAAAAAAAAAAAAAAAAAAACGCATTACGTTTAATATTGGAGAGTGCTGTAGCGCTGGCATAATACTCTAAGATGCATTTCCCCACACTGGGGGAAAAAAAGCAATCATCGCAAGGGAAAAAGCAAGTTCTCAAAGGCAAAGACGGTGCTTATTACAGATCTGCAAGGAGAAAAATGGATTTACAACAGCCATGGCTGAATCTCTATGCTAATTTGTCTCAGAGTGTCAGCATAAGGCATTCTCTCAGATTCATCCACAAACATCCACCTACCCTGATAGCCTTGATGTACGCTTCACATGACAAAAATAGCAACCCTTCACATGTCAGTGAGAGTTCATGGGCCGCAGGAGGACACATGTAGACAAACGAATAAAAAAAAAAATGCACGGAGGGAGTATCACAGAGGCTTATCAAAGGTAGACCTAAATGCATTCCTTTGATAGAAATGCATTTATGTTTGGTAGGAAGTGTCATGAGGGTGCTCATGTGGTGAGTCGGTACAGAAAGGTATTAAAAGGTAATTTGTGTTTTTTCAGGTAAGACCTCAGTGATGCAGAATAGAGAGGGGCCTGAAAGGGCCGTCTCATGGGTATTTCAAAAGATGTTTTTGACTTATGTGTATGAAATCTTTTGAGATTTATACTTTATAAGGTTTCTGACTACACTCACTTACAGAAAGAGGTCAATAAGAAGTCACTACCTTCATGGGAATTACTTTCTAATGATGAAGTAATCTCCATGAAAAACTCTTGACATATTGTTAAATCTGATTCATCTTGGGTACCTAAGACATTTTTCTGCAGTGACAGGTTGCTGTCAAATGCTTTTTTTTTTTTTTTTTTTTTTTTTTTCAGAGCTGTGAAACAAACATCTCATTCACCCTCATTGTGTTGGGAAGGCAGCAGAAATCTCAGAGATATATGTTTCAAGGCCTTGGAAATAAATCCAGTAGTATCAGCATGGTTTAATATCACTAGAGGTAAATGAATTAATTCCCTGTGTTTTAATTTGGAGGAATCGACCCTTTATGTGCAGGTCAGTTACTTTGTATTGCCTAATGCATTGATTGTCAGCATTATTATAAAGCTCAGCTGCCATATGACAAATGACTGATTATCGCCTTCTGATGAATCTGCAGCAACAAAGCATTATTGGAACGTATTGCCTTTAGAATAACACTGATTGGCAGAGTTATTAAGAAGCTCAGGTGCGTGTCAGCAGCGCTCTTAATGAATGGACCAGAGTGGTGTCAGATGCCCATCAGGGCACAATAGATGACGGTGACAGGGCTGGGCTGTCCCATCAGTCACAATGCAGTAGGGGGTCAGAGGTGACCCTGGCACCCCATCTGGTTCAGAATTCACTGACGGCGGGGGGGGGGGGTACGGTGGTGGTGATGTTGGTTGATCGGAGGGAGGGGGTCAGACATGTTTTCCTGCTTCTAAAGATAGATAGAGCTATATGGGCTTTGATTCAAGCAGCTTAAAGCATGCATGTTCATAGCCAGATGCATGAAACAAACGCTTCATCTGTAGTATGTGATTACAGCAGTCTACACACACTCGCAGACATACATATTTAATCCCAGATGGGTGGGGTCAGGGGTGATCTGTCACACGAGCTCCTCGATTGTAACAGATGAACACGCGCACATTGTCACGCACACTTCCACACACGGTCTTGTATCCCAGTGAGGCTGGCAGGGCCCTGACCTGTGACCAGGTTTGCAGTCCGGGCAGGCATATGGGCCAGGACCCTGGGGGCACTGAGATAGACAAAGAGCTGATTGGCACCGCAAGAGGATAAACAGATGTAGTTTACCCAGCTTTTAAGTCAGGAAATGAAGTTGACACACCTTCTTTATACAGCAAATAGTTTTTTGTTTTGTTTTGTTTTTTTCTTTTAAGATAAGTTCTTTGCAATTGCTATCAGCCACAGGTTGCCTACATGCAATTATTGTTCTCTTTAAAAGAAAAAGTCAAGCATAACCTGATGCTGATATGAAAGTGTGTTTGTTTGTTCGGGCAGGAGCTGGGAGGAAGCAGATGCTGCTGCTAGTTGGCATTGTAAGCTTGGACGAGGAAGGACATACATGGCTAGGCATGGCTGGCTCCAAATTAACATGGGTTGGCTCACCTGCTGCAAACTGTGTAATTTATATCCCACATCACTGAGTTTAATTCCTTTGTACTTATTTTATGTATAGTCATTTGGTTTTTGCCATTGGGTGCTAAAATTGGCAGATGGCAGAAAAGAATCCATGCATGGCATTTTCCATGTTTCTACCTCTCTCTCACTTAAAGTTGTGTATGAGCACACAAAGAAAAGTGTGCAGGAGCAGTTGCAGCTATTCAAATCCCTGTTTTGTCTTGTTGCAAATGTCATACTTTAAATAATCAAGGAAAAAATATAATGCTTTCAGCTGGCCTGAAAAGAAACACTGTAGTGACACAACAGTAATATCGGTGTAACCAGCCCTGTTGGTGTGCTTAAGGCGCTTTATGGGTCCCAAACTGTATTCAGATTGAGAAAAGTGACTAACTTGCCTAGACTGTGATCTCCTTTGAGCTCCTCCTTCTCCAGTAATAGTGTGAAATTTAGGAAAATATGCTCATTTGTTTATTTGCTCGGAGTTAAATGATCTACAGTATATATGACTTTGTCTATCCTGTCTACAGTATTGCCAACAACAGATAATTTTATCTTTTCAGAAAAACTGAAAACAAGGGGAAACAGTAACAGCATGAAATTAAGGTGGTACTCTGTTTGTCAGCATTGTGATTTTGGAGTATTTGGCCAAATTTGTCACCGTATGTTTAGTCTATTATAAGAACTAATATGCAGAGATTTGATTTGAAAAGATCTGCTTATGGGAAATATATATTCCATTGTTATTGGAGCCTGACATGAACAGGCTGTCAAGTCTTACATTTGGGAAGGACAGAAGCAGTCCGCGCACACAACGTATAGCAGTTTGACTTACTGTGAGCTCATTTCATTCAAGTTTCATTTGCAAGTATTTTGCTTCAACTGTTAGGAAACTGAACTGGTCTGCATTCTACTGATTGATTAAAAATCTGTAACCTTCACATGTGAGCTTTCCTCTTTTATCAGTCGAGCCTTCTCCTTCCATTTACCATCGGTCTCTGTATCTTTGTCTCTGTTGCGCAAGCACATGTGCACCTATCACTACATGTGACATGCACACTGTCAATCAGCTTGAGTTGAAATCTCTTCACTCCCCATTTACTTGTGAGTCCCTGCACACACCCATGCACACACATAGACACGCAGGTCTGTGAGATGTGCGCCAGCTGCCAGCAGTAAATGAAGATATAACCACTCCTGGCCGCCATGTACCTTCAGTAGTGCCACTTAATTCTGCCATAGGATCTAATGTGGATGGACACTCAGTGATAGAGAGAGACAAGCACTAACAAACACATCCACTCCAGCTAGCAGTGATTGACACAAGCCTACACAAAGCTCCTCTGTCTTTCACAGTCCCCCCACACACCCAAACAGAATACCATGTGGAAACATACAAGCGAGAGAAACCACAAAAATGCAGACACAATCCATCCAATTCATTACCACAGCTGCAATCACATTCTCTCAGTTTTAAATAGTTTTAGATGGACAGTTTCCTCTTAAGTTGCTGCCAAAGGTTTAATGTTTGTCATCATGTTATATTTGGCATATTTATAAGATTCCAAGGTCCAATGCTATATCACAATATCCCACTTTGTATATAAATACAACTGCCTTAGAATGCACTGGTTTGAAGACTTGAACTTGTGTATTATATTCCTGTGTCTATCATTGCTGAAGGGAATATGGTCGCTATTTGGCAATGAACTGAGAGCATTGTTGTAGAAATATTGTGGGGATGTAATGCAAATGTATATATTGAGTAAACAGTGAAATGTGAGCTCATAGCATTGCACCTTGAGGAACCTAAATGTCTCAAAACAATAAATCAACTCACTAATATGTTTTTCAGTTTTTAGCAAATGAACTATAAAGGTCACTAATAGGGACCAAAAAAAAAAAAAGGACTATAAATAAGATCTGGAACCGCAGAGCTGCTCCAGCTTTTAAGTATGAGACACTCAAGGCTAGAAAGTTACACTTTGTGAATTTATTAATAAGAACATCAATAATACTCTCACTAAGTTGGTCATAGTTGACAAGCTTACAACTCAAAAACACTGAAGAATTGCAATGAATTTGCTTGCTTTTTAATAAAAAAAGAAATAAATAATAATAATGCAGTCCAATTAGTTAAACATTAACACAAATCAGCGAACCAATAAACTAATGACCCCTGAAACCACCCAGAAACATGCTTCCTTGAACACAATGATATCTGGCTTTTTTTAAACTATCGGGGAATCTCTGCTAACGAATTTGCAGAAAATAATAAGTAGCTCAACTTCAATCAGGCATGTGTCCTAAACCCTTGAAAGTAGCTGCCATGCAGCCACTCTTAAAAAAGAGAATGCTGGATGATTTCATGTTAACCGACCACAGAGCTACTTCAAATATTCTTTTTATAGCCAAAATCATTGAGAAGTTGGCTTTTAATCAACTAAGCAATTTCTTGAACTCCAGGGGACTTTGTGACAAACTTCAATCAGGCTTCTGACCTCACCACAGTTCATAAACTGTTCTTATTCGAGTATTCAACAAATTCGAAAGCTGTAAGGTGTCAGTTCTGGTCCTAATGGTTCCCAGTCTTGTGTTTTACACTGTGGACTACAGCATTTCACTGAACTTGTTGGAAACTTGAGCAGGACTCAGCAGTTATACTGTATACATTGACTGCATAGGACTTATTAAGGTATTTACGTATTTATTTGGGATTTTAAATACATTTTTACTTGGTGTTTCTGCAGTTGGCTTATTCATTTGGCTTATTCATTTGGGCCTTGAGTATTTTTCAGCATGGATTATTTTTAAATGAATGGAGAACTCGCTGCAAAGCAATTCTACCTCCGGGCTACCTATAGCTGAACCTGAACAGTCCTACAGTGGTTCAGGTCTTCCTTGAAATAGTGGAGTTATTTTCTGACCATTGGAAAGTTGAGTGGCTTTGACATGTGGACTTCCTCAAGGATCAGTTCTTAGGCCCATTCTGCTCAGCCTAGTTATGCTGCTTTTGGGTCAAATTCTTCAGAGCTCTAATGTTATCTATCATAAATACGCAGAATTCATACAGAAATGTCTTGCACTGCCCCCAGGTGACTATAGTCCAATAGAGTCATTATGTCACTGTGTAGAGCAAGTCAAAATTTCCTTCATTTAAACCAGTACAAAACTGAAATGATTGTTTTTGTGGAAAAAGTGAAGAGGATTGCAATTGATGAACACCTTGAGTCACTGGCTCTGAAAACCAAAGACCAAATCTGAAACTTTGGTGTGCTAATAGACTCAGATCTGACCTTCTGTAGTCATATTACACCAAACAAACAAAACAGCTTAAGAACATATCCGGAGTGAAGTTTTATGTCCCAAACAGACCCAAACAGACCAGCAGAAGCCCTTTCATGGTTTCGTCTCCAGTAGATTTGACTGCCATAATGGTTTCCTTACTGGACTCCCCAAAAAAGCTGCGTTAAAGCTTTGGTAAAGCACAATAGTCCAGTTCTAAAGTCTTTACACTCGTTCCCAGTCAGCTCTAAGATAGATGTGAAGGTTCTGCTACTGTACTACAAATCACTGAATGGTTTAGGTCCATGATCCATGAATGGGATGTTAATAGAATGTGAACCCAGTACTGTGCTGAGATTTATTGACCTAGTTAAGAGCCCAGAGTTCAAACTAGGCATGGTGAAGCCACATTTAGCTGTTGTGATGCACACAACTTGTACAAGCTATCATTTATTCATCTTCTACTGCTTCTCTGTTTCTGGCTTGCGGGGGGAGATGGAGCCAATCTCAGTTTAGAGTGGGTGAGGGCGGGGTCACCCTGGACAGGTCGCCAGTCCGTCACAGGGCCAACATAGAGAACATGCAAACTCCACACTGGTTCCAGGCCAGGAACCCACGACTTTCTTGTTGTGGGGAAACTGTGTAATAACTATGCTGCTGTACTGCCCTGAACAAGTTACCAGCAGAACTTAAATCAGCCCCAATGTGAATTTTTTTTTTAATTCAGTTTGAAAATTATTCCATTTTCATGCACTGTTCTTGGGAAGGAGCTCTTTTAAAGCACTTTAAATTTTAACCTTTAATTTGCACTGTATGTTCTTTTAATGATTTTAATGCAAATCATTATTTTATGCTGCAATCTCATAATTTTTGCTCTATTTTAGTCTAGCTTTTTTTATTTAGTGTTATTTTATTTTCCTATTCTCTTTTTATTTGTCTGTACTTTATTTTGTTCTTCCAATTCCAGCTGATAAATGTTTGTTTTTATGTAGGGCACATTGAGTTGCCCCTGGGTATGAAATGTACTATAAAAATAAAGCTGCCTTACAAATCATATTCTCTAGGCTTAAGGAAACTTGTTCGTTTGGTTCAAACCCGAACATACTTCATTCATTCAACATCATAATTTTCATTAAAATGCAGAAATGCCAATTCCAGCTGAAATCATGACTCGTATTCCAATCACAATATCAGCCAACATAATACTAATAAGTATGTCAGGTCTTTCAACCAGTGCTTAGGCCCAGCAGTGCTTTAAACTGAATGCTCATTAGCAGGTGAACGCTCACATTGTTCACCACTTCATATTACTACTTAATGTGCGAACATTTGCTAATTAGCATTAAAAGTATTAAAACTGAAAAGTTGTAGACGGATAGTCAGACATCCCAAAAACATGAAATCAACAAAACCTTTCTGCAGTGTACAGTCCCTGGTGCCCCCACGGTCTCCTCTGTACCCATCATCCCTCCGTCGGGGTCTCTCACTATTGCCTCCATCTGCTGAGAGCAGTGATCATTGTTAATGACAGGCGGGCTTTAATTAGCCCACAGTAAACAATTAACACAACAGGAAAAAAAACCCAAAAACATTTCACTGCAAATCACATCCTTCAATGACAAAGTGCTGCAACAATATCAATGAATACATTTGCCGGTAATTAGAATTGCCTTCCAGGTTATTTCTCTGTGTGTGCGCGCATATTTGTGTGCGTGTGTGTGTTCATGCAAGTGATTGTATGTATGTGTTGAACTGCTTTCCTTTCTACGTTGTGGGCCTTTTGTGTGAGTCACTCTTTAATGCTCATAGAATTGCCTTTTCAGTAATGGAAAGTAAAGCCCTAGAAACTACAATCAAACAGGGTTGAATGGACTGGAGCTGAATGGGGAAGACGCATGCACTGAAATAGCTCTCGCTGTATGTCTCTCTCTTTACACTTGACATGTTTTTTTTTTTTGTTTTTTTTTTTTTTTACATCCTGCTTGTTTGTTTGTTTGTTTTTTTGTTTTGTTTTGTTTGTTTTCGATGTGAAGATCAGTATCTGCGTTGAGTCCGATAGACTTGGCACTTTGTAACGGAGAGCATAGAAATAAAATGTGGCAGAATGCCAAGAATAGCACACAATGACACCAGTTGCATCTCATGTGAAAAAACGTCCAGCCCTGAATTGCAATTACATTGTAGAGAACAGGAAAAAGAATTACAGGCAGAAGGAATTAAGTTGTATTAGTCCATCTGTCATTTATCCGTTATCAGACTCAGGAGAGCGTCTTCTCTCCGTCAGGGATTTGGTATTGTGAGCCTCTCCATATGCATCACACTCCCTGGATCCCTCAGTCACAGACGAAATACTCAGCGCCGTCATCCCAACAGTGTACAATGATATCTGGTTAACAAATTAAAGGCAGACCAACGACATTGATCCTCGAATGCACTGGCTTTGTGTAAATTGCCATGAAGTAATGGGCGTTGGCTAAATCTCTGCTAAAGGCTATTTGGACATAAATTATCAAAGTTCCCGCGTGGCGACTGGCATTTTTTACCGTTGGCCCTCCTTTTTTTTCTATATAAGGGCATGAAGTGAATGGCATGGAGAGAAAACAGTGCTGTTGACACAATAAATAATTTGTCATCTGGTGACAGTGATACTTAGTGTTTACTCAGTGATATGCATCACTGAGTAAACTGAAATGTCTCTGCTGTAATACCACCTGAAAGGCTTAATTCACAGCAGACAACAGCAGAAATATTATTTCCAGTAAATCCTGCTGTACTTATCTGGATCAATCGCTGACAAATGTGTCAGCTTGTTTTGACCTGTAGCTACAGAGTCATCCTTACGGGCCAGTCACCGTGATACTTCCTTTGAAACAGTTTTTTTTTTTTTTTTTTCATGACATCATAGCTTTCGATAACATTTCTGGCTGTGTGCATAAACGCCTTTTTTTTACATACTTACATACAGTATTCCAGCATTCAGAAAATATGTATTTGGTCACCCACCCAGTTTTATGTGGTATTGTGAGAATAAGAACATCATACATTTGACCCATTTCCATTATCCCACTGTCATTATTCTTATTACTGGGCTGTAATTGGACACAACACACAGAATGTTAGTGTGTAACACTATCGACATTTCCAGTGCCAGATCAGGATTGGAATGAGTCTGGGTTATGTTCAGACACGATTAAACGAGGGAGTGTTGACATAAATTTGTGAATAATTTGGGAAAGGGTGTTTATCTTACGAACATGCAAACACTTTTACAATGACTCAGATGTGTAAATCGGTTGTGAGGATTTCTACTTCTGTGCCTGTGCAGATGTTGATTTATGAATCTGTGTAGGGTTTCGAAACATCTGGCGACAGAAAAATAGCGACAAATTCTGTCACTTTGCAAATCTATAAGCTGGAATGGAACGCACACAAATAAATATGTGGATGGAGACTGAAATGTTCCAAAATGATGTCCATTTTTAATTTGAGGATGAGTACAATATTCCATTTTTGTGCCAAACGTGTGTTGGCTGGGTCCCCGAGCCTCCAAATGGATTTCACATTGCCAAAATTACCATGATTTTAGTCCATATTGACTCCGTCCCTTTAAGGGCTAAAATCACTCTTCTTTTCTCTCTCTACTCCTTTTTATTCAATGCTTTTCATGGCATCTCCATTTTGGCCCTGTTCTCCCATTTTATTTCCCCACTCTCTCTCTCTCTCTGTTCTCTCCCCATCTCCCTTTCTCCATTCTCTGGAGTAATTGCATTGATAGTGAACAGTGCTGCTAATTAATTATGCAACAGCCGAAAATTGAGGTGAGAGCGAGGGATGAGAGGAGGAGAGATGAGGTTTGTGCCAAGTGGTCTACAGTAGAGAGAGGAGAGAAAGAGACAGAGAGAGTATATGAAGTACTTTGGTGGTGGTGGTGATGGGCAGGGGGGGTGCAGATGGGAAGCAGAACAAAGGAAAACACAAGAAAATGAGGAAAGGAGAAAGATGAGAGGCGAAGAACTTAACAACTGAGAGGTTGTGTTTGTAACGAGGATCTGTCAAAATGTGGAGATCAACAGCGCAAAGGCAAATCAGGGCTCTCCTACAGAGAAAGATCAGAAGGGTGGATGCAAACACTTGTGGAAAAGTCAAAGGGAAATCTCTGCACTGTCCCTGCTAGTCTCTGGTGGAAGGCGCAGGCCTGTGTTCCATAATCCTGCGGGACTACAAGTTCTAATGGTTTTGGTGGGGTCAGGCTGAATAGTACAGACACTAATTTAGAAAAAGAAAACGTGTAATAATACCCCAAAATGAAAACTGTTTTCTGTGAAAATATCTTTTTATTCCCTGTTCAGAGGATCACCACAGTTGTGTGTGTGTAGCTTAGCTGCAGTTTCCACTAGCATGTGGTGGTTTAACTATTGAAGCTACTCATTAATTTACACAGCCCCGGCAGCAGAAATAAGCCTTTACATTAATTTACTGTTTCACTTAGTACCATTCACAGAAGAAAAATGCATTTATAATCTAAAAAATAATAAGCTGAGAAGACAGAGATTAGCATTAGAAATTACATCATTATGGTGTTTAAAAAGAATAGATAATGGATTTTCCAAGCTCCTACTCTGAAATTTCAACTCACACAGCACCTGAAGTCAGATTTCCACTCAGAAAGTCAGAGAGATCTCAATAAGCCTGACCTCAAAATACAAAATGGCTGCTCGGATGCTAAAGCTGTAATAATTTACTGTTTGTTAGCACTTCTGTCTTATTACTGTGTCAACTCCTGCCTGTTTCTCAATAAGACTACATCCCATTTGATAATTGTTATCTGAAGCAACTTCAGAATAAGGGGTGCTTTTAGTGCTTTTCACTAGCTACAACACCAAGCAAGCAACATCAAGAGCAAAAGCTTCTGACTTGGTGTACTGAAACAGGGTCTGCTCTGTTGTGCGGTCTACTCCAGCGCTGACATCCAACCTCTGAGGTCACTGGAATGCAGGGCAGCCAGACAGGCAGACACCATTTGAGTTCAGTCTCAAAAAAACATTTTTTCAAGATTGATTGTGATTTTTTTTTTTTTTTTTCCCTCCAGGATTTATGACAACTGATGAACAACTGCTGATTTCAGTTTGACTAAGTAAGTGGTTGGTTTTAATGGAAATGTCACCAGCCAAAAGTTACAGCCAGTCAGCGAGAGCACCCAAACGATGTGATTTTACACACTGGTGTGAGTTCATGTTCAGGATTAATAAAAAGCAGAGTCTGCCTGCACCCCGGTCTCTACTTTTGATTGCATTGTATGGCCTTCATGTGCAAGAGTTTGTCTCTTTGTATTTAAATGCTATAACCCATGTCCAGTGTGAATGCATTGCTAAAATCTGACAACTGAGAAAACTGCACCTACTGCTGGAGAGCATGGTATACAGTCAGAAACAAATGTGCAAGAGGATCTTGAGATTTAAAAAAAAAAACTAAAATTCAGCTGAGATCAAGAATGAGTTCTTAAGCAGGAATAAAGCTGATGTTCATTTTATCTCATTTTGTTGAAGCTAGATTATTCCCAGTGTAGTGTATTTTATCTTTTTTGAGTAGCCTTCACTGTTATTAGTTTCAACAGGATGTGATATTCTGCCTTAAATAGTTTTTACATTGGCCTGAGCTGCTGTTTGCTCATTCTTATGATATAATTAAGTATTATTGAAAAAGATTTTTATTAGAGCAGATCAGAAATCGAACATGTGTTCTATCTGTCTGCTTTTCAATATTTCATTATGGAAAATAATATTCTGTCTTGTCAATATTATATTCATATTCCACTAGCCGGTCATTGCTCTTTTGTATTCTCTCACCTCAGAACTCACTGCAGAGTATTCGTTCTCCACTTTCCTTCAAATCTTTTAATCCCCCCCTCCTCTCTCCCACTGTCTTCTCCATCTCTGCCGCCCTCTCCAGCTGAAGTGCTGGCACGACTAATTAAAAGCCTTAATCAGGATTCATAATTAGGTCTAATCAGTGCCTTGTACATCATTCCCTTGCATTTTCCCTTTGCTGATGGTAAAGGCCGAGATGCTTATGAAATAATTTAGGAAACTTAATGTGTCCAAATGTGGAGCTGGGAGCAGGGCTTCAGTGAAAGGGAAAGAGAGAGGAACATGATTAGGACCAGGCGGCTGATTGCTTCCCCTTCCTCCCTCCCTCCCTCCCTCCCTCCCTCCCTCACCCTCTGGTTCTCTACATCGCACATTCAGATTTGCTCTCTCACTTTTTCTCTCCCCTCACTATTGCTCTGCTTTTTTTCTTTGGTCTGTGTGTGTGTGTGTGTGTGTGTGTGTGTGTGGTGCCCTCATGACAAGACAGTGGGGTAATAAAGCAGACAGCCTTCCAGATTACACCTCTCTCCTCTACCTCTACTGCATCCACCTGCTTCATTATAGCTGAGGCCACAGCACACTAAACCCTGCAACAGCCTCTTTGCTGTTTACTGCCTTCTGTCCACCTGAGCTCTCATCTGTTAGGATTAACACCCAACACAATACAGTACAGGAACAGAAAATAATTATACTGTTCATTATGCAAAGGCCTCAGGATTGCTAAGACTACAGCCTCTTGGTTTATTACCATGTCTCCTTGCTGGTCTCATCACTTCTTCGAGGTAGGAATATGATCCCAAAGAGCTGCTCCTTTTGAATTTCACTTCTCTGCAACATAGTAGCTCATAAGAGTCCTGACAGCGCAGAACGTTTCTCTTGTGCCTCTGTGTCAGCCTCCCACTGTCTGAATAAGAAATTGTTAAGTGAAAAAATTCAAATTGCCTTCAAAGAGAAAACAGCAAACAGTAGGAATCTGGGGGAGAAAAAATAGCTGCTGAACAATTTCAGTGCGGTTCTTATTCTGTCCACTTTCTCTGTCAGAACAACAACAAGTTCCCACGTATGTTCTCATGCTATGATACACACACATAATGGAAATGATGACAAAATTTTATCATTCTGATAAAAAATGATTTTCCGGGATGCCTTACGGGTAATTGACAGACTGATGACACACATTGTTCTGTGTGACCAATTAGGCCTAAAAATGGAGGTTACAGTGATGACCATCAAAGCAGCTAGTACAGCAGGATGAGTGTTATTGAGGTCAAAGAAAAACTAGAATTGGTGTCATTATCTGGAAAGGTTGCCTTTTGATCACAAGGTACAATGTAAAGACCTGCAAGATGGTGTCAGGTTCTGTGTTCATGTCTAACAAAAGGTTTAAGAGGATCCACTTAAAGAAACAGCTTGGTTATCATTCAGTGTACTGAGCAAGAACCATAATATACAACATATAGTTAGTTAGTTTGAAAGTCAGCTGTTATCTGAGATATTTTTAAGGCAGCCTAGAAGCTTTAATTTCCATTTAAATGAAGGATTTATTTGCATCAACATCTGCTTACTTCCCAGTCTAGGGGAAGCTAAAGAAAGAATGGGATGTGTCATGGAAAACAGTGAGGACACTGGACCTAATGAACACCAGACACAGATAATAGAAGCTGTCTACTGAACGCCTGTCCAAAACTGGTCACAGAATTGACTTGGAGTGCATCAAAGTCATCGACCACCAGCGTGTGGACATCCCCCAAAGATTGTGGTGGTTGAAACAATCATTGACCAAGGTTTACTGTCAGCTACACGACCATTTCATATCAATTATCAGCTGCATTAACTGCATCAAACAGTGCCGTGATCATTCCTCCAATCCATAGGTTTAATGCAAGAAATAAGGGATACAGTCTATAACGCAGTATCAATACCTTGGGAAGATCAGCAGTCTTGGTCTTGCTTGACTTTTTGGTCTTCAGATCCATTTTGGCATAAAACGAGACCACAAATTTTTCTTCCCCATTTTATATTGGAAGCATGATTAAGGAAAACAAACATAGGCAAGTGGTTTTAAGGCTTAAAGAAATCTATGGCCTTGGAGGTTGTGTTGAAGCCAGCCAGAGTCTGTTAAATGAAAAGTGTTATTTGGGGCTGATGATTCCAAAGCTTAGTAAGTGCAACTTGTTTTCTTTTTTCTCTTTTCATCCGGTAACATGTCTTCTATAGAGTTGAAATGTAAGAAGGTGTTTTCAGGTTCTGCAGCCTTCTTACTTCAGCATCTCATCGTTTCATTGTGACATTTTTTTTTTTTTTTTCAAAATCCCTTTCATCACAAGTTATTTAGAGATTAAGATGTTTCCTTGCAAAATATTTTAATAGCTCAGATACCATCACAAGTCTGGTTTATGTACTTCCACATCTGGACAGACTCTGGCTGTTATCCTCTGGTATTGACTGACACCCAGAGGATTAATGTGCACCAGAATGGGTCCAGATGTAGAGGTAGCATCAGACAATCATGGTGTTGCTGTGTAATGGGTCAGATTCAGGCGATGAAAGTGTGTCCTACACTAGCCCCCCTATTCATGGAAGTCATGATGTAAAATTTGTGTTGAATGTGTGAAAAAGGTGTTTTTTGGAGGTGCAGTTCCTATAATAAGATTTGATTCTCTTTTTTTGTCCACCCTGTTTCTTTCTCATGAGGGTCGATCCAACATTAGAAACAGCTCTCTATATAATCAATATATAATTTATAATCGCTGTGGATTTATCATAACATTAAACAGCATTATTTTTAGTATGGAATGTCAAATAAGCTGCAACTGAGTGCAGAGTAGTCACACTTAATTCCACCTTATCGGTCTAACATTAAAATGCTCCTTAGACTTTAATTAATTGGTAATTTAATGTACTGAAAGGGGCTGTTCTTCAGAATTAATACTCCTTATACTGAAAGAAATTGCACATCTGAAAATATATCTCCTGTTACTTAAGTATTAAATGCAGGACTTGAACTTGTTAAGGATTTTTTATTTATTTATTTATTTAATTATTTATTTTTTGCAGTGGGGTGTTACTTTTTCTTAAAAGGGCCAGAATTCTTTTCCCAACACTGTTCCCTCCAATGCTTTCATTAACAAAATGAAAAACAGAACTTTCGAAATTAGAACTGGACGGAGAACAATGTAGGGTCACATCAGGCAGAAGAAATGAATCAGACCCAATCAGATCTTGGGACATCTGTTATAGCTTGGTGGAGTAATGTCATCCAGAAACTATAAAACATCAGTGCTTCTCCCTAAACGAGATTTAAAAGCTGTTCTGTCTAGAATTCTTCATCTTTAATGGTTAAGTGGTAATCAAAGTATGAGTATGGGACCTGTATATAAATGCTGTGATGAGCTGAGACAATAGCAGAGATGATACCATTAATTTATGCAATATTTTATAATTGTATTCGTAGCATGTAACCATATTTCCCTTTTCCTTTTTTTTGTCGCAACAATGATGTAATCTACAGCACAAAGTCTTTTTTGTTGTTGTTGCTGTTTAATGGAGCTGTTTTTAAGTCTCAAAATTGATGTGAGACTGAATTACTACTGATTAGATGTTCCACTTGGCTCCAGTCAATTCCATGATACTGGTCCCATTATTCCCCAAAGAGAAGAATATTGAGATAGACAGAACACATATATGGTGTCCTCTTGAACTTGCTGAAGAATTGTATCAGTGGCAAGTATCCCCCCTTTAAATATCCTCAGTGTCTTTTAGAGTCTTTTATTACTCGCTGCAGCAGGAGGGGAGACACATGAGCTGAATCTGCTGATCAGCGTCACAATGCAATGCAATTCAACAGTTTAAGAATTCAAATGTGCTTTTAATAAATGCATTAGGGCTGCACCTGTGGCCACTTTGGAACTACAGTGAAGTTCTACTTCCATGTCTCTTGCTGTACATCTTTTGACTTCATACTGGGTAAGGATGAAACTAATGAAACTGAAACCGAATACTTTTTTCCAAACACATTCGCACATGCCATCTTTACTTTTTTTTTTTGGTAATGGCTGACAAAGTGACTGAAGTGCAAACCAGTGCTCAAAGTGTTTACGTGCATCTGTGTTACTGGATATAGATGAGTTCTCAAAATGTATGTCTTTACGTTTGAGTTCTGCTTACATTTTGAAAGACCATTAGTCATGCGACACCCTACAAGTCGGTCTGACAGCCTCATGATGTGACGCACACAGACACACACTCCGTGCAGCTGTCTGAGCAGTCATTTCCAGGGGTATTAGAGGCCCTATAACATGGTGGGCCATTAACAGCAGAATAATATCACAAGTTGACCCTTGACATTCATAGCAGCTTATATCTCCTTGCTGATAGATGCAGGCTATGGGTATAGCAATCTGTACTGGAAATGAACTGACACGGAGGGAGGGGAGGGCAAAATCCCTCCATCTTAAGCCTCGCCACGGAGAATAGCAGAGAGGCTTAGAGGAGGTTGTGTGGTGGGGGGGGGTGCAGGTGGGAAGGGAGAGAGAGACAGAGAAAGCTTTGATACAAACTAGAGAGAGGGAGAGATGATGTGATAATGAGAATGGGGAGAGCCGATTTTTTCCCTCTTTTACAAGGTTGCAGTCAGACCCCCTCTCCCATCTCAACCCTGTCGCCCCAAACCCAGCATGACGGCGTTGCATTCACATCACCTGTTGATTTGGTAGCAGATCCATGGTGAAATATTACACCTCTCATTCTTCTTTTGCTCTTTTTATATGCTTTTTTCCCCTTCTGCCTGTGCATGCCACTCAGCTCATATTTCGTTCCTGTGGCATTACTCATCTGCTCCTTCTCACTTTTGTGCATTGCTTTTCAGAATTCCCCTATTTTTAGAGCTATCTTGATTCCTGTGATTTCCTGTGTGTGTAATGCACCCTCTACCTTTTTCAGGCAGGGTGATTAATAAAGCACTGACACTATTCATTTAAATCTCCAAGTCACCCAAATTCCCCATCTGCGCCCCATTTTTTGACCTTTTACCCTTTTCCCTTTCTGCCTTGCTTTCCTTTCCCACATTATTTTGGTGTACTTTCTCCATTGGTATGCCCTTAAGCGGTGGTGAAACCAGTTTCCCATGAGGCTTGAGTGGCAGTCTGACCGACAGTCTACCTCTACCTAACTTCATCTCATCCACCCCTCCCTGCCCCCAAATTTTCCACCTATTTCCCCTCCATCCATCCACCTCACAACACCCACAGATGACTCAATGCCCCCCTGCCCTGCAGCCATATTCTATCAGTCAATCTGAAGCACACACACCCACACACAGCTGATCTTTGTGTGTGCTCCGTGGGACACACATACAGTAACTGCTATGAAGGACTAAAATGACAGCTTCAACCCTCAGGGATAGGCTGAACTTCTATATGCGTATGCGTGTATGCGTGTGTGTGTGTGTGTGCGCGTGTACATGCTCAAAGGTGTTCATGTACATGTAAATGCAGTTATCTCTATAAATATGTATGGAAATGCATGAGGAGAGGTTGTGAATAAAATATGGAAACAGCTGATGGTAGCTCTACTATACTCTTTACGGATGTTAATCTGTGTGGCTGTTACCTGGCTATGATTGTGAGGACCTCACAATATCCTGCTCAAATGTCACTGCATTCCGGGGTTTATGCTAAAGCGAATATGTGCTTTATGCCACTTTTTGTAAGAAATCCCATTATAATATCAATAACCTTTGAGTTGTATGAATATTCTGTCTGTATAAGGGAGACGTATAAAAGTTTCACTCTACAATTTAACCAACAACTATAAAAAGTTTTGTAATAAGGTTTTATTGTAATGAAAGGGCAGCCATAAGTTCTAATAAAATTTAAAAATTTGTACAGATGGCATTCATATTAAACCCAGCTATTTATGATTTTGGATGCATCACTCATCTTGATTGACTCTTAGGCCTTTGGTTGATCTATGTAAATGTAATCTGCTTATTATCCAAATAGTCTCTTTTCCTAGTTAAGAAAAACCCGATCAGCATATCTGGGTGACAAACCAGATGTAGGTAGTGAGCTAAATATACTTTTTATATTTGCACAGAGAAAACAAACTGAAATAACACCTAATAAGACATTAATATGACAATCATTTTTTAATTCTTGTCTAATTATCTTAACTTTCTCGTGTTATCTTGTACCTACATGTCAGTGAATCCGAGTTTTTTTTTTTTTTTAATCAATGTATTCATAATAATGTGAGTTGATGCTTAATGAGTAAAGGATAACAAAGAAAAAATGTTTTAAGTTTAAAATTGTAGAAAAATAAAATGCTATTTCCATTGAAGTGCTAAATAAGAAATATTGAGTTTGCATTATCCATGACCTTTAGCTTCTCCCAAATAACACGTTAAACAAGAGTTAGAGCTACTGATGTCAGAAATATTTGTACCTGTACCATCATCATTGAGTTATCAAGCTCGTTTTCAGTTTACTTAAATGTTGTTCAGATCAGAAACACCAACATATTGTTATTCAAAAAGTAGAAGAGCTGCAGAGGAACAAGAATGTCCTGTAGTTTTGCGGCTATGAAATGAAGGATGGCAGAAAACTCCCTATGGACCCAAATTAGATAGTCTAATGAATTGCCAGGGTTTGATACAGTTTTCCCAATCTCTAACACACTCATCCAGACAGACAGACAGGGGTCTTACTAATGCATTCTGCTGTAGACATTTTCCCAGCTTGCCTCCCTCCTTCTTTCCTCTCTCGGCCTCATCTCTGTCTCTGTCTCTGTTCCAGCCTATCAGACATGACAGTACCAGCTGGCTGCTGGCAAATTCACAGCCAGAGGATATAAGTGTGTGTGTGTGTGTGTGTGTGTGCGTTTGTTAACATATCTGTCTTTTGAAAGTGTATATACATATTTTCTACACTCGTTGGTATGCATGAAGTTGCATTTTTTTTTTTTTTTTCACATTATAGCTGTGTGTGTGTGTGTGTGTTTATTGAGATGCGTCAAGAATTGGACATGCTGATTGTCATGGAATCTGAGTGATCTGAGTCAGAGGTGTGTGTAGGTTACTGTGGGTGGGGTTCGGAGCAATATTTAATTCCTGTAAAGATAGTTGTCAACACTTGCCCGAAGCAGCTGTGTCCTTTTGTGGGTTCTTGGCATTTATTTTTCTGTCTGACTCACTGAGCACATTAAAAGCAATTTATTTGCCTTTCTCTTGCGTAGATGTGTGTCTGTAGAAAAGTGTAGCTTGCACTTGTGCTTTGGTGCATTTCACTGTTTGGGTAATTTATTGGAACGTCTAATGAAAAAAAAAGGTGAGACCACCTATTTCTTCACCACTGACACAAAGAAAATCAAACAGCAAGCCCCGTCTTGGCAGCTCTGTGCACTTTCACAGGTCTACAGGAAACATTTAAAGCTTATTGGAAATATTCAAGATGAACAACAGATGTGGCTGTGATTTTGGCACCATTCAACACATTCACCCTGACCCCAACTGCCACTGCCCCCTCTCTCTTTCCTCAAATACACAGACCCCCTCCTTTTCCATCTGTCCACTCTTACCTCCTGTTGCCTTATAAAGTTTTGCCCTAGTTTCAAAGTAGGGAGAAAAACATCCCATTTGGGGAACACACTCATCTCCCACTCCTCATCCAAAAGTGTATTTTTAGAACATTACGCAAACCAAAAACATCAATTTGAGCTGTTGTCCTTTGTTTGCACTGATCAGAAGTGACTGCTTTATAGTAACATGGTCCTGTTTACTTTTGTTTCTGTCATTCTTTCTTTCCGTTTGCACATTGTGAATAAAATCGTATATTTTTTTAACTGCAAAAGTCAAGATTTGGTGACCTTTAAATAATAATGTGTTTCCATTGTGTTTATGGTAAAGGTTTAGCTTAAGCTCTCCAGTCAGGGTGAAACTGGTGTTAAATGAATGCGCCAATAAAAATCATGGGAGCAGTTTAGCAGCTTTGTCAGACATTAAGTAAGAGCTTCAATTTGAAACAACCACAATGGAATTTGATAGAAACCAACAGGACCCTGTGGACCCATCGAGACAGGGTCTACACCAGCTCTCTACTGGTTGAAGCAGGCCAGTGCTGATGACAGGCAGGCAGACCAGAACTGACGAGAACAGGAGCTCACATGTTACATGCTGTTTGTTCTGTACGGACTCCAAAATCTGTGAGACACAGAGGGATGAGGAGAGATGGCATTGGAAAGGGAGAAAAATCACAGAAGAGATGGGAATTGAGTAGGAGTAGGGCTCAAGGAATGACAGGAGGTGAGAAGTGGAGAGGAAATGGGTTGACAGTGAGTAAAAGGAGATGTTGCAGAGAAGGTGGAGAGCATTTTCACAAATTAATGAGAAAAGTTAATATTTTTGTTCAAGGTATGTTTTATGTGGATATGGCAAAAGGGTTGTGCCTGCTTTATGTCCGGTTTCTGCTCTCTTCCGAGAAAGAAAAGAGGAAATAGGTGTGTGTGGAGCCCCCATAGGCAGGAGGTATATGGAGAGAACTACTGAACTGTCGAGCACACCAACATACAGGAAAAGAAATTGAAGACATGGAGTGAAAGGTAATCTAAGGAAGCTGGGCTAATATGCTATGGAGTGAAAAATATCTCATTTTGAAAAGAGCAAAGGGGAAGACAGCGGAAGAATAAGATAAACACTAAAATGCATGTGGACTAGTAAATGTTTGTAGAGCAGAAACAGAGAAAATGGGAGTGAGAGTGGGACATGGGGCAAGTGGATGTAGCTGGAGGCCAGATGGCAATGACCTAAACAGCTTTTGTTATGAGGTCTTTTGTTAAGACCCTTGAGCCAGAGGCGATTTACCTCAATAACGCTGTCTGATGGCAGCATAAACGGATCACATGTGAGAGGAAATACGACATTTACTGCCTAAGACAATGACATCCAGGGCTGGAATTGGAGTTTGAAACTTGGACATTGTGCAGGGGGATGAGGACAAGAAAGACCGCATACAGCTGAGGCCCTCAGGACACAGGTAAAGGAAAGATGTGGTGGTGCATTATGGTTTCGGTGCATCTTTTTTTATATATATAAATCCCCAGATGCCCAATCCAGCGACTGAGGAGCTTTTCTGATTCCTGACCAGTTCCCAGGGGACTTGTTTAACTGCGGTGCGAGCCAAGCTTTTTATGAATCACCTTCGCTGTAACGCGTGCCACTGCTCATTACTGACGAGATTGACTGTGATGTGGAGCTCAGGGGGTCCCGAGGGAGGGCTGACTCTTCTGCTGAGGGTTATGACCTTTGGGGTTGCACACATCAACTCGCCACCACCAACGTGTAACCGCAGCCTGTCATTGTGGCTTCAACACTAATAATGAAAGTGCGTGCGTGCTGTGATGTTATTTTATGTTCACTATAGAAAGTGCATTTGGAATAAACCGTTTTGTATTACTCTTTTTAGTGTAGTAATTAGACGATTTGTGTCTTATTTCCAAGGAAGTCTGATAACTAAGTGGCAGCTAGATAAATGTGTGTACATTTGAGTGTGTGCTTGCGAGAGCGGAGTGCAGTGTGTGTTTGTGCTTTCTGCTGTGAATGTGTTCCAGATAGTGCTGCTGATGGCTATCTTTCGGAGAGAGCTCTATTGATTTGGCGGGGGTAAATGATTGGTTGGGTCTACAAGCTGTCATGTTAAGCCTGATTGCTGAGCATTGGTGGTCTTGAACAGTTATCTTCCTCCATATCCCTCTTTGATCCTTATGTAGCCTCCTTAGTCTATCTCTACATTTATTGATCAGGACTCTATATGACCATTCTCCTTCATCCAATTTAGGCAATAATCCCTGTCCTGAAGCCACGTTACAAGTTATCTGCTCTCAACTCCCTGTTCTGCTTTCGGGAGAGGGCAGGTACAGTTATGGGAGGCAAAAAAATGGGAAAATGAACAGAATACAGAATGAGGACATTTGGAAGGGTCAGACTGAATACAAACTTGCATAGTCTGTCCTACTTTTCCTTGACAGTGGACTACATTATTATAACTGCTGCAGAGTGAGGTAGGGTGGGCGTTAGGGGGAACTGGGACTGTGTGGGTGAGTATCTGGGGGGGTCCTCCTGCAAATTTAAGTTCATTTACATGAACTTAAAAAAAATGAAGAATCACACAAGAGGAACCATTTTAAATATAAAAGTTACCGTCCCTGCCCTAATTAATATTTCCAAAATGCAAACAGATTTAGGACCAGATTATAATGAGCAAGAAAAACTCCTCAGATGGATGCTCGTCGGCTAAAGCCATCACCCTTTGGCTCGGTGCTCTCCATCCTTCCCACGGGGGGGCCTGGGTGTCAGGTTTGGGAGGCACTGGCCCACATGCTCCTGGTGCAGGGTCACTGAGCTGAGGCATGAGAAGACCATCAGCGACCCCGCTTGAATGGCTTAGGGAACTACAACCCCCACTGAGCCAAGAACAAGAGGGTTTATTATCCGGGCGAAGCCACAAAGCTTTCTTTTGAATGTATGGAGAAACGCCTCATTTACTGCAACTGGAGGATTTTTGTTCGTTTTAAAAGCCGGGGCCGGCATTACGCACACATAATCCCTGGAACAGCTATAACATGGCTCTACAGGGACTTTATGATATTTAATTATGGTTTTGTAAGGCATGAAAGTATTATCCACATATAAACCAGCTGGACTCAGATACAACAACTGACATAGAAGGGACCTCACTGCACTTTTTCCAGTGGTGAATATTTTAAAGGCTTGTATGTTCATAAATACATTATTACACATCCAGCTGCCATGTCTGTAAGCGCTGCATTCATTTTACAGGTGATCTGAGAGGGATGCATCTGTCCACGGTGCAGGGACAGTCTCTGGTCCAGTGTCTTTTCAGCCTGGACATCAGCAGCCCCTCACAGCCGCTTCTCCCCCCCCGTCCCGAGCTGCGAAAGTTTGGGGGGAAGTCCCCCCTCCCCACACTCTCATTCCGATGAGGGCTGAGGGAGACCGGGAAGTTCCTCTGCGTGCTGCCACGTCTGAGCCGTCCCTCCCCACTTCCTCTGGAGCACAGCTGGACGGACGGCGGCGGAGTGCACAGCCCAACTTCTCCACGGTAAATCTCCACAAACACTCTCTCCGCTTCCCTTTTCACCACTGAGCTCAGGCAACAGATGTTTTCAGTCACTCCTGCCATCGCAGCGCGAAAATCAATGAAGTTTTTTTTTCTTTGTAGTTGTTATTGTTCTAAAAAGAAGGCAATAGAGGAAAAGAAGCACATTTTATTTTCACAATTTCACCCACTTGTTCAGTTCATGACCTAAAATCCGTCTTTGAAACTTCATCAAAGTTAATTGTCACACTCTGGTTTTTGCACAGCGGGTGAGATAATAACCATGTTGCCTAGTGGGGAAGAATTTACCCATCCAGTGTACTGCTGTGCCACCGTAGGAGAAGGGGCTGCTGTTTGCTGACTTCATACTGCTGAGCCTCAAACATGAACAGTGCAGGAACAGCATGAGTAGCTGTAACACAGCTCAAAATCAGCCAAACTATCTGTAATGAGTAATGCTATCATCTCTGTTTGTAAATGAGAGGAGCAATCCTCACAGTTTGTTTTTGGATGTAAACTGTCATACTGACTGCCCTTCCAGATCTGCCATGCTGCCCAGGCTCCCTGTGTATCTCCTGATTTCTCTGCCAGTTCTCCTGGTGCAGGGCAGTGCCTCCAGTTCTGCTTCTGCACCAAGCCCCCCTCCTCGCACACCTCCTCTTCTGGGTGACCCCACATGGGCTCTTGGTCTGCGTCTGTTTCAGGCCCTACGCTCTGACTCCAGCTCAGCAAACACTCTGTTTTCACCTCTGCTTGTGGCCTCCTCACTCGGAGCATTGTGTGGCGGTTCTGCAGGCACCACTGCCAGCCAACTCCAAGACCTCCTTAAGACCCCTTCTCCTACCAAGGCCCAAGCCCAGACTGGGGAGCTTCTCTCTCAGGCATTGAAGAGCTTTACTGAGGCCAACATGACCACCTTTCACCTGCACACATCCTCAGCTGTGTTTTCCAAGCAAAGCGCTCGGGTCAGTCAGGGCTTTGTGAAGGACAGCCAGGCCAGATTCAGGCTGCAGCATCAGCCCCTGGGGAAAGGAGATGCCAAGGCTGACCTGAAGCAGCTCAACAGCTGGGCTAAAGCTGGCCTTGGTGGACTGGAAGCAGCTCCTTTGGAGGCAGAAATCCAGGCCAAGGCAGGAGCTTTGATACTGGCCAATGCACTGCGTTTTAAAGGTAAGGGAAATCAGGACACACTAGAAACACAAGTAGTTCATGAAGTGGCTTTGATTATATCACATTATCATGCTCACTTGAGTTTGCAGTTATAATATTGGAGAATCTATGTCATCATTTTGTCCGTGGTCCAAAACAGTCAATA
Organism: Echeneis naucrates; assembly: GCF_900963305.1. Taxonomy (NCBI): domain Eukaryota; kingdom Metazoa; phylum Chordata; class Actinopteri; order Carangiformes; family Echeneidae; genus Echeneis; species Echeneis naucrates. The sequence goes on along the minus strand of NC_042528.1, from coordinate 9,812,931 downwards.
TTGGATGTGAAAGTAAATGAAGCATAGCCAACTGAATATTTTACTATAGTGCACACCCTATGTCAAAAGTGGTTGGATGTAAACCCATAACATTGCAGCTTGACTAGACTGAGTGGAGCTGAAATAGACTGGTGTGCTTTGTAATTGCAGAGTCATTTGGAATTATGGGATGTCTCTGTGCGTGAGCTGTTTGCTGCATTGGAGGAGAAGTCTTTGAATATTAATATGGCGTGCATGTGTGCCATTTTCAGTGTTCAGACTGCACAGAGAGCCTATGTGCCAGTTTGCCCACTACCTTCTATGTGCCAGTATGCCCACCTGTTTGCAATGCGCGTGCGTGTGTGTGTGTGTGCGTGTGCATGTGTGCATGTGTGTGCGCGCGTGTGTGTCTGGTGTATGTGTGTGTGCGCTGTGGACTCCAGCTGGTGGACACAGCAGATAAAGGATGATTCTGGGGTCTATCACTGAGAGCTTATTCATCTTCCATTGGGGGGTGATGTGTCATCTTAAATAATTGAGTAACAAGTGTCCAGACTCTCTCCCTCGGTGTCATGCCTGGCATCTGTGCTTGGAGCACTCCAAGTATGCGGTGGTGCAGCTTGGCTCAGATCTGCTCTTTGTGTCAGGCTGCAGGGGTGACTAGTCAATGTTTCCATATACATTAAGACAGTTGGCTGGTCCATCTGTGATTTCACTGTTGCATCCCAAAACTATGTCAAACCCTTATCAGGATCAGGATCCTTACTGTTCATCGGGCCGCACCAGATGCATCCATGTCGCTTTCATCAGGGTGTTAAAGGAAGTCAGTGTTTGCACAACTGGGTTTTAGTAGCTAATGAGTCAGAAACAGCGCTATGGTTATTTTAATTATTTAAATGTTCAGGATAACTTCTCAGGAATGCAATCTTATCATCTCTCTCTTTATTAAATCAACATTTGTGACATCTTGTCTTAATTTGCAGTCAAGATGACGTTGACATGTAAAATGTACCTCTCTGTTCCATGCTTGCTCTTTTTGTGTCGTTTGTCTCTGTTTTCGTGCTTTTGTCACTGTTTATCACGTCTAATCTACCCTTTCTCCACTCTCTCTCCTCTTCGTCCATGTCTCCTGTTCATATCCTTATCTGTGTCCATCTGCCTCCATTCCCTCTGTTTTCTCCTGCAGGTATTCTTTTTATCCGGAGCAAAGAAGCCAAAGCTGCTGAAGTGAAAACAGGTTGCCAACAGATAGACAGCACTCTGAAAATAGCATTCCCTGACAGACTATACATTGATAAGCAATTTAATTAATTTTCTTTGTTTGATGTTCTGACTTCATTACGGAATTAGTTTTTTTCTGTGGACCGACCCTCGTTGGTTGGTTCATTAATTTTGTGGAGGAAATATACAAATTAGATTATACAGCAGATTGCAGCGCACAAATGAGATTATGGGAAATTGGATTCCTTTAGTTTTGATTCATAATTTAAAAGTGGTCGATATTTTGCTTCTTGCTCTTACAGGCTGACTCTGATTTGTTGTACGTTTTTTTTTTTTTTTTTTTTTTTTTGAAATTCATCTTTGATTTGAGGTCCTAAGGCAGTTCATCAAGTGTGATAATGTAATAGTTTGAGAGATGTTGCCGGAATTTCTTTTGGCACTCGCTATGCATCTGCTTCCTTGGCTGTTTTTGTCTTTTTTTCACTTTGGCTCCCTTTAGTTAATTATTCAAGGGGGGTTGTTTAAAAAGCTCTTTGCTGTCCCTCCTTCCCTGGGCTGAACGCAGCATTTAAAGAAAGGGAAGGTCAGGGGCAATTAGTAGTGGAACATGTTTATAGTAGAGGATGAAAAAGAGAATGGTAAGAGGACTGCAGAGACAGAGCAATGTAAGGAGAGACTTCTGGGTGGGAAGGGGACAAAGAGAAGCAGAGTAAAAGAGATGGGAGAAAAGTAAAGAAGGGAAACCAAGGAAAGTTAAAAAAAAAAAAAAAAAAAAGGGAGGGTGGCCTGCTGAGATAGTGAAAGAGATTGACAGACATGGTGGCGGGATGTAAAAGGCCTACCTTGGGAGTTCCAGTCCACCCTAGTTAATTAATTCAGGCTTTGTTCCTGTTTTAGATAAACAAACACTAGAGACGGAAGAAGAAAAATAAGATTGTGGAGGAAAAAAATTGCTGAGAAACTTCGACAGTAGCAACAGTGTGGTGAAGGAGAAAGATATGTTGCCCATATATTTAACCTCTAATAATAGCTTTTGAAACACCATAACCACTTGTAATCAAAAGTTGATGAAGGAAGAGAGGAAGATGGTCAGTCTCATTGATTTTCTTCAGCTTTTCGCCTGTCATTTACAGTATAAATTGGTGAGTCAGTGAGCGATTGAATTTATTATCCGTGCTATCGTTTCATTGTTTATTCTTGATGGATATTAATAGCTTCTGTTTTCAAGTGATTCCTCTGCTGAAGTGCTGTTCTTTGAAAAAAAAAAAAAAAAAAAAGATATAGCAGTGCAAGCAAAAAGCAGGTCTACTTGGCCAGACTCACAGACCAATACACCGGCACAAGGTGATGAAACAAGTCTCCAGTGCAGGCTGGTGAGGTCATTCATTTCAACCCTGCTTAAAACTTCTTCATAGGATTTACAAACAAAATGTTCATCGTCTTGACATCAGTTACATGAAGTGGTTGCCACTTTAGGTTGAACTCAGCCAGTTGCTTTTGAATTCCAGAGGGATCATGTTTCTCTCTCTGATGTTACATGGAGTGCAGCAAATGTCTCTGACTTGTGCTAGCATGCCTGCAAGAGCAGATCACATGCCATTTGGTTGTGACTTTTTAATGGCTGGCGTCCAAATGAGGCTGAGTGGTTTTGTAGGAAAGTCACCGCTAGTGCTGCAACAACTGCACTAACTGATCCACAGAAAATTAGTAGGCATCAGTTAGTCATCGATCACTTTAAATCAACTCTGGTTTTGCACATTAGTTCAGTTTAGTTGTCTTCAGGTGAATCCACTTTTCAGCTCATACCACTGTTAGCTATGGTCCTCAGTTTCCAGAGGATGAAACGAAAAGGTCATTACTTTTTCTTTTGTACTGTCAGCGAGTCAGAATTTTCATTTATGCACTGAAATATCTCAACATCTACGATGTACTGGCACGACAGTTTTTTCATTTTTTACTATCTATCCTATTCAGTGTAGTGACTTCCTGACCTTTGCAGTGCCACTAAGGCTTTTTTGATAACTCGTGGATATTTTGCCATGAAATGTGGTAGACTGATGTCCACTCCAATTAATTTGAAATAACTTTAATCAAACTTTGACTTTTCAACGTTCCCCATTAAGGTCGAATTTCAAATAGTCCAAAGCTTTGGCTCTGGAACACATGCAAAACTAAAATAGTTAACACCAGCCTCAGTTGTGTGTAGGGCAAAACACAAAGATGTACAAAAGAAGATGTTCAGCAAAGTGAATGTTCCATCACCTTAGTACCTATGTGTCAGCACCATGTTTGGTAGCATGCTGATGTTAGCATTTAGCTTAGAGCATAGCTGGAGTTCAGCACTGCCTGACAGATTTGTTAGTTTGTTTCATGGTTTGAAGAGAATTTTGCTATTCCATGTCTAATATAACTTTAAATTGATTATTTAGTATTGAAATTGTTAGCAGCTATTGGGATAAAAAAAAAGGTTATTTGAAGATGTCATTTTGGGCTTTTGGAACATACAATGGGTGTTTTTCTCCATTTTCTGACATTTAATAGAAAAATTGATTATCAGTAACAACCAGAATGGAAGGCTCTGCTCAAGTTGTCCGTTGCAAGTATTTATTGTTAAAGCTAAGCAATTAGTCTTGGCCGCCTTGCACCTTGGCATTGTGTCATGGGTGCAGTGGTCTTTTCAAACGATGAATCAATACTGAAAGTCATCATTAGTTAAAGCCCTGTCTGGCCCGAGGTGTCACTCACAAAGAAGGACATAAGTACAAGTCATAATCTGCTGACCCTCTCACTCCAGCCAATGTGCCCTTCCAATTGAGTGGGCCAGCAGCCTTGGCAATGTGTTCAGAGGTTATTACAACAGTAATTCCACCACACACTCTCTACCCGTCCTAAATTGACAGCTGTCATGGGGTTAGCAGGGCCAAGTGAAATGTGGAGAACCCTGAATGGGGCTCTTTGACCTTAAGAACCTCATAACTGCCTCTGTATGGCACTTTAACTCTACAGCTTTGAGAAGACCAGACATTTTTAATGTGCAGAATGCACACTGTGGACAAGGCCTATATGTATTTTATGAACATGACAATGTTTAACCTTGCTCCCCCCTTTCAGTTAATTTGTGCTGTTTTATTTATTTATAACTTATACATTTATGTAGAGCTGTCTGTTTGCTTTGCTGTGTGTTTAGGGCTGTGGGAGAGAGAGTTCAGCGGGGAGAGCACAGATCTTCGTACCTTCTTGGGGACAAAATACACCAAAGTGATGATGATGCACAGAGCAGGTAAAAAACAAACAAACAAAACAGACAAACCAAAAAACCAAAAACAAAACACAGCCTGTTATTTCCGTGCCTGTTTCAATAAAGGAATCAAACTCAAGGAATCAAAGGAATCAAAATGGCTTGAACATCTGTAAGGTCCAATCTGCTTCCCTGCTCTTTATCACTTTATCATTTATTTAGCACACTCTTCATAGTTTATGTATTTTCTTAAAACAACAACAAGGCGGAGTGAGTTTCTGTTATGACAGCAGTAAAAGATGTTAGAGGAAAACATTGTATCATATCTAATGTTAATCATGGGGTTGTTAAGTTATCTACTATTGACTCATTGTTGAAAAGATTTGAATCAATTAAATTAACTGTCAATTAATTGACCGTTCAGCATGCCCGACGTACCTTAACACAGTAACACAAAGATGATATAGTGTGTGACCACTTCAAACTGCTAAATGATGACGGAGAAGCCAAATGTTCACATTTTGGTTCTCCTTTGCGGTACAATAACTCACCCATTTTTTTTATTTTTATTTTTTTTTACTTGCCGCCGAAACAATTCACATTCAGCCACGCTGCAAGAACCATGTACAATGGCCTCACAGCGTGCCATGGGAGCCAATCCCAGCCGCCATCTCAGGCAAGGGCAGGTTCACTCTGGACAGGTGGCCAGTCTATCGCAGGGCCGACATTTAGAGACACACCTACAGGCGGTTCAGAATCCCAAATTAACCGAGGCATATATGTCTTTAGACTGTGGACAGACAGCACAGAGAGATCATTCAAACTCCATACAGAAAGGAATCGAATTGTACAATTTACTTTGTAACATCAGAAAAAAATGCCATCGTCTTTCAGCTGCTGTAACCATTTTTTATTCAGTATATTGTAAACAATATACAGCTTTATGTTTCACATAAACCATATTGTCACTGCTTATCAATTACTCATTAATCAATCGATCAGGTGACTCAACTAATGACTAATGAATTGCTCATTAACTTGCATCCTTTATTATTTTATAATGTAATTTCCAATTCATGAAAATTATTATTTCAGTCTGGTAAGATGTCTTAGATTGTATTCACATAATTTTTTAAATGGACTCACTTTAGCTCTGCAATGTTTCCTCCCAGAATTTATTTCATCTAAGCAGGTGAGAACTAAGGTGGTAGCAGATGGTGATGGCAGAAACTCTCCTTTTCATTTTGACTATGTGATCTTACTTTAATTTCGGTGCCTGCCTCTTGCCTCCTCCTCCTCCCCCAGGTTTGTACCGTCAACATGAAGACATGGAAAACATGGTGCAGGTTCTGGAGGTGCCTCTTTGGGGTGGCAAGGTCAGCCTGGTCTTCCTGCTACCTTTCCATGTTGAGAATCTGGCCAGGCTGGAAAAGTTGCTGACTCTGGAACAGCTGTCCAAGTGGATGGAGGAGACCAGTGTTACCAGTATGGCCGTGTCACTGCCCAAGGCGAACATCACCAGCATATTAAGTCTGCAGGTTAGTTCTGTTGAGACCGAACATACAGAACATGCGGATCTGAAACATGTTATATGTTATGTACGTGTTATATGAGTAAATTACACGTACACTACAACTTTTATTCAACTGTCCACTGCTTGTAGTTCCATTTTGCATTGTTGATTGGAAATGAAATGCTTAAGAAATGGAAAAGTAAGACACAGGGGGATGCTCCACCACAAAATTATATACTGTACACACTCAAAATTCAGCCATAGTCAGGAATGTGTTTCGTAGAAGGTATGAAGGATTCTGGCCATGAAAATGTGCACCCTGTAAAAGAGCGGTATTATGTAATTTTCACACCTTCACTACCTTTTATGCGTATCTCTACTTTCACATCACGGCCCCTAGATGTAGGTGGAAGTTGCTCTTCAGATTAGTAGGTGAGCCTGACCCTGGAGTGTTTGTTATTATTTGCTCTATAGTAATAGTATTCTAATGTTTTTGTTTCAATTGCATTCTTATTGTTGACATTCTTACAGTGTTAATGCATTACGTCTTATTCCTTCCTAGTTATTTATATCCCTTCCTTATATGTCAGTAACACACACTAAAAGCATTCCATCCATGTTATTATCGTGTCATAGGTTTCCTGTCTTTATTTATTATTTACTGGTGCATTTTATGGCTGCATTCCTTTCTTTCTCCAATGCATGCTCCTTTAGCACTTCCACATGAGCTCAAAGGCCCTGGCTAACGAGTGTGGTTTTCCATTCCCACCAAATCTAGCCAATCTTGGATCGGCCTACTTCCCAGAGTTATCTCAGCTGCTCTGGCCCTTGGGTTTGAGGTCTTTTCTTTTAAGGAGGGGTATGCACGTGTTTTCTGTTTGAATCCTGCTGGTTTATTCTTTTCAGTTTATCTTTTGAACCATTTGCATTTGCATTTGTGTTCGCCCCATTGGACTGAGCCGTTGTCCTTGTGCAGTGTATTCAACGTGAGCGGAAAAGTGGTTTTTAATACTACAGTGCAATTTGCCAGAGTGGGCCTGTAGTTTGTTCTTGTTCTAGTTTCTGTCTTTTGTTCATTTCCTGTGTCTGCACATTGAATTATTCTTCACTTTACCTGATACGGCTTCTCATATCTCCAAGCACTGTGCTCATCATGCTCATTGTCTCTTGGTCTCTTTGGTTTTTCCAAGTCTCTTATTCTTAATTCTTTGCTTCTGCTTTGGCCACCCTCTCTTCCTGACATGCATTTTGCTTATCTTGGTTTTCTTGTTCTGCCTCTTCAAGAGTAATTTTTCTCTCCGCATCTTCTTCCTCCTCCTCTTCACTTGGCTCTGTTATTTCTTCTCTTTGTCCTTGTGTCTTGCTGCTCAGCCTCTGTGTTGTGCTGTGCTGCTTGCTTGTCATATTCTCTTTTTTGTCTTCCTCCATGTATTTTTTACCTGTGACCTCTAACTCACCTACTTTTCAGTCTTCTGCATTCAACCCCCACCCCCCTTTTCCTTCCTAGCTTAGGGGGATCAGTGTCCAGCTGTATGCACAGCATCAGATTGTAACCACCCTCAGTAGAGAATCAAACTCTTGCTGCTAGGAGGCTAAGAGGGATGTCAGGTTGACCGTGACTTGTAGCTCCTCAGTTGGCTTCTGATGTTTCCCATAGAGTTCCTTTTGCAGGAGATGCACAAAGGTCATGGCCCAGCCCACCTAGTAGTCTGGATCTTTGCTCTTGTGACTCCTAGAACCAGCAGGTAGTTGGTCTGAGGAAGGAGAGAGGAGACCAGGCAGAGCACGATACAGACAGCCAGTGGGTTGGTGGCTGCTGATGTTAGTGTGAGTACATGGGGGGTTGTTAAGGTTCACACAAGCCAAATCAAAGGCTGTGTCATGATGCACAGTGGGAGATAAGAGAGTTGTTGGGCTAGTGGAAGCTCACGAGTTTGACCAGGCCACCGGGTCTGTAGTGAGGGCAAGGGCACAGATGAGTTGCTAGAATCAAACATGTCCGCACATCTTTGAAAATATTTGGCTCGTGTGGGTCATGGTGAAAGGAAAGTTTCCTTTAAAGCTTTTTTCACAGAGTTTTCCAGGTGAACTTCTTTCGTTTGCAGTCACCAGACAATGTTCTCACTTGGGATTTCCAGATCAAGTGCTTTTATCTGACACACGGCAATGAAATGTGCATGCTTGTAAATATGTTGCTATGTCTTTCAAGGACTACAACCAAATGATGCACTGTTCAGGCGATACACAATACACATGCATATAACCCATTTGTTATAGAATCTACAGAAATGCTTTCAAATATGCAGTGGTGTTCTTCCCTCACAAATGATCTTTGTCAGAGCACAGACACTGGCTTGTTGCAAGCACACTAGCCTGACATCAGTCTGACTTAATTTGGTCTGCCATCATTTTACTTTTACGACATTCGTGTAAAATAATGACAGTCAGTTTAAATGGTAGTGTTTGCCATTTTAAGTAGTCAGCACCAGCTAAAAATGAGAAGCAGCTACATGAAGCTTTTGTATCCTGCTCTTTGCCAATAACAGACTAAGCAGAAAAGAAACAGGTTTTCCTTAAGTATTTTTTTATGCTTACAGTCAAGAGTGTGGCTCAACAAAGTAAAAGAAGGCTTAAGTGAATAAAACCTAATAGAGAAAGGGCTGGGATTTGAAGCCATACCTCTCAATATTCCTTGGATCTACATGCTATGGCTCAGCATATCTATAGTGCTCACTGTTACCAGTAAGAAAAGAATCTAAAGATTCAGCCAGACTGAATAAGTTTGCACAAATTTGATAGCTGGATTGTTTACAGTCTACATTAATGCACCGCCTTCATAGTCAGCATACTGACTGTAGCTAGTTATGACTCAATAGCATTGTAGACACTGACTGTTCAGAGTGTCTCTGCGTTTTAATGTGTCATTTTGTCTCTGTATAATTAAATTGACTCAAGATTAACATAATTATTTTTATCAAGTTCTAGCATTTTCAGATTGCACGGATTCATCTTCACTTATATCTCTTTGTTGTCTTGTATGCTTGTATGCACTTGAATTCAGTGGTTCTGCTTTGCATCAGAATGAAAGATACAGTAGTCATGGGTACAGCAGTTGTGAATGGCTTGATAGAGAGGGGGGCTTGATAGATAGAGAGGCCAGTAAATCCCATTTCCCCAGGGCAGGCCACACTGACTGGAACTTATTACCATGTCCTCTTTAGATGTACATTGTAACCTAATGAAGGGGTGATGAAATCCATTTTGCCCTCTTTCCAGTTTAACAAACATCTTAGTTGAGTTATGCTCCCATGTTATTCTGCTAGCCAGGCCCTGAAGAACACGTATTTGACATTAACATTGTCAGGACCCTCTGGGGAGGAGACTGTAATTTAGAACTAAAGCTTGAAACCACTCCTTTTGATACGGCGTTGACTTTGCCAGTGCAAGAGCGGAAAAAAGATACAGTTAAAAGAAAATCCTCTTCTGTCTCTGCAAGACAAAGTTTGCCGGGCAGACAAAAAAATGTATATATATTTGTGAATGGCTAAAAGAAGCTGTATGTTGCGCTCATTAAATGTAATTATGGGTAAGCAATTGAATGTTTCAGCCATGGATGAGCTTCATGAGCTGTCTCACTCCGTTTGCTCTCTCTAAAAAAGAAGTGCAGTTGAGGAATCATTATGAAAGGGCTAAAGCTCTGAACAAACCTCAGCCCACTCCGATCTCATTTCGTCTGTCTGTCCAACCCTTTTGGCCAGCAACAGCCAGCCATGTCTTCTCTGACGGTCGTTTTTCCAATTGGGTCGGGCAAATAATTGCTCATCACTGTGCGTTAATACTGTTTACCACTCTATCTGTCAGGGCTTGGGCCAGCCATGGACTCCTGAGATTAGGGGGCAGCATCTGGACACACAGAGGATCATAGCAGTGTATGAGCATGAATGTCAACTGTAGCATTGATGTTCTGTGCGCGAAGCAAATGAGAACAAAGAACAGCGTGCACCTCTAATTCGTGCTGCATTGGTTCTGTATTTAGATATAGAATAGAAAGCCTTCATTGTTATTGTACATCAGGTATATAACAAGATGCTGTACCCATTCCTTCTGTCACCTCTTTTCCTCCCTTATCATATCAGTCTCAGGGATGTAATTCCTTACTTTTCCATCCTGTAACCTGGCTCCGCAGACCTAAATAGGAGTGACATTCAGCAGGTGAGTGAGCGAGAGTGGTGGAGGAAGATGAGCAGGGTCAGTGATTGCTTGGGGACAAGGCGGAAAGTGTCACGGAGAACTATAAATAGCTGCAGGATTCTGCCTTTTCTTTTTCTCTCTCTATTTGTGGTCTTCTCCTCTGGTGAAGGGCGGGCTGTGTCAGAATTTGCAGCCAGAAGAAGAAGGAGAAACCTCTGAACACACCAGGCCCAGAGTTCAGTGAATGGACCACCTTCATCGCTCTCCCCCTACCTCTGAGCCCGTGCTGACCAGGCCACGCACATACACGTAGTAATGGCTGCGCTTCGGCTCCATTTTGCCTGTATCTTCAGTCGGTGACTAAGACATACGAGTGTGCACCGGAGAGCTCACTCAATCATGGCTAATGAGGTCAAAAGGCCATCAAATATTTACAAGAGCACACTCTACAGTATACAGTGTCGAGGAGTAGCTGCTTTAACACAGCTCCCGCAGCCCTACATCATATGAATTAATCAGATGTGTTTTCATGGCTATTAGTTAAATATCTCACTAAAAGCTAAGGCTTCTTTTTCTTTTTCCATTTGTGGTTAAATGGCCTTGGAATAAAAGCGGTTCATGTGTAAATGTGAGTGAGTGAATGAGACGATGAGTGTATTGACCGTGCAAAAGAGGTAAAAGCCCATGTAAATAAGATACCAATAGGAGTATTGCTGACAAGATTCAATAAAGAGATAGACGCTTTGAAGCCTCAAGAGAACTGATGGTGAGAGAAAATGATTTTTTTTTTTTTTTATAAAGCCTACATTGAATGGGTCTGTGAAATGGAGCTGCGAAGATGCCAGCTCCACTGCATGATCCACACCACCCACGCAGGACGTTAAGGGCAGTATTGAATTAGACAGAAACACGTCTGTATTTGTTTAATGCATTGATAGCATTTGGTAGGTTTTACTGGTGAGCCGGAGGAAACAGGAGGTCGAACTGTGGAGGTAAAAACAGTTTGCGACCTGATATGAACAACACAGCTCATTTGACCAAGTTGGACTTAGTTTGTTACACTTGGGACCAGTTGGGAGTTAAAGTCAAATGGTGTGTGGTTTTTAAAGGTGCGCTGTGCAGGTTTTGGTAATATTCTGCGCTCACACTCAGAACATGTGAACACAAACAACAAACACATTGAAAACACATTTTCTTTCTCTGTACACATCCGCAAGGCCAGTATTTAGAATTATTCCAAACATTCATCCATGTTTTCCAGCTAGCACTCTTCTTTACATTTGTTTGCTCATTGCTGTGTATCTTGACACAGCAATGCTACCAGTTGTCAGTCACTACCTTCATAGTGCTTCTAGTGGTCACATCACCTTTAAAAGAAAAAAAAAAAAGTCACACAATGACTAATAAAGGTTCGGTTCCCAGCCTGGGGCCTTTCTGTGTGCAGTTTGCATGTTCTCGTTGTGCCTGGGCTTCCTCTGGATGCTGTCCAAAGACATCATGTTTGGGATAACTGGTGACTCTAAACTGTCCGTAGGTCTGAGTGTGAGTGGTTGTTGGTCTCTGTCTGTCTCTATGTGTTGGCCCGGTGATGGACTGGTGACCTGTCCAGGGTGTACCCCACCCTCACCCAGTGTGAGCTGGGATCGGCTCCAGCACCCTGCGACCCAGAAACGGATAAGCGGTTGAAGATGAATGAATGAATGAATGAATGAATATTGTAAACTTAATTACTCTGGATTTTCGTATTTAATTGAGTTGAAGAAATGATCTGACACTCTTTGAAACTGACAAGGGATTGTGTGATTTATTGAGGAGATAATCAGCATTAATCAATAATGTAAATAATATTTAATTTCTGCCTCATAATGCAGTACTGAAATGTATCTTCGGAATTGTTTTCTGCCTGGTTGTGGTGGGATCTTAGAGAGCTTAACAGCCTTTGTGTTGTTTTTTTTTTGTTTTTGTTTTTTTTTCCCTCTGTTCTGTGAAAAATGCAACAATTAGCAAGGTACATTTAACAGGCAAAATACATTTAGTACATAGCCAGACAAGGCTTTCCGTGGGATTTCAGAAGTTGCCTCATGATATGACTTCAATCATAATGTGCCTTTTGTCGTCTAAACTCTTTTCCATCATGGCTCCATTATGACTGTCAAGTTCAAACAATCATGCTGTATTGGAAGTGGAATAGTGGAAGTAGTTCTTACGCGTGATGTGGAGTCTCAGGGTTTAATAATCTTCAGGGCAGTTCAAGTGCTGTAATTTGCAAGCAACAGCAGATACACAGAGAGCGCTGTTGAACAATGGTCTCCCTGTTTGATCTGTGCTTCTTTTTTCCTTATTTCTCTCTCTTCCCATTGTCATTATCAAAGCTCCTCTGTCTCTTAACAACAGCCACAGTGACTCTGCACAGATAGAGCTGTGACATGTACTGGCTGACACAAGCTATCCCCTTAAAAATTCCCACAGGTACACCAACAAGCTACTTAGTGGGCTCAATCATCAGGCTGAAATAATGCGATGCAGAGTGCTGCACGCCTGAGGGTTGATGCTATGCTACCTCAGGCCCAGTTAGACTGCACCCCTGTAAGCCAACAAACCCCCCACCCCCCGCACACACACACACACACAGGAAACCACCAGATGACAATGCCTGTGGCTCTCACTCACAGACAAATAGCTCGTTGATGCCGGGTGCAAATCATCAGCAAAGTCTGCCCAGTGCTGTTCCATCTAAGATTCATGTGGTGCTTCAGAGAGAAAGGGCAGCCAAAGAGCACCTCCCAGAGGTTTCTCTCCCCGTCTAATTCAATGCCACACCTCTGTGTGGCACGAGGCCTCCATAGGCTCTCCAACACCCCTGGCTTGTTTCCCAGCATTCTGCCACAGGGATCCTTAATTTTTAAACACTTGATAGTTTCAAAAACTTAACCAAGTGCTTCAGCCTTGGCAAGCAGGGAAATTTGTTACTTTTTCTATGCTTCATGATGATACCCGCAAAACTGAAGACTAAAATGACCTGATTCTTCAAAGAATACTGATGAAGAGGATGAGGAAGGATAGGCTTTACAGAGAGAGATGGTAAGGGCTGTTTTTTTCCTCACTTACCCATTTGTCTTTGCCATTTGAGTTATCCACCTGTATGTGTCTGTTTTCCTCATTAGATAAGGAGCAATTAAAAACCCTCCAAATGATTACCTCTGTAGCTCGAGAAGTTGAGAGCAATGTACACTGAGTTGTGCTGGCCTGTCAAAGCAGGAGAAGGATGAGGCGAAAATGAAAAAGACAGAGTTAGGAGCAAAGAGAGAGAGCAACACAGGAGGTGGGATAAAATAGAGGCACGTGGGCCAGATGAGGAATGGGGATGCCAGGCAAGTGGCTGAGCAGCAGACAAAGACAGTGATGTAGTGGTAGCGGGTGGAAGAGGAACGGAAGAGTGGAGGAATAATGGATGAGGACAATAGAAGTGCATTAGCAGGAGGTGGTGTGTGTATGTCTGCACAGAGGGGACATTTTGCATGGAGACACCAGAGGAGTGACAGATGCCTACAACTGTAACTGCATATGCATCCACTTTATCTCATGTTAAGGAATAAGCTGACATGATCCAGTTTAATGTCTCTTTGCATGCACATCTCAACTTTGAAGCAGACACTCCCCACGGATTATTACAATGCCCATTATCATGTGGGTTTTTAAGAACCAAGGGGGGTATGTTGAGCTGCTACACTGTGGTTTTCAAAAGAAAGTCAAAGTCAGAAGGCTGCACCCACAGAACATTTACATTTACCCAGACAACTCATCCAGATGATTTAGTGTTCCTGTCTGCCACAAAAAGATAGTTCCTCTAAACAGTTTAATCAGCTAAAGTTTCAATAGTGCTACAGCAGAAAACAATATCGTCACCCAATCATCTGTCTCTGCAACTTCTCTTCTTGCGTTGGCCCTCTGCACATCTACACTCACACCCACGCATGCTCTCATCTGGCCCTTGGAGAAGCCTGTCACTGTGAGTGGCCCTCTGCCATGAGAGGATAAACTACCTGTCATGACGACGACTTTCTGTGGAATTCATATCAGGCAAAACAAAGGGGGTGCTGAGGTCACGGGGCATCACTCTTAAATTATTCATCCTCTGCTTCCTCCTTCCGTCTGCTCTCTCTCTGTCTGTCTCCCACTTTGTTCTGCCAGCTCGCAACAAGGGCAACTGTCAGGCTTCCTATCTCAAATTTTTGGGATAGAAAGCAAATAAACATGGTGAAAAACTCCTTCAGAAAAAAAAAAATGGATGAATGACTATTTTCTGAGGGAATGTTTGTGTTTACTTTAATAATGTGGAGAGGTTCCAGAAGAGCAGTGCATGTCTCCCACTTCTGAATGTCACAGCATTAGGAAATTTTAAAATGTGCTTTCCCTCCGACTTGATATTTGGTCCATTTGTGTGTATAATTGATCAATGTCCCAGTGGCTGTTTGTTTGCATACATTGTGTCATCTCTGTGTGGGATGGCCTCACACTCTGGGAGACTTTGAGTAAAGGTGGTCTATAAATTCCATCAACTTTTGTGTTGTCTGTTTCCAGAAACAGTTGGCTGCTCTGGGCTTGACAGACGCTTGGGACCAGAAGGTGGCCGATTTTTCTGGCGTGTCAGACGAGAGCAAAGGAAAGCTTCATCTGCAGGATGTCCTCCACTGGGCTTCCCTGGAGCTGGCTGCCCAAGCTGGGGAAGGAGAGACAGATCGCAAGGAGCAGAACATAGAAAAGCCCAAGCTGTTCTACGCTGATCACCCCTTCGTCATCTTTGTTAGAGACAACACTACCGGAGCCTTGCTGCTGATGGGGGCTCTGGACCATGCACAAGGAGAGGCCCTCCATGATGAGCTGTAGCACCCTCCATATATCATTTATTCCAGCCTATTTTCGTCTCTCTTACACCTTCGCACTCAGACTGCACACTAGCATCTAAGTTGAAGCATTGTCATTCACTATGGCACGCTATCATATCAGACTATGTCTGGCTGTCAGACATTGACACCACATAGTCTCAAACTGACTGACATTGACACTGCCACACCCGATACCTGCACATTCACACTCACAGCGACATCTACATGCCAAAGATAAATAGAATTACTGTATAAGGAAATACTAAAGTTGACGGTTACAGCAAAAGCAGTAACTTGAAGAGCATCCCCGCTTCCCTCTACCATGCTTGCACACAAACACGCACACTTACGTACAGGACCTCAATAATCAAGTCAACACAAAACAAACAAGAGTGTGCTGATAAACACCAACATGCTGCAGAAGTGGTTACACTAGCATCAACATAGAAGTACAACAAACAGAGGCTCACGGTGACACTTGAATCGTCCCTGTCAGGCAAACAGTGGGGCGTGTTTGTGTGTGTTGGGCCACCAAGGCATTAGGGATGCCCATGTGTCCTCTGTCTGTGCTGGCAGGCCCCTATACTGGGGTCCCCTGGGCTACATCTAAGGAAGACTGATGGGTCGGCCAAGTGCTTATTGATGAGCCAGCTTAATGCTAATGGCTGTAATGAGTCACAACGCTTGTCAACAACACAGAGAGGACAGGGAACCTTTTAATCTCTTAATACCATCAGAGATCGATGATACCATTATGCTATTGGAAACAAACATGACTGACATCCCTTGACTTAAATGTAACAACTTAATGTGTAGACTGTTTAAAGCAATATATTTGTAATATAATATATATATTTGCATATACATATTTTTTTATTTTTTATTTCACGCCACGGTGAACTGAAGAAGCAAATGAACATCAGTCTCTATTTTTAATATATCTTACGTATTTTGATAAACTGCATTTTTGGAATTAAATAATGGACTTGTTTTTACTTTTTTCACATGCACTTGGGATGCAGAAGATTTATCAATGTCGTCACCTCATCTTGATACAAACCAATCAATCAAACATGTGCTATTAATATATAATACATTTGGACTGCCAGGGCTCAATCTTTCTTGACAGCCTTTTTTTTTTTTTTTTTACTCTACCCTGAACTGAATTGGCTGACATTGACGCTCAAGGGCATATGAAAGCAGATTTAAAGCCATGAACTAACATCAGTTATTTAATTTTATTGGCAACATATGATAAAGTGGCAGTGCTTAGAAAGTGCAGCAGCAGTTTTGTCACCATGTTCACCAAATGGATCCAAACAAGCATAGGCAGACTATGTTTCTTCATACAAATGGATAAATAGTCTTAAAAAACTAGAGCCACCTTGCCATTCCCTTTAAAACAGTGTTAGTGTTTTGGTATTTTCAGTATTTTATTAAAAATACTAAAAGATTTCCGACCAACTTTGTTGCATGCTGTTGTGTTGTTCTGTCTGTCCATGTGTCAAAAAAAAAAACAAAAACATTTGTCGTATGTGATGGATTTATTCTAGACATGGTGAACACCTGGTAACAAACAAAGAATAGAAATCTGTGCAGTCTTTTCTCTTCAAGGTAAAATGTAAATGTGTGCTACATCTGTCCTGTTACAGTGCTAAGTAACAGAGTCTAGACGCACAGCTGCTCCGTCACAGTGGTATTACAGCTTTGTTCCTAATTTAGCCCTCTGCACAGGTCTGCTCAGCAACAGAGTGTTGTGCAAGTGTGTGTGTTTCATTGTGTCCGTGCACTGTTCGCTTGTGCAATCATGTGTGAATAAAGCTACTACAATGACCTCTGCAGTGGCCTCCCGTGCAGCTGAGACTTGTAAAGGGCAGTGTACTGCAGTCCTAACCTACTCTGAATAAACCCGGGAGCTCAATTTAGACAAGCTGATGATGGATCCGAGGCCGTCCGCTGTGAGCACATCAATCCAGCTCATTCCACCACCAGCTCCCTGCTGGCTCACCTTAACGTTTTATTCAGTCGAAAACACTGACAAACAGACGCATGTCTATATCTGTTCACAGGTACCCAGCAATAAATCTGATTCACGATTTAAGAGGAAAGCCACTTCTCAGGAGTGTACATTGTATCCAACAATACAGGTGAGAAATATACCCCAATGTAATCAGTATCTGCCATTTATGAGCAATCGTCTTTTAAATGACGTGCGTTTCGTTTTTTAGTAATCACAGATTTGTGTTTATTATTTGATTATTTGTGTTTAAGACAATATAGACCATTTCATCCATAATTCTAATAATATGCAGCTGGTGCTAAATACAATACAGTTAATATAGAAAGACCAAAAACTGAGCTAGAGAATAAACCGTCATCAGATGTCTCAACTGGACATCGCTATTATGACCTGACCTCTGTGATTTTAAGACCTACAAAATATTTTTATCTACAATCTTCATTGGCCATGATTGTAAACAGACCTTGAATCATTTGCTAGTGTGCTGGATTCTGAATTTCTTTATCTCAGAGGAAAACGATTCTATTGCTCAGATTTCTTAATTAGCCAGTTAACATACACTTTTATTATTATGTTTCTGAATTGTACTTCAAACAATACTAACAAATTAGTGCTAAATAATCCCCAATCTGAAATTATTTCTTCAAGGTCTTCAAAATACAGTGCATGAACGCTGGCAATAGCAATCAGCAATATATTGGATAGGCAACTGAGGTGAACTATGTTATATGAGCTCCCTGTGATGACATGACAAATATCGCGAATAACAGAGAGCCTATCACGGTGGGGATAAAAACATTTAGAGAGTTTAATGTTTCATCCGTCTTTAAATAAAAGATGATGTAGAAGGGCTGTAGGACCATAAACTTTCTTCTCTGCTGCTTTGTGCAATGGGTTGGACAATCAGAGTGGCAGAAACAAGGGTGAAAGAGTGCTAGGAGCAGAGCTAACCCAGTTACAGAACAGTGCTTACCCTTTAGAGCAAATCAAAGAAATAGCTGCGCTCATCTGGGGGTCAACTCGCTGATAGAAATGCCACGGGGCTACATCATTTTCGCCTTGACCTTGTTAAAAGCTTGAGATAGGTCAAAAGTAAGAGGCTGGCATATGCTACATGGAAAACAGCATTGTTTCACATTCGAGTTTGTGTGCGCTCACTGACATTCTGAAAAACCACAGATAAAGCCAACTACTTCATGCATTTTCATTGAGCTGTGGATTCAAACCTACAAGGGGAATGGGAGAGTAAGAGATGTGATGCATTCAACTTGCTTTTAATGAACATGCAACTTTTCCAGCTATTTAAATAACAAAATAGCCCTCAGACATAAATTAACCTAACAAGTGTTTACATGGCTTTAGCCATAGTTCACATTAGCCTGGGATATGCTTTCCTGGGACTGGTGATGACTAAGGGAAAATGTAGTTGATAAAAACAAACCTAGTTAATTTTGTTCGAGTCCACAGTTTTGTCATTTAATGAATTCAGAGCCCTCTGAGATGAAAAAAAGGAGATGTAACCAAAGTTGAGTGAAACAGAAATGCATAAACAATGTCTGATTAAAAGAGGAGTGAATGTTGAAGATGTCCGGGAAACATAGTTGATGTCTAAATAAATGATAAATCTCTTTCCAATGAGCAGCAGTAAGGAGGGGATTATTCATACCAGATGATACTTATATTTTACTTCTCCAAAATTATATTTAGATTAATTAACAGGTTATGCTTTACAATAGGGAAAGACAATGATCTTTATGATTATGAGATTATGAAACAAGATTATCAACATCAAGTTCAAGGGGCCCTGCCTTATTACTGGAAGACTGGTTAACTTTTAGGCCTTTAAAAAAAAAAAAAAAATCAAGAAAACATTTCTTTTTTGCGGTAACTTGCTAAAGTGAGAGGATACTGAAGTGGATGGAATTTGAGAGGGAATCTTGTTTGTTTGTTTTCTTAGCAACCAGAGGTGACTGAATGGTCGGCTGGGGTTTGATGCTGAACTCACCGCTTCCTCCAGACTGGTAAGTAAACAGCTGTTAATGCTAACACTGGTATGCTAATCATATCAAGCATTAGGTACATTTTCAAACCGTTACTGTAATTCAGGCAAAACGTTGGCAGGAACTGTATTCAGTGTATGATTTAAGCATAATGATTCACTATGTAGCGGAAGATAATATTCCATTTTTTAAATACAGACTCCAGCAAACAAAATATTAACAGCCCCATTAGCTGAGCTACAATACATAAAAAAACAAAAATGTTCATTGTAACATTGATCCCAGTAGTTTGTCCGTTTATTGTCTAAAACAGGAGATATTTCGATTCATAGCAGGGAAAGCACAGGCACCTCCAATGGCAGGACTTTTCCAGTTGTTACTAATAATAGTAATTATGGATAGTCCCAGTGAACCATAAAGGACCAGTGTGCACTAAGAGGCATTTCTCATGCTGTGGTTGGAATAGCTGAATTGATAACCATATGTTCATAGATGTGGGTAAGATGGTTGTAGGCCGCGGATATTTTGCCTGCTGACTCACTGACATGGCTTTCTGGGACACTTTCACCTGTCCATTTTCACTCATTCATCTTCTGCCACTTATCCGTTTCCAGCCAATCTCAGTTTACGATGGGTGAGGCCGGGGTCCGCCCTCAGCTCAGTCCATCACCAGTCCATCACAGGGCCGACATACAGAGACAAAAATGAACAACCACTCACACTCCCAGCGTTAACCACTATTCCGCCGCGCTGCCCCTTTCACCTGTCCATCGAAATGAAGTGCAGTTGTTATTAAGGGAGGTGGTTATTTTGATATACAATCTGCCAGAATATCTGCAAGGAAAAAGTTTAGAAGTGGGGCTCAAGCAAATTGCTCGAATCCTTCTTAGGCGCTTTTCTTTGATGTAGTTATTACTGTGAGAAGCTGCTGCTTGCAGGCCTTGAGAGCAGGACAACCAATTGAACATACTCCTGGCCCTTAGCCCCGTGGATCTCTGTGGATAAGTCCTGCAGGCATGGTGAAACCAACCTGCATGCTTTGATTAATAGTTCAGGAGGAATTTTCTATTGTATATCAAGGGCACGTTATGAACTGTTTGGACTATGTGGTTTTGTGGAATTGTATGTAACTTTAAGCCCATAACTGACAAGAGAACACTCTTGGCAAAGCAAAAGCCTACAGAAACAATTGAAGGCTAAATATTGTCTTTTTTAACAGCAGATTCTTAATCTGCCTGAAGCAGACTGTCTGCAGAAGCACTTATTAATGTTATTGATCATTGTCAACTTTTTGTGCTTCCTCGAACCTTCTTGGATTTTTTTTTTTCTTTTACATGACAGTTTTTTTTTTTTCCCATTTGCCCCTTTCTCTGTTCCTCTCCCCAATAACCTGTCTCCTTTATTGCACACAGTCCTTAGAAGGTGACAACTTGGGAAACTGAATCAAAGTTTCAATAAAGTCTGAACTGCTGTGGGCTTTGACAAGTGAGGTGGCTGAAGTGGAACAGTACAGCAAGAGACTGAAGGAGGACATATCGGTTCCAGAAAGATAAATAGTTCATGAAGCTGTTGACTTCACCATTTTATTACTTTTGTCCCTGAATTTTCCGCCTGCCTGCAGCTCTTTCTGCCCACAAATTATTCATCATGCTCCCCACAGGCCCTTGCTGTCAATCCCAGGATCAGGAGTTGGGAGGGACAATGGGAGTTAAAGTTAGTCAGGTGCTTGCATAATTGCAATTGTTTTTCTCAGACGATATACAGCTTTTATAATACCGCATGATTATTTCAGTTTTAGTTAAAAAGGCAAAGCTGTGGTAGTGAAGACTGATTTCAGACAAGTTGGACATTTTTTTTTTTTTTTTGTTTTGTTTTGGTTTTTTTTTAAGACCATTGTCCATTTTATGTTTTTGAAGCTGAACTCAGTGGTTCAGGCAAGATGATGTATGCCATTGCCTTTCTGACAAAGGCCAGTCCCTTATATTGACTGCAGGAGGCCCAACCTGAAGATGAGCACTACTCATGGCTTCCCACAGGAACATGCATACTCCATTTGTGCAAACATGACACACATCTTGTAGTGAGATCTAATTGTTTGCGTGGAAACATTTTCAAATCATTTTCATTCATTCATTCATCTTCAAACGCTTTATTTGTTTCTGGTTTGCGAGGGGTGCTGGAGCCAATCGCAGCTCACTCTGGGTGAGGGCGGGGTCACCCTGGACAGGTCACCAGTCCATCACAGGGCCAACACACTGAGACAGACAGAGACCAACAACCACTCACACTCACACTCAGACCTACGGACAATTTAGTCAGCAGTTAACCCAAACATGATGTTTTTGGACCCACGCAGGCGCGGGGTGAACATCCGAACTCCACACAGAAAGGCCCCACGCCATGACCTTCTTATTGTGGGGCAACAGTGCTAACCACTATGCCGCCGCGCTGCAAATCATTTTCAACAAACACTAAATTAAATAGTTTCCATTAAATAATGAGAGTGGGTGGCACGATGTGATAAACTGTTGAGATAATACATCTATTAGAAGAATATGCATGCAAGTGTATGAGTGAATTTCAATTCAATTGTTTATATTTTCTGTCGTATTGTTAAGGTAATACAGGAGAAATCTTTCCACCACTTCAGCACAGCCTGATACTGTGTATCTTTTTCCTCTTGATGTGGCGCCCAAATGATGAGGCATCAGGTAATTATCCTGTGTTATTCTCTTCCTAAATGTCAAATCTTGTAATTATGAAATTTCCTCTGTATGGAAAAAAAATCATGATTTTTTTTTTTTTTTTTGGGATGCAGATGTTTATCCATGTAAGTCTCAGCACAACTACATCAACCGTGAAGTCCAAACTTCTGTCAAATATAATAATGGTCTTCAAAATTATGAAAAAAACCCCAAAAGAACAGTGTTACTTGATTATTTGAGTAATATGAACTGTAATTATGAAAACTGGTGTCTTTCAGTATGTCTCTGAGAGTCAAAAAGTCTATTAAAATGTTTTGTGTATTTCACTGCTGACGTAAGCACAAACAGCCAATACCTAATGCAGTGTGAAGTCTTGGTGGAAGAAAGTGCTGTGACGCCTGCTGTAAAGTCGTTAAGTGGTTAATGGAAACCTTTTTGGACTGTTTAAATCTGCCGCCCATGTTCTCCCAACCTCTGACAGTGGCGTTCTGCAAAGTCAGAGCACCATCACGTGTAGTTCAGACGAAAATGAAGTTGTTCAGGACATATGTTATTCTCATGTTCTACTACAGTCCAGTCAGCATTTGTGAACATGAACTGCTCTCACGTGATGCCAAGAAGCAGACTTTTAAGACTCACCTGCTTTGACATCCAGACTGCTGTAAAAGTGTTTGAATGAATGGAAGTTGATTTGAAAGCCAACTGATGTTTAATTTTTAGAACTAAGTGATAAAAGGACATTTACTCTTGTTGATTCAAATTTTTTAACATAGATTCTCAAATGTTTTGTTGACTAACCTCTCAGTCATGCAAACTTGCCAGTTCAATTTACTGTTCATTGTGTATTGAATCTTGGCATTTGACAAGAAATTCTTGAATTTGAGACAAATTTGAGGGCTCAGATTTGATTTCAGTGTTCCAACATGATTTTAGGTCAAGACAGAGAGTTTGTAAATTTTGATGCACAAACATCCCATTCAGTCTCTATAATGGGTAAATTCCATGCATGTTGGCAGTTACATTGAGTAAAAGTTGGAGTTTACATTGAGTTACTTGGCAAAAGAGTGCTATGGATAGGATTGACCAACATGATATGATATTGCATATATACCAGTGTTTTAGTATTGTTTCACTAAACCGACATCTATTCTAAAGATTTCTGGCATCTCAGCGCCAAATGACCAAATGACCCCTTGAATAAAGCCCCCTCTATAGTAGTGTCCCAACAAGGAGTTAAACATGAAACACACACATGGATTCACCTTAATCACTTAACCTGGTCAAGAACTAGGTTTTTTACTTTCACCTAGTGCTTTTGAAACTATGAAGCTCAGACAGTTTTATATAACCACAGTTTACCAAACTCACTGTATTTATTTATTTATTTATTTATTTATTTATTTATTTATTTATTTATTTATTTATTTATTTATGGGCTTTTATATGCCTTTATTTTAGTCAGTAATTGGCAGAGAAACAGGGAGGGAATGACCTGCAGCATAGGTCCCAAGCTTGTTTCGAACTAGGGTACAAATAAATGGCATGTGCTCAAATCAAGGTGACCAGAAGCACGCCAACTAACCAAACTCAATTAATTTTTTTTTTCCCCTTTTAATTTGTTGAACTGTTTTCCTCTGATTTCCTCTATTTTTTTCTCTAGTACCGTTGCATTTTCCTTACTGCACTGGTGTTTTTAATTTTGTTGTCAATAAGTCCATAATACGTGAGCCTGGGCATCAAATGTTCAGACTAATTTCAGCGTAATAACAAGCAGAAAATGCCAGATTTGGTGAATATGGAGACCAGGTTGAAATTGCTGGTGTGTGCTCAACGAACCTGCACAGTCACTGTCGTCTAATCAACTGAATTACGAGAATTAATTATCACTCTCTGCCTGGGAACACACTGCTGGCATTTACATGCGGTGACCCATACTTCGTTCTCTGCAGTGTTTATGTATGCATTTGTGTGTGTGTACACACATTTCTTACTTGAAAATAACAGCTGCTGAGCCCGAGTGTTGATCTCACGCACCCAGCTACAATCATGCACTGGAACGTGCACATTTTGCTGTAGCTGCCCATTTGAATTATTTGATGAGACAGCTCCCTGTATAATCTGCATAGTGATGTCATTTAGGTGTAATTGGAGGTAGCTCAGGCGCCACCTGCCTGGTAAAGAATGGGGCCAGGTGGGCTCGGGGCTTGGGGCTTTGTGGAGTTAGAAGACAGCCTTCTATGATATACAGTGGGTACAGAAAGTATTCATCCCCCCTTAAAATTTTCACTCTTTGTTACATTGCAGCCATTTGCTAAAATAATTTAAATAGGTTTATTTTCCTCATGAATGTGCAGACAGCGCCTCATTTTGACAGAAAAACACAGAAATGTAGCCATTTTTGCTAATTTATTAAAGACCAAAAACTGAAATATCACATGGCCATAAGTATTCAGACCTTTTGCTGTGACACTCGTATATTTAACCCAGGTGCTGTCTATTTATTCTGATCATCCTTCATCCTTCAGATGGTTCTGCACTTTCACTGGAGTCCAGCTGTACTGAATTCAATTGATTGGACTTGATTAGGAAAGGCACACATCTGTCCATATAAGACCTTCCAGCTCACAGTGCATGTCAGAGCAAACGAGAATCATGAAGTTGAAGGCACTGCCCAAAGGGCTCAGGGACAGAGCTGTGGCAAGGCCACAAAAGAATTTCTGCTGCACTTAAGGTTCCTAAGAGCACAGTGGCCTCCATAGTCCTCAAATGGAAGATGTTTGGGGTGACCAGAACTCCTCCTAGAGCTGGCTGTCGAGCCAAACTGAGCAGTTGGGGGGAGTAGAGCCTTGGTGAGCGAGGTAAAGAAGAACCCAAAGATCACTGTGGCCAAGCTCCAGAGATGCAGTGAGGAGATGAGAGAAAGTCAACTGTTGCTGCACCCCTCCACCAGTCAGGTCTGATGGAAGCCTCTCGTCAGTGCAAGACACTTGAAAGCCTGCATAGAGTTCCAACAAGACAATGACCCTCAGCCAAAATAACGGAGTGGCTTCGGAATATCTATGTGACTGTTCTTGAATGGCCAAGCCAGGGACCTGAAAATGGCTGTCCACCAACATTCACCATCTAACTTGACAGAACTGGAAAGGATCTGCAAAGAGGAATGGCAGGGGATCCCTAAATCCAGGTGTGAAAAACCTGTTGCATCATTCCTACAAAGACTCATGTCTGTATTAGCTCAAAAGAGTGCTTCTAATAAATATTGAGCAAAGAGTCTGAAAATTTGTGAGCATGTGATTTCAGTTTTTGATCTTTATAAATTTGCAAGAATGTCTACTTTTTGTCAATATTGGAGGGGGGTGAAAACTTTCCGTACCCACTGTATAGCATCAATAATTGCAGACTTTTTCTACTTTTTTTTTGTTTTTTTTTTTTTTCATAGTTGTATACAGTTCCATTGTCCTGCTGAGTAATTAACTTTGTCTCTTCTCTCTGTGGGTACAATGGGCAGCAGGAGTTATTGCTTGAACATCCCTGTTGTAATCAAGGACTTTTGGATGAAGGGCAAACAGGAACCTATATAATTCCATTGAGGAGAGGGAGGGGTCCATGCCCTCACAGGTACAGCCGCCACTCCCCCCTAACAAAATGTAGCTGCAGTGGAGTGCTGCACCAACAGATAATGACTGAACCCCAGTGAGACATGTGTTATGGAGCCCTTAATGAAAGAGTTGTGCCCCATTGAGCCCTATAATGAATGTTCTGACATTGAAAATCCCAGGGAGGGCTGCTTAATTCCTATGAGTAGGTTTGTGCAGTTAACACATTCTGACAGAGAAAATGGTGGCAAAATGTAATGATAGACAAGATGATTTTTAGCCACGTGTCTTTTAAAATGGCATGTGTAGTTTGGCTTGCATGTTTCTGCATGTGAGTTGTTTGAATTCCTTTTGTTAGCTTGTCTGATACCTGTTTAGCTTTCATTCTGACTAATGGAAATGTCAAACACTGTAAGGCTGGACTGCCCAGTCTCCTAAGAAGCCAAAAGATGAGAAGTAGAGATTGCAGCTTTAGCCTTGTCAACGACACACACCTAGACACGAAAATAGAGCTATGCAACATTCTAACTGATAAGAGCTTTTGTAGATTTTTGGTAATGATGTCCCTGAATACCAATGGAGCTGCATCTAAAGACATCCACAGGAATTAATAAAAATGTCTCAGAGCGCGATCACAAGAGAATCACTGAATGCCACAATTAAATTATGTATTTCAGGATGTCTCGACATATATTGCACCTTTTGGAAACTTTGCGTCTCCATTATGGTTCTGCTATTTATCCTTCCCCGCGCTCCCTTTTCTACTTCAATGTTTCGCTTCTCCCTTATTCTCAACTTGCATCTCATATCTCAACGCATCTATTCTTTTTCCTGCAAAGACTCTCTGATTAAGCACATTTTCCTTTGTCGATTTTTGTCACCTTTCATTACGCTCTCAAACTCTTCAAGATGTCTTTATCCTCTGACATTTTTTCCCATCCTTCTTTTACATGGACAGGTGCCAGCTCAGCTGATGTACTATGTGCATGGGTCAGAGACAGCAATCGCAGAATAAGCATTTGCTGTGGCTGTGCAGTTCGGCATGGTGTGAGCCAAAACCGAGCTGTGTAGGATCACCTGTTTGCAAGCCCCTTTGGTTGCTCTCAGAACCTCCTGGGGGGAAAACAGCATCAAGGAGAGCTGCACCACCACCATGTGATAACACCTTGCCAGCCTAACAGGTGCATATTCATGTCAAAGAGAAGGAGCCTGTTCACTGTCAAACAGCACTACATGGTTGTTTTGAAAAATACTCATATACTTTTAGGGGTCTATTTAACATTCATCACATCTGTACACAGTTGCTCATTTCCTCCCAAAGCTCAACTTTGTCCTGCAGTCTGGCCTGCTAGTCTAAATCTGCCCCCGATTTTTCACTCTACTGGCCTACTGCTGTTTAGTTTTTCTTTTTTTTCCGCACTTACATCCAACTGTCTGCGAGGATTTGCTTTTCTTTGTTTATTTTAAGAAAAAAAGTTGTACAACTATCTCTAACCAGACCAGGGTTGGGGGTTCTCTGGTGGTTTTCAAGATGGAACCCAGCTTGAAGTTAAACAAAACATTGTTAGAAAAGTAAGAGCTTCATCTTACCTCTCTGGTTAGTCCCAAATCCATAATGTTACTGGTTGAACTACATAATTTCTTTTAGTTTGACTATTTGTTTAAAAGATCACATGCTTTAGCCATGCCCGCCCTTTCAAGCAGCACCAGTGATGCTCTAGTTCCCTAAAGCTACCAAAAAAATGAACCATTTGTATGTGCTAAACGTTTCCTGTTGAAAGATGAGTGAGTCACAACAAAGGTTGTGGTGCTATCCTCTCTGACAAAATGTCAGTTTGACAGCCAACCACTGATCTGCTTCATGTGGAACAACAAACACCTCTACAATTTGGTCTTTTTCTTTCATGCTACAGCCAGAGATGCTCTCTGTTAGCTGGGCCAGAAAGGTAAACGCTGACAGACTAGTTGAATTGAAAGACAAACGGGAGCAATCATACAGCATACTGGTACGTTGTGATGGTCCAATTCTCATGCTAATTGTCTCAATCAGTGTACAAAATGCCACTGCTTTTCAAAGAAGCAACAAGCATTCATCAACAGGCACACAAATGCATGTCCACACAACCACCCTGATAGTAAACAACTGCGTACCCACAATTACAATCGCCCCTACCTGACATAGCTTCATGTTTCCCGGATAATCAGACATAGATTGGATAATCCTGACAGAAATCCTTTTTATTCCCTTTGCACTCTGCAAATTCTCAATTTGCAACATCATTTTCAGTCAATACACTGACAACCAAATGTATCTCATGGATTTGAAATTCCTAGACTTGCAAATCCAGGGCGTGTGGTGAATATCTTTTTTTTTTTTTTATTACTTTATTAAAAAAAATCTACATTCTGTGACAATGATCTGCCTCTGTAGGCAGCAGACAGGAGGTTTATAGCCTAAATATGTATGTAAATGGAAAACACGGGTAGTATCATAGCTCCTGGGCATACAGACTTCACTCCCATGTCAGCCTGAGTTGTAGCAACGATGCAAAGCATGCTTATTTGGCTCTGAGCAAGTCTGCACATCAGTCACTTTGTTTTCATCCATTTACTTCAGACCGCCAAAGTCAAGACCCCAAAAATGCTAGAAATTGACACATTAAAATTTGTTCATCTTTAACGCAGACAGGTGTCGGAAGAAAATGACAGAGCAGTTGGAACAGTATCTCTTAGCTGTTTTGCTCACCCTCTGTGTCCTGAATAGCCCTATTACTTCTGTTTGCCTTCAGTGTTCCCGGTCCTTGTCTTAGTTAACTCCTTTTGTCCTAAGACTAAAGGAGGCTGCATTTTTGCCATCATTGGGGGGGGGGGGAGTGTTTTAATCATGCTACGTTCTTCATGATAATGCTAATATTCCCTCAGTGGGAAGTCCCTCATTATTCATTATGACAGTGTCCCCCTCTGTTTTTCATTCATGTAGCTGTTCTTCATTTACAACTGATAGTTTAATTCATGCCGCTATATGATGTTTTTGTTTGTTTGCTTTTTCATAACTCATGTACACATTTTTTCAAATCCCAAGTGGTGCATATGCATTGCACTTTGCAGTAGAGTAGTTTGTTGTCGGCTTTCTCTTGGCCATTGTTGGTGAAGTTGTAAACACTCAATTGAAATCCAGTTAATCTCAGTGTAAAGAGTAAGTTGCATTTTTCATTCCTTATATCGTAACACCAAAGGAAAGTAGACATAGAAAACCTGAAAGAACGCCACTCTCACGATACCTTTCACCCTTTAATGCAGCTTCTATTCCTGCACTTTGTAGGAATGAAAATCTCAGTATAGTGCTCTTTTGAGGAGATATGAGTTTAATGCATCTGCTACGTTTTGAAAGGAACACAAATCTTTCCTTTTGCATGATCTGCATTATCTCACTCAAAAGTGTAATCCACTATAAGCCTTGGCTGTGTGATGTGCAGTGTTTCACATAATGTTATTCTTCCGCAGACAATGTGAGTAAGAAAGTGGCCAGCGTGGTGCTGCTCATCCCAAAG
Organism: Echeneis naucrates; assembly: GCF_900963305.1. NCBI lineage: Eukaryota > Metazoa > Chordata > Actinopteri > Carangiformes > Echeneidae > Echeneis > Echeneis naucrates. The sequence goes on along the minus strand of NC_042528.1, from coordinate 9,784,031 downwards.
GAAGGCCTACAGCGCAGCCCTGAGGAGGCCAGCAAGGACTAGAAGCCAGTACATAGAATGGAAAGTAAGCCTAAGGGGCTGTGTGTGTGTGTCTGTGTGGGTGTCTTTGTCTCTCCAGTCGTCTCTCTAGGGATGCTGTCGAAAAGGTCACACAGACTTTATCTTTTGATCTGTGATTCTCTGTTCAAACCACCATTGAAGCGCCAGCATCTGCTTCCCTACTCAGACTCTTTAGAGTTTTTTTTATTTAATGAGGCACTTGGCTCGCCACCTCTCACCTTCACCTATCCACATTCTTCATCTTTTTGTGTCTTTGGTTCTTTGTACCTCCTCTATCTTCCTCCTTCTACTTCTAAACAACGTCTTTCAATCTACACTTTTATTTTAACCTTTCATTGTGCCTCATCTCCAGTGTCATTTTACCCTTCCGTAGCTCCTTTTGTCCATCTGTGATTTCTTTCCACTCTACCTTCCCTTTCCTTAATCACTTCAGACCAAATAGTCACTGAATGCCTGAAAATTATGAGACTGGGATACACTTGGCTTCCTTCAAGAGATGACCTTCTGGTGAAGATGCTGTGCCAATCTGTTTGGCACATCAGCCTGCAGCTGGAAGGGTCAAGGAGGTTGAAGCATTCGTGTGTCTTTTTTAGAGATACAGGTAAAGAGTGTACAAATCAACAAATAATGTTCCGTGTTATCCAACACATCTCTACAAAAATGACTTTTGAAGCGCGTGCAAAGTTTGGAACCATGCGTTGTAACACACAAACACAGTATGACGAAGCATATTTAGGCTTTATCCATTGTGCTTCAAAGCTCAGGATTGGCTTAGCCAGTTAAACAATCAATTTAATGCTGTGTGGCCAACTGAGCTCAACAGTCTGCTTGGATGTGAAATTTAGCAACTCCATGACTGATGACACTGGCTAATGTTCAAATCACAGAGGTTAGGCTGCTGTGCACTGAAAAATGGGGGCAGCTTTTTTTTTTTTTTTTTTTTTTTTTTTATGCATTCTGTAGGGTGTGGAGTAAAGCCTGACTATGTGCAGATGAGCAGCGCTCAAGTGTGGAACAGAGCTTGACATTTATCACCAAAGCTAGACCACAAAATACCTGTAGTTTTCTCTCCAGCCTTCAACAGCCCATGAGAAAATGATAACGCCTTAGGTGGAGTGTTATTTTTCACTGCAGACTTTAACCTTTTAATGTATTTATTTTATATATATTGTATGCACTTTTGTCTTACCGTTTTAGTCAAACATGTCCTCAGAGCCATGTGAAGAGTTTTCCCCCCTCACATCTGGCCTTCATTGTGTGATAAATTGCTGCATTGGTCTCATTTATATCCTCTGGGGCAACACTAGTGACGGTGTCACCACTCTCTTCTGCAAGGTACCAGCAGGACTGCTTTTTTTTTTTTTTTTTTTTTTTTTTTTAACTTTGACTTTGACTTGTATAGACTTTAATTCTTACATACTGCCTCTTTACAGCCTTTTCAAATAATGCAGCCTTAAAGTCTTTACTGTAGACATTTAATAGCTGCTCTATTACAAGGTCATTTAAACAAGCAATTGTCTATAGACAAGTCAGTGGAGTGACATTAACAGATGACCTTTCACTGTCAGAATGCACTTTCACTAGTTGATCAGCTCTCCAGTTGGATTATGTTTTTGCCTCGTACTGGCAGTGTTAGCACCACTGAAGCCTGCTCCTTATCACCCAAGGTACTTAGACATCAGAGTTACAATACCCTAAGACTGAAAGCACTGAATAAAAGGCCCCGTCAATGTTTTTGCTACCCTAACTCTTTTCATTTCAACTGACAGTTCCACAGACCAAGGAAAATATGTTTAGCGTCATATAATTGTGCTCTGAATCCTGTAGGTTGTAATCATTTGCTGCACTGCTACTTTACTTTTCTTTTCCTCTAGTCTTAGTATGTTCGGCTCTGTTTCTTCCTCTCTGCCTCTCTCTTCTCTCTTGTATTTCTGTGATAATACATCAAGGCATACTGGCTCAAACAAAACATTTGTTGTAATTATTTTCTGTGTGAAGATGCAGCTCCAAAGATCTGACAGCCCAACCACTCTTAGGGTGATAATTCATTCATAATGGTTCTATAAACCTTTTGTATTACTTAATGTGTCTCTTTAATAATGGAAATGCAGAACACCCCATTTCTGCCACTGTGGACTTTGTAACCATGGGCATTAGTTAGCTTATTGTGTAAAATAATAGCAATAACAAATCCAGAATGGATTGGAATTTATATAAACAACTCGGCTTTCGGCATCTTGCATTGAAATCAATGTCTTTCAAATTTTCCGTTGCTATCACAAATTACTTTGTGCCTCCCAAGACCTATTTTTTTTTTTTTTTCCTCTCATCATTTCACATACCTGACATCCAGAAATGCTATCTAACAACTCTTTAGGTTCCTTGCTTACACCGTGTTACTGGGTGAGATCCTGCTTCTGTTGACTCTCAAATTTGACCTGTGCATGCATGTTTGCATTTTGGGGTGTTTTTAATAAAAAAAAAAAAAAAAAAAAAAAACAGCAAAATAAATAAAAATAACACTTACTTCGGGGGAGGTGTCCATACGTGTGTAATTTCCCGGTTTGGATGTGTGTAGTTTTTCTCAACCTGCTCCCTCTGTAATGGTGCATGTTGTCATTGGCAGTGGAGGAACTTGGAAACCTGTGGCTCCCTGTGCTTTATGTAGCTGAGATGGCCGCACTCTTTCCTGCAGCACTGCTCACTTTATGCTTTCCATCTCTTCTCATGGTTTGAAGGCTTTACTCCCCCTCCAGTTGTATGAAACAATAGAGATGGAAAATGTCTTGTTTATTTTCTGCAGGAAAAGAATTCCATCAGGCAGCAATGGCTCTTTCATTCTTTTCTGGAGCAGAACCAGATCACTGATGTGGTTTCCATTTGTGTCTGATGTTTTTTGGCTAATACTTTCTAATCAGAGTCCATTTATGTCATGGTAGCGTGTGGTTGTCTGCCTCTTTTTACGAGTGTGTAATGTGTAATGCATGAGCTTAGTGTGTCCTGTTGTGCGTTTTGTGTGTGCACATCTGTGACCGTGAGTCTCCACTGTATTCCAAGTTTGTGTGTGTGACTTGCCACTGCCCCTTTTTTCCCTGCAGGGCCTCAGCCATTTTCTTCATTTGTTGCAGCTTTGTGTTTCTTCTTTTTTCCTCCTCCCTTTTTGCATTGGGGAACATGTTGTCTGGTACAATATCATTTTCCAATCACCGAAGGCTGCAGGGTAAGGACTTTTGACTGGACTGTTTCGTTCCAGCTAATGCCAAAGAGGGGGGAGAGAAAATAATAACCATAGTGGTTGATAATAGCTGCAGTGATCATTCAGCAGTCATTTGCCTCTGGTGCTCTCTGTAGCTGCAGCTGATATTGTCTCTGTTTTGTTTTTTTTTTCCCCTGGCCCCTACACGGAGGTACGCCACTATAACAAGCTGTCCAACACTCTTCATCTCTTCTATGTCCATCTGAGATATATTCAACACCATCTGGTTGTTTTTACAAAGGGGAATACAAAAAATCGGGGAGATGTGTAGTAAAAAAAATGTAGAGTTTTGGAGTCACTGGCCATTCGTAATGCACGTCTTTGAGGTCTGGATTCCGCGGAAATGATTACACAGGTGCAACTTCTCTGGGGAAAACCTGTGGAGACTTAGGCTTCAGCGACATATGTTGTCTTCATCTTTAGCCTCTTCCCTCTCCTACCCATCCTTTTTGTCTGGGGGAGAGATGGAGGGAGTCAGACTAAGAAAGAAAGGCGGGCGGGAGGGAAAAAAAATCATTATTAACTCATAAGCTGGTTAATGCTGTAGCACTCTCAACCTTCAGCTCAAATGAGAATTTCCGTCATTTACATATCAATTTAATTTCCTGTGTTTCCCTCTCCTCTCTCCCCCTCCTTCATTAAAAGCAGCATTTGCTTGCCACTGCAATCAGCCTGTACAACACATTTTCCTGGGTGGTGAGCACTCACACACACTCTTACACATCCTGCACACACACACACACACACACACACACATAAAAGCACAAGGGTACACACCCAAAACAGTGATGTTTTGACACAAGCAAATACAGAGATACATACACCTACACATACTTTGTGCCATCCTGTCACATACAGGCACACAGATGTGTGTGTGTGTGTGTGTATACACATACACACACAGACGCAGAGTTAGTGTGTTGGCGCCCAGGCATCCAGGCAGACAGAGCAGCTCTGTGGCCCGCTGTAGCTCTGTCAGGATTAAACCAGTGATCAGGGAAATGAAAGGGAAGCTGTCATTCCACATAGGCCTCTATACACATCATCCTCAATAATTACACCCTCTCCTTCCTTTGCTTCCTCCCCTCTTATAACCTACCTGTGTGTGTATGTCACAGACAGCATGCTTGACTGACACCCAGCACATCAAATAAGGCTTTTATGAAATGTGCGCCTGCTTGAATTACACTCATTTTAAGTCTGACCCCATACCTGTGTGTGTGTGTGTGTGCGTGCGTGCGTGCGTCTTGTATATTTCTTTGCATGTGTGGGCGTGCGCATGTGCACACGCTTTGTATATTTCTCACGTGTGTGTGAGTCCCTTTTTGAATTGATACAGATGTGCCCAGCCCTGCTTGGCCCACATCTGGCAGTTAGACTGAACCTGCAGGGGATATATGCAACTAACTACTTCAATCTGGGGCTTTAAGCTTATGAATGTGATCAAATATTCAGTCCAAGCAAAGTGTTACACAGCAAGGTCTCAAGTGTAAAGTAAGTTTAAGGTCTGTCAATTTAAGTCAATGCCATATGTGACCTTTGGTTTGAAAGTCAAGAGGTACCAGATTCAAGCTGTCATAGATTTGAGCCCTATCATTTTTTTTATGACTGTTTTAATGGAATTTCCATTTTCACTGGAATTACAGAGAATACCAGAGGCCAAAGGCTGGATTCAACTGTGACACCTTTTGAAATATGGTCGATCACCAATGAGGCTGAGGAGGCAAATTATTTAGTGAAGCTTATGTCAGTGTTGTACATTTCTTTTGAGTGTTGATGTTTGAGTATGTTTTCAGGTTCTCCATTCAAATGTCCACACACACACACACACACACACACACACACACACACACACACACACACACACACACACACGACCCAGAAACAGATAAGCAGTTGAAAGTTGAAGATGTATGAATGAATGAATCAACACATACCACACATGCATATATATTTGTGAAATCATTGAGTGAAGTTATACAGTTTATATCTCTAACCCTCTCCATATATTATAGTCTAAGTGGAAGTAAATCAAACAAACTCACAGCGACGCTAAACTGCAGCCAATTAAATGTTTGTTTTCCGACAAGTTTCTTGGTAATTTTCATGTTGGTTTGCTGACCTAATGACTTTGTACTCTAAGACTACTCTGTATCCTGGGTTTTGTATAACAGTGACTTGTTATTATAACTCAGCACTTGAGCGTGTAATAAATGTAAATCTCAGTGTCTGTAACTTGGTCCCTCGAAGCTCATTATTTGTGACAAGTATGTGAGACAGTGCTTGTTTTCTGCTGTGTTGCAGATGAGTAATGAGATCATTCGTCTGTGCCTCCAAAGCATCTCTCTGGACAAGATCTTGAAGGGCTGTGCGATCAACAGCAAGCAAGAGCTCTGTGACTCTTTGTTACCTGCCAGCATTGCAGATTCACCAAAAGTAAGAAAACCATCATCATTATTGTAACGCAACAGACTTCTTTTAGAGTCTGTAAAATGTTAAATTAAGTTTTAGAAATTTAAAGCTAGCGAACGCATTATGGTATTAAATATAGCAATTACAGGTCATAGACTGTTGTCCAGACTTCTATTTAACTTAATTAACTTTTATGTAATTTTCATGTAACTGTCTACTTAAAGAGATGGTTGAGCCCGAGTTTGGAAGTAAGCCAAATATAAATCCAGTCACGGCCGTGGTAAATCAATGAGACTGACTTTAGTGAATTTACTTTCTTATTGCATAGTTTATTAGACTAGAAATATGCATGACTTTTATAATCTTAATCAACTCATCATAAAATTTTATGAATAGCTTTTCAAAATCACAGTCATAGATACTACATTCAGTACACAACCACATTAGGTTTCAGCTAATTACTATACATAACTTGTGTCTGTAAGAGCACAAAGGCTCAGACTGACCTCACACATCATGAGCATGCACATATTATAGTCCATCTAGATCTGCTTTGAATTTGAATGCTAACTAAATAGAATTTATTTATATAACACTTTCTATAATCTCTGAAATGTTAAGAGTAAAATGTGGAGATTTTTTTTACTACTTTACTTTTTACTACGAATGCCAGTCAGAATAATACAGAATTGAAAATGGTCTGTACACAGGGATCAAAAACTCTTTGATAACTTTCTAATCCACAGGAATGTGAAATTGCATGTTGGCAGCAGCACTTTATTTAATTATATTGAAAAATTGACTGGAATTATTGCCTCACCCTCGTTGCTAAGATTGCAGAAAATAAGGTCATAGTCTCCTCAGTTCCAGTGTTGAATAACAGAAGTGCAACATCTTGATGTCACAGTGACCTTGACCTTTGACTTCCAAATTCTACTCAGAGTCCAAGTAAAGAGTTGTACCAAGCAATCTGAATGCCTTTACTCAGGTCTAAAAAAAATCTGGTGATGAGTTGATATAAATCGTCATATCTACACAAGTGGAAGTGTATTTTTTTCATTCGGTCAACTCCAACACTTCATAAATGCCTCACAAAAATTTGTTGACTCTGAGGTTCATTTAGAAGCAAGAAACTTTTATTTGTATCTACAGTGTTTGTGTGTGCTGACTGTGCTTGGCCCTGTTTTGTGCAGACTACTGACTCTATAATCCAGAAAATTATAATAGCTAAATGGGGGTTACGATGGTATTTTAAATGGTTTAGTGTGTTCTCAGCTGCACTGAATTTTCTGTTGTTCTTGTTAACTTTAACATGCGCTTGCACTCTACAAGGCAAGTTTCATGTTCGATCAGTTCAGACAGGGTAACCTTTTTTATCTGGTTAATTTGTTATTTCAATTAACTGCGTCTCTTCTTAAATAGATTTTTTTTTTTTTTCTTGTTCTCTCTTAAGAGTTTGGAACTGATCAGATCCTCTTTGAGATCAGTTTACCATCAGTACACGAGGTGCCAGAGGGAAAACCAAAATTGCCGGATTAGCCAGTTTCAACTCATTCTACAACAAATTTTAATTCCATTTACTAAACGAGACTTATCCATGTTTTCCTTATTGTAGCGTAAAATACTTTTTTGCCTTTAGAAAATAAAAGAACGTATACTCTAAAGTGTAAGTCTAGATTAAGAACTCAACAGAATTTACAGCAGACAAAGTCACTACACAGAAGGGAAAGCAAAGCTTTGAGCAAAAGGTTACAGCTGTGACAAGCATAGTGACAAGTAATACTTGGATAGAATGGAGACTTTTGAAAGAAAAAATGGAGAAAACATGACGGTGGCAGATATCAGCGCACTGCCTGATGTGCTGATATCTGCTTGATGCTCGTTAACATGTTCTTCTAACTAAATGATGACATAATAGAGCAGTTGTTTACATTGATAAAAGAATGCCTCTTCACTTCAAAGTGATGCCTCATAAATGCATGACATCAGCTCACTGCAAACGTCTGCTTTTCCTGTCAGCTACTTTTCCTCACTGTTTCTTTGCATGAATTTAGATTGTCTCACGTTATTCCCGTAATGAATTTTGCAAACCATATAACCACATTTAAAAACTAACTATTCCCAACAAAATGAATACAACCGTTAGATACAAAAAAAAAAAAAATAATAATAAAAAAACCCAACAACAAAACAACTAATTTGTTGGGTCAGTAGGAGGACGAGCTAGAAACAGTTTCAAGTTTCTTTGTTTCCCTTAGTTGTCAGTTAATCAGGAGGTCAGTGGTTTTCTGAACTGTGGATTTTCACTTCATTACAATGATTGCCCTAAGAGAGCGTCTGAAGGGCTTCCAGTGTTTTCACTAGCTGGCATGCACGCACGCACGCGCACACACACACACATTCCAGACTCTTCGATATCCCTTCGGGCCTCCTGCTGTCTGCACGGGCAATCGACCTTGTCCAACCAATTAAAGGCAGCGCTTAGTTCCTGATCGATGACTGAGGTTGAGGTGGGGCAGGATGAGGACAGCAGGAGAGAAGGGGAGCTGTTCAGGAAAATCCACTATCTGACCCAATGACAAGTTTGTTTGTTTTTTTTTTTTTTTTATTGGTGTCCCTATCTTAAGCTACACACCCTAAAATCATACTTAATGCACCAAATGCATCACTTACTCCCTTCAGTAGATAAACATGCAACACTACATTTCATAATTGTCTAGGTTATCGTCTGACAAAGTGTAGGAGTCATTGAATTCTACAACATACTGCAATGCATCACTGACTAAGAGGTTAAGATAGTAATGATATGTAGGAGAGACACCTAATGTTTGAAATACAGAGAAAGTCACAAATGAAATAATGTTTTTTCAGTCTGTTTTCTTTATTTATGGAATTTCCAGGGGACCTTGAACTCCAAAAGGCTCTCAGAGAAAGATAGCCACTTTTGAAAAATAAATGAATAACATTTTCAGCTATCTCCAGTCAGTCCTTCCTTCATCAGTGACTGGTGAAGGAGAGAGGGTGTTAAGTAAAGAGACGCTGATCTGTTTTTCTCCCCCTCAGATATCACACCAGCGAGCTTGTCACCCACACAACCAATATCACAGTCCGTCCACACACTGGGTTCAGTCACAGGGCAAGAAGAGAAAGCAGAAGGGGGCGGGGTGGGTGATGTGAAGAAGAATAAGGGAAAAGTCGAGAAGGATAAAAATGTGCATGTAGTCGGTCCTGGCATGCGTTTATAATGCAATGCATCTTAGCTCCTTCACCCAACTTTCCTGTCTCTTTCCCTTAATTTAATTCAGTAAATAAATAAATGGGCAAGTAGTTCACGGCACATTGCGAACAGACAGAAGGGAGTTATAGAATGAAAGATGAATGGTAGAGAGAAATGGAGGAAGAGGATCAAGAGAAATGTAATTGTATTGAAAAGATGCGGGGACTACTGTGGTAATGTTGGATCGGCTGTAATGGATGGCTTCAGAGGGACGTGGCATGAATGGGCAAAAGATGACTGTTGCATGAGAATGCACCTCAGTGGCTGTGATTCTGGAAAACCCTTACACATTTGCTAGCTGTGAAAAGCACAGTCCAGGGAAATTGGTGAAGTGCTGTGAGATGCGATGTCAGCGTACAATGTCAACAATATTGACAGCTTGGAAACCCCTTTTTTTTTTTTAAGTCCCCCAAGAATTCCACTATCTCTGAATTTGTCACGGAATTAGGTATCAGTCAGACAATTCAGTCTCCTCCCCGGCAAATGAAATAAGCAGCAGAATAAAGCCATAAGTTGAAAGTCTACTGGCAAAATGTTACGAGCACCACAGTAGCCTGTAGCATTTGTGTCCTTCTCACCTCCTGATCTTTAAGCAAAGCCCAAGCTCATACACACATCATCGTTTTTCACATACTTCAGTGGTGATAAACTGGTCACTCCCACACAATATTAAGTGCAATAAAGTGATTCTAAAACACCCTCACAGTGCAGCACAGGCTGTAATTGCAGTTAAGTAAATGTTTTTGATGTAGGAATGCCCATTTCTTAAGAACTGACATTTTCACTCACTTTAGTCACTATACACGAAAGTATTTCTTGACATTTTATTGTGTAATCAGATAATCTATCAATATTAGATAACTAAAGAAATGAGCATTAATATATGGATTAGGACAATCAGGAGCTATGCTGATGACTCTGCTTGCACAGGCTGTCAGAGCTGCAGAGTCAACAGCTTTGGTCTCATCACACAACACCTTGAATTCGTAAGGTAATAAAGTAGCTGCTGAGCCCTCCATCTGCCTTAAACTATTTCAGCTTCCTCACAGGGGCTCACTTCTGTCACTCTTTTCTTTTTTGTGTGTGCGCTCAACACCGCCTCCTCCTCCTTGTCATCTTCACCTTCCTTTTCCCTTTCTTCTGTTATCTGTCTCTCACTCAACTGACAGTTTAACAAATCACTTAGACACATAAGTGTAAAGCACATTCAGAGATCGATGAAAGTTGAGACTTCACCTCAAACAGCTATGAATCACTGTTAGTATCACCACTATTTACAACTGCTTCTTTACTATCGGAAGATGTAGTTTTACATTAGGTTTTCCAGAATGTGCATGCAGCCACACACTAAACAGTTTATTTTGTTTCTATAACCTTCAGATGGGTAGCGAATACGGTCTGTCTCAGTGAACTCTGCGTGTTTTTGTGTTGGTTTGTGAAATACAGAGAGACAGTAGATCTATCTTGTATGTGAATGTAAGTGTTGTATGAGCATGGCGTGGTGACACATGATAAATGTGAGCTTGGCCATAATCCGCCCTCCCTCCTCTCTGTCCTCCCAGCGGCCTCTTTTGTTGCTTTCTCTTTTCCGCGTCCTCTCTCATTTGTTCTCTCCATCACTGTCTTTTTCATTTTCACCATTTTTCGGCTACCTCCTCCGCTGTTCTCCTTTTCTTTTCGACAATTCCAAGTACTGCCTATTCACTGTGGTCTTAGCATGAGCGTCCATGCGAGACGCGTGCAAATACACTCATGCACACACACCTCTCTGTCTTTATTTAATCATTGGCTCTATTGCAGGGGCTATTTTCCCACACAATGCCTCAGAAGGCGGTGAGCCACGAAGGCCAAATGAGAGAGGGAGATCTCTCTATCCCTCATCACATGGAAGCCACAGTACTGGCACTCCCACTGACTGAGATGAATGAATTTAATATATCTCCCTTTTGAAGCACAGATGACCTCCTGATATGGCTTTCTGTCTCTCTATCACAGGAAGCCTTTTTTTTTTTATTTTATTTATTTATTTATTTTTTGCTCTGCCTGTGAAATCTGTAAATACACAGGAAGACATCTGACGGGATTCTGACAGGGACTAATTTGTTTTGTGGCCTGATGTGACTCGTGTATCTTTGTTCATATAGAAGAAGCCACATTTTTTGCCCCAACCCTTTTATGATGGCGAGATAGTGCTTATCATTGGAGTTTATGTTTGTGCACAACCCTAACTGTTTGTCATGGAAGCAGAAAGCTGTGCTCTTATGCTGAGGAAAAATACTATGTTAAAGTCAGTTTAATAGCTGCTGTAGTTTATGGTATGATAATGTGGAGTGATATAAAAATAAGAGGGATCATCTGGTTCTTAACGTAAAGGAATGCCAATTCATTACATTTTTTAATTGTTGAAGGGTAACTATTACTTCACCCCTGCTCAGGCACATTCAGGCACCTGCTGATGCTTCTGGAGTAGGTTGCAAAATGGTAAAAACAAAATCCCTTAGTCCAGTTTTTAAACCTGCACCTATGACTCAGCTGAATATCTGTAAACATTCCTCTTTCCTTTGCCATCTGGCATAGTATGTGTCTTTGTGATGGTGCCTATGAAAGTGAACGCTGTAGAATGTGTTTGTCTGTTGAGTTGTCCTTCCATATTGAAGTAAGCAACAGAGTGACCTCTCTCTTATTTTCATCCTTATTGGATAAAGTGCTCTCTTGAGACAGTGAATATATTTATGCCTCTGGTCATTTTTCTGTCCTTTATAACCAATTGTCCCTGTACACAATATAAGTCCCCCTTAATTAGGCCGCAGATTGGATGCATTTACACTTATCCAGACTCCAAAATGTCCTTTATTGGGTATTTATCCTATGAGGTTAAGGCCACAATGATAAAATTATCTGCATAACTAACTACTCTGCTCAGTACTGTGTGGTACATAGACATAGGCAAATTTATAGTCCACACACATCCAAAATACTAAAACCCCAACCCAACATCAAGCTATTATTCAGTAAAGATGGAAAGATGTTATTTTTTATGACAGAGCAATAAGAGGCTTGAAACCTAAATAGAGACCCCTGGAGGTTGCTGAAAGGAAATAAATGATTTCTTTGTATTACTGTACTTGAGAGGCCTGTTGTGATCAGTGTTTAAAATAACCACAAATTAGTTACAGACATCTTAGAGAATTTGAGCAGAAAAATATATTCTCAAAATAGTTTCATTTGGCGTCATATTCACATGACATTCATTAATGCAGTTTCCAGAAAAAATGAGTCAACTCTCATGATGTGTACAATGTCAATAAAAGCTAGCAGATATCTCAGTTTATATTTATTTATATCTATAGTTTTCTTGCAGGTTAATGAATGTATTATATAGCAGCCTATACTTCACTATTTAGACCTGTATAATGAAAAGCCATGCAGGTAGTCATTTTCTTTCATCATAATGTTAACATTTTTCACAGGCATCATCTGTCATTTAAATTATAATCAACCATGTAAATGAATGATTCATCCTAATGTTTTAATGGCATAATTTAAGAGTCTCAAACTCCTCCGGTGAATGTGTCTAATGAGTTAAGAGGCCACAGTTAAAAGTTAAAGCATCGTCTTAAATCCCCTCAAGAGTTGTGTAGACAATGAAAAACATAGGCGTTATATACCCAAAACACCTGCGTTTCTTTGTATGTGTGTAAAATTGGCCATTTATGTGTGTGCATGGGCGCGCGTGTGTGTGTATGTGTGTGTGTGAGAGAGAGAGAGGAGGTTTTATGCACACACGCAGGGCACCAGAGTGCTGTTAATTTCCGCCCGAGCAGGGGAACGGCCACTAAAAGTATCATTGAAGTGATGAATGTGCTGCTCGGCATGGGCATCAGTGTTTAATCTGAGTCATTGGAGGAATAGCACCACATCAACTTCAAACGACTTCCTTTCATCTGCAGTTAGAGACGGAGAGGCACAGATGTGAACACACTCCCCTTCTTGTTTCATTTCGTCTGCACATTTCTTTAATGCCACATGTATTCTCCACTGATAAAACGAATGTAAGACGCAGTCCTTCACATGTCAACCTTAAATGTACGCACTGCATATTTATGTACAATCCAAGGGATGGACAGGAATATTGAATGGGAAGTTGTTTTTGTTTTTTTGTTTTTTTTTTATTCGGTGGCTTTTCCAACTGCTTCACTAGAAATACTAATCTTTAGCTAATGTAAAACAATCATATAGCACTGCTGAGCAAGTTAAACATATTGTAGAATTTCCAATTGGCTGTTTTTATTACACTTGCTAATTATATTGCACTTACTAATGTCATCTGTTTGCTGCTGGCTGTGCTGATGTCTGGTGCTTCAGTGTAGCATACATTACAAGTCGGCAATGTACATGGTGTAGAATTCCAGTGTATGGTGTAGCCATTCCTACATTTTTTTTAAATTTATTTAATTTTTTTACACGAACAAATGACTAGAATCATCCATTAAAGGACTAGCTTTGGGGTTGTTTTGGTCCCCATGAATTCCCAAGTCCTCGTTCACATATTCATCAAGTACAGAGAACACAGCAGACTACATATGGAAAATTTATTATGTTTTGTCCATAGTCCCAGAGAGGGTCGTACACTGTGCTGCACATGACCTTGTGTGTATTTAATTCAACACCCCTTTGACTTACATGGAAATATATCTTAGTCACAGTCAAACACCTTGATTGAAAACAAAAAAATGTGTACATTTTCAAAGTTCTGCTGAGAGAGGGCTAACAGTCTGAATAATTTTTTTATACACTGAAACGCTTTGCAGTTTATTGAGTACTGGGTGCTAGATCTACTGGAGTGCTGGTGTGTTGAAATAGTTTCCTGAAGCAAAGATGTCGCTTATGAACCTTTGAAGCTGAACATATTGTGTTTCTCTAAGATAAGGCAAAGGCGCCACCTCATTGGGTTTTTTTTGTCCATGATTTTTAGTGTCTGGTTAAATTGTGATGTGATGGTTTTTACAGTTGATTGTGAGGCTTGTGATGACCAGGAAGGTATGGTTTATAGCAGTGATGATGAAAATGTTATTTTTTAATTTTTTTATATTCAATGTGGGATGACAGTATTCAAGCCATTACAACACAGGCTGGCTGTATGTTCTGATGAATAAATGTCCAAATCATCAGCATTAGGAAGCGAGTTTCAACAGTTCTTAGATATTAGAATTGGAATGCCTTCAGTTGTTCTACATTTGTGAAATTATAATCTGCAAAAAAAGCAAATATGTTAAACTCAGAAAGTTGAGAATGTTACATTGAGTGCCTCTTACTCAGATCAACACTAGTGCTTAGCAAGTTTATTAATTAGTTTACTGAAGTATAAAGGCGCCTGAAGAAATTCAGAAATGCACATAGATGAGCAAGAGTTGCAACAACTGGCGCCACCAGCTTGATTCCTATGTTGTCTTATTTACATGCCAAGTAGCAATGGACCAAGAACCAATCCTTGAGATATCCCCATGATATTAGCATGGAGGCTGGAAATGTTTCCATCAACTCTCACACATACGCCCTCCAGAGGGGGTGAGTCAAACAATCAGTCAGTAAATCAGTAACTCCATGACTCACTCAACACTATCTGCATTGCTGATAAGCAAAGTAGCCGTTTGGAGAAGCAACTGCACAGAAGGCTTGAACTGTGTGGTGTGAGTGACCAACATGCTCATCTTGGTAACTCAGCTGAATTAGGCTCCCTTTATTTTTGTCCAGAGACAAGTTTGCCCTCTCTGATCCCATTGATATCCAGTTTTGCAGTTAATTTAACCAGCAGTTCAGGGCTACTCTTTAATGGATTTTAACAAGTATTTATTGCATTTCATTTCTTCATTTTTCTGCATCTTAAATGATTCTAATTTTGGCTGTTTTTAGTCTGGTATTTCAAAAGAACCTCTGGAGCACCAGTCACTGATGGGGTCGTATTATATTATTACTATTAATTAAATAAAAAAAAAATGGCTTTGAAGGTAATTACATAGTCTTAAGGGGGTATGTTTCAGTCACCAGTTTATGTGTCCCATTGTCTGACAACAGAAACGTTTAAATAAGAGGAGCTTTACTGGGAATTCAGCAAAGTACTAAAACACTGTATACACAGAGTAGGAGTCACATGAGCTGTTCAGAAACGTCAGTTTTCTGCTGTCAATTTTACACATTGTTTATATGCCATCCAGCCGTATAGTAGCTTTGACCTTTTATTGTTCTTTGTGTTTCCACCAGGAAAAAACTGTTACATTTATGACCTGTGGGTTAATAGGTCTGTAAGCATTCTTTTGGTTGGAGAAGAAAAATATGCTAGCAAAAGGTCGACAAGTAGCAGCATGTAGGCACGTGGATGTGTTGCATGAGTAACAGTTCACGTAGCAGAGGAATAATATTACTCTTATTTATCCAGAAGTATCTGGACACCAGCATACCAGGTTCCTTCTCGGTTTCACCTGAAACCTATTTCTCTCCTTCTGCTTCCCATTTCCACTGTGAGAAGCAACTGTAAACTCTAAACAGTTTACTTCATATGTTGCATTTCCATCAATGGAAGATTGGAGTGTGAAAAGCAATCTGTGAAACACCAGGCCATCGATACACAACTTCAGCGGGTGCAATTATGCCGATGATGCATCATTTTTTTTTTTTTTTTGACCTTTAAACTTCAGCCTGTATGGATGGCAGTTTGCCACCGGGACAGACGCTTTTTGTTTTGTGCACTTTTCCAGTTTTGTGACAGCTGGGGGAGTAACTCTAAAATGCTGAGGTACTCATCTGTTTGAAAGACAGTTTGACTTTTTCCGTTGCTCTTTCTCTTTCTCTATTAATTTACTTTTGTTGTATGTATCTATCATTGTAACATTCCTATTGTTTCTTTATCTGTCTCTGCTCTGACTCCTTTTTTCTCCTGCTCGGTATCTTTTCCTTTTGTTTTGTCTATGTCTTTCTCCATCTCAACCATCTGCATTTCTATCAGGAATTCACCAAATGCTGCGTTTTGGACCAATCCAGCATTTTTGTTCTGGTGGATGCCTTCCTTCAAAGGTTCAGAGACTTGCCCAAGGTGACTTGTCCTCTCACACAGAGACATGAACACAGACATGGACATACATCCTTATGCACAGTGTCAGAGTTTGGATTCTGAACCCTGCAGACTCATGCTCGTGAAATTGGTGTCAGATGTATTCAGTTCCATCGACTTGATCTCATGTTTTCATGCTGCTTCTGCCACTTGTGTCATACTCCCGAACACATCTGAGACACTATCTGAATGTTGATTTTTCTCTTTCACGCTTTGCCCATGTCTATACCCGGTCATCGTACAAACTGGCTATCTGTTATTCCGTCCATGGAAATGCGTTGCCTGTTTGATTTGTTGTTTGAATTGTCCTTCTCCTCTTTTGTTATGCATGATATTGCTGTAGTCAAAGGATTTCACTAAAGAAACCAAAAATGGAAACGTTTTTATTTTGAGCTCACTTTGAATGCTGAACATCAAATTTTGTATTTTAACAAGTAAAAAACAGCATATATTTTTAATTTAGATGCTGGAATACATCAGTTTGCTGCATTCATAAAGGAAATGTTTTATGATATAATTGATTGCAGGGTTATGATGCAGCTGAATTCACAACCGCCCTCAAAAATTGCCATGTCTATGACCTTTAACATGTTTAAGCTTAACCTTTGGTAGCTTTTCCACTTTAATTTTTCCCTTCTATCCATTTATTTGACATCGCCTCTCTCTCTCTTGCCCTCCTCTCTGCTCTCTGTGGGCTTGAAGATGAATATAGACATTTTCCTTTTAAATAAATCCATGGGTTATAGCCTTGAATATGTTTAGTCTTCAGACCTAACAATGCTTTCCCAGCTCACATTCATAGCACATAACACCATCATACAGATATTTTCCCCTTTCACATCTACTCCACTCTGCCTGTTGTGCCTCCTACTTTGGTCTATGACTCACCTGCAGGTATTTTACATTGATAATACAACATTATGCCACACATAGCAGTGTTACTACTTAACACCTTATTTGTTCTTGTCCTTATCTTAACTTGTCTCTCCGTAACAGCTTTGCCATGTGGAATATAATTGTCTCCTGACCATGTGACCAGCAGTAGCAACTTCCCCGTTGGGAAGAAGGTCAGTGGAAGGTGTTGCCGAGCTTTAGAGGACACTGCTGGCAGGAGGTAGAGAACAACTTCACCACTGCTTACGTTGTCGGCACAGGCATCCTGGACATCAAAATGGCCACTTGGCGAACTGATTCATACAGGTAGTTTATCTTAAAGGGAAATGACACTGTTTATTTCTTGTTTCTTCAGATGTTACGTCCAATGACTTGGTGAGAATTAGACTATTACACTGGAAGAAGTGACAAAAAGTATAGATCTTCGAATTGTCACTTGAAGCTGTATGCAAAAACAAATCCATGATTACTATATTATTTAGATATTATCATATAATTAATATGTTGAATAATGATTTTCAGGCTAATGGTTCTGCATATTTGGGGTCGTGCCCCTTTGAATGATGTGGCGTAGTTGTGGGACCTGTGTCCATGTTTATATATAGTGTATGATTGAATCAAAATCCTTTAAAATATTTTTAAAGTCTGAGAAATAAGAGCAGCATGTGTAACAAGGACTTCCAAGGAAGTCCTGTTAGTGAAATATGAAAACTATGAAAACTTAACAAGCTACCCCAGCTGAAGCTGCTGGCTTTCGATGCACTCTTAGCAGACTGGATTTCAAACTTTGGCGAGATCATAATTAGAGCAAAATGGCATTTAAATTCAAAAACAATAAATAGTTGATGGCAGAATCATTGTCATATGCTGTACTCTTTATTGTTAATAATTGTAAAAACCTCTTCAATCCAGACATTGTCGAAATGTGTATATAGACTAACCCCAACCATAAATCTTGTTTATAAATATCGCTGAAAGGCTAGACTCCAAAATGAAGACTCATACACCAGAGGCAGAACTGAGATGGAGCTGGTAGATGGAGTCATTGTTGGAACCAATAGGAGTGTGCAGTGGCTTTGATTCTTGATGTAGTAGAGGAGGAAACAGGCTGGAGAGTCGACTGCAGCTGACCAAGTCTACTAGGGGGGGAAGCTGCAGAAAATTTGAGAGCCGAGTTGGTGATTCTTTGTAGGTGGTCTCAGGGGATTGTGGGAGAGTAACGAATGATCTGGCGATCAGCGAATAAATAGCCCAGCCTTAAATAGAGCTGAGTGGTTTGGCGGCTTGATTTGCTTGAACAAATGCAGGTGAAGAATCAGTGAAAGTGAAACAGACAGAAACCTGAAGGACCCCTTGCTCCACCCCAACTCAAGACATACAAATACTGAGAAAACAGACAGGGGGAGACAAACAGCGCTGTTTGTGTGTGGAAAAGCAAAAATGCACTTAGACAAAAATGGAGGCAATATAAGTGAAAATATTGGTTACAATGGACAAGTTGATTGCATTTGTGCATCTAGATGTGTGTGCTGTGTATGGGTGTGTGATGCAATATGAGATAATGAATGTATTCATGTGTGTTTGGTGTATTCTCATAAAAGTATGAGGCATCAATAATCTCATTTTACTAGACTACCAAACATCATTACAAGGAAACATGCTGAACAGTCGCCTTAAGCATGACTTCTTATGAAAGCAAGAAGGAGGGAAACACACAACTGAAAGCCTACTGGGACCCATCTTAAACTGTTAAACAAGACAATGAGCTGGCCAGGGGCAATGTACAATCAGCCGAAAATTAAACAGGATGGTTGTGCAATTGTCGTGCATGTAGATGAATGTGTATGTCAGAAACTAAGCTCCTCAACTGTATTTTTTGGAATACTTGTATATCTATTTACTGCATTCATCTTTA
This sequence comes from Echeneis naucrates, assembly GCF_900963305.1. NCBI lineage: Eukaryota > Metazoa > Chordata > Actinopteri > Carangiformes > Echeneidae > Echeneis > Echeneis naucrates. Next base: position 9,765,109 of record NC_042528.1, on the reverse strand, counting down.
TTCAGACATATTTGTGACACAGACTAATCTGTGTAATATAACTTGGATAGTTGTTGGAAACAGTCCTTCAAAAGGTCATAGTTGTAAATAAAACCAGGGGCTTCAGCAGGATTTAACAAGGCTCAGTTTACAGACACCCTCTTGATATGCACTTTATTTTTGAGGTGTTCGGCTTTAGGTTTCAGGTGATGGGTAATTGGGAATGCCAGGCACAGGCAGGAGAGATGCTGAGACATTCAAAAGTGCTTCACAACTAAATTTAGGAGTAAATAAGGCTGTCTTGACTGCGATTTCTAAAGAAAAGGTTTAAAGACTTTCTCCCCCTTTCTGTTCATGATGTTGAAAAAATAACTAACTTTGACCAAGGAGAGTGTTAAACATTTGATACAAGAGGATCATGTCAATAACTGGTCTAAAACCCCCGGGCTATCATCAATAGAATTTAGATGCTTGGTGTTGCTGGAAGTAATAGAGATAAATGTGCCATGGCCGAGAATTTATCTTGTTGCTTCCCTCTGAGTCACTGCCTTGCCCAGTGAGCCAGGGTAAAATATTTTCTCTGTTATGCGAGTTCACTCACACATACTCAGACAAGGGTGTTTTGTCATATTTTTTTTTTTGGTCATTTTTCAAGTAATAATGGGTTGCTGTACACACTTGTCAGCCAGGACAGGATTCAGCCTTTTTCTTTGTCACATAAAACATCTCACCCACCAGTATCTGGTCACATCATATAGATTATAATCATTTTGTTTACATGAAAGCTGTTTGTTTGTTTGTTTGTTAAATTGATCACTTTGTTTGCCGAACCTAATTGTTGTCATTTATTTCTTATAATTGGTCCTGAATGCCTAGTTGAAACAGTTGATAGTGTCGTGATAGAAAACAAGGGAGGGATGGAGAGGGATGTGACAAGCGGCATAGCTCCCCTGTCTATTTTATTATTAAATAAACATTCTGATACAATTCGGAAAGGCAAACAATTTCAATGATTCATAGTAAAAAGAATGCATTTCCCAAACACTGTATTAGACACACACAGACAGAAACAGACAGCACTGAAATGCTCTTGCATATGAACTAATGGCTGCTTTCCATTGCTTGAAACTGAAGTGCATTAAATTAGTATCGTGTCTAGACCATGGGTCTGCAAGGATGTGTTGGTGTCCATGAATTTGACATTACATGCGTAGTTAGTGTGTCTCTCAGATAAATGAGCTTGCAGTGCCAATCATCTGTGTGTGCGCATTGGTGCACATGTGTGCAATTTATCTGCGCTAGGGTCTTTGGTCTCCCTGAGGAGCAGGATGTGAAGAAACGCCCCTTTATTGTCATTCAGAACTGTCGTGGCAGCAGGTCGTGTGACTTCTTAGCTGAACATGATGACGGATGGATGAGTAGCTCTGTGTGAGTGCATGTGTGCAAGTTAAGTAAATGCATTTTTGTGTGCATTCATGCCGACGTGTGTGTGTGTGTCTATCTTCCTTTTGCTTCAGTATAAATCTGTGTGTGTATGCATATGTATTCTGTGTCTGATCATCCCTGTGTATGTGTCCGGGAAGTCCTGACCCTGTAGGGACTTATGCTGACCCTCCAATCCCCACACTTCACTGTAGCTCTTCAGGAAAGGTGTGTGTGTGTGTGTGTGTGTGAGCTCATGCACTGTGGATGATGGATTGGGGTCATAGGGGGTTGCAGGGTTGCAATGTTGCTGCCAAGACAAACAGCTGCGCTTATGTCTGGGGCAGGTGTTTCATAGCGACTCAGCACATTGAAATTAGTCAAATCAATACACCCCCTTCATCTTCTCTGCATATTCGTGTGTGTGTCTGTGTGTGTGGGGGAGAGGGAGAGACAGAGAGAATTCCTGTTTAAGATGTGTGCTTTTGAACTCTTTAATCACTTCCTCTATTGAGCTTATCATTATGTGTCTGTGTTTTCACATGTGCACGTGTGAATAGGTTTAGTACATTAGTAAAGATTCTGGAGATGAGTTCATACTTGTATCGCTTACAGGCTTTCTCTGGCTCTGTTGTGTTTGAGGTTATCGTCTTATAAATTATAGAATGCTATATTGTCTGCAATGGCCCACCTGCACCAAAGTCCATTCCCCCTCTAAATGGACCATAGAGAACTACCCAGTCTATTACTAACACAGGGAAAGCAAAAGCACCTTTTCCACAATAGTCTTGGTGTGTAGATTATCCACCCTCTGTTGATTTTTGAGCTTTCTGAGAGCCTTGAAGTCTGTCTCAGCTTTACCAGTGTGCGCTGCATTCACTGCGAGTTTCTTTCTCACGTTCAAACAACTTCATGCATTCACTCATAGATATAAACACCTCTCTCCTGAGTAAAGACTCTTTCTCAATGTGTTGCCTTTTGCACTCTGTGTTTTCATTCCTAACACTCACTCATAGTCTCTTATTTTATGTTTTGTTTGACATTATACTTTCTACTGGGTTAGACCTAGAATTCCTAGTTTAACAAGCTTAATGGAGATGAGAGGAGGGCATAGGCATAGCAGCGCTTTATTAAGGGAGCAATATCTTATCCTGCTCCCACATAAAATAGCAGACCCACTTGGACTTCTGACATTGCTTAGAAAGACCTACGACGTGATGCTGCGTCGTGCTTAATCACAACAAATTTAACACCCCTGTGTGTGTCCTTGCAACCTCAGAGGCCAAGTCTGCTGGACAACATCTTGGGTTGAACAACAAAATGCTTTTTAACTGCCTTTGGAGAACCTTGATCAAATCTTGGGTATTAGTAACTGTATGATGTGATTGGCTATAGTAAATAAACTAACGCAAATCAAGCTAAGACAGAAAGTGTGGAGAGGAGAGACAGATGGTTTCTTAACCTGCCAAGAGCAAGCAGAAGAAACTACATCAGCTATATGTGTGCGAGCCTTGTGTTTGAAAGAATTATGTCAATTTATGACAGAAGGCAAATTGGCAATGATTGCGAACCAGTTAATGCACAAATTTCCTTCATACAGAGAAAGTAGCAGAGCTCCCTTTAAATTCTGGCTGATTTTCTAGTCAGCCAGTCGTAAGATCGCAGAGACCCACAGCAGATTCAATTTTCTTCACATTTATTTATATATACTGTGTGAAAGTGCTTTAAAGTTCCTGTATTTTGCTCTGGAGTTTTCATTCAAGTTTTCCTATCTCAGTGGTTGTAAGTTCCGAAATCTCAGTATAGGTGTACTTCTCCTTTCTCACGCGTATTTCTGCAGTTTTTGCACAATCATTGCATTTTGTGTTGGACCACTTGATTGACTGGCTAATTTTAGAGTTGACGCAAACCAAAGGTAACACATTGTAGCTGTTGGTTTGTGTAAATGCAGAAGGGGATGGTCTCTCAGTGCTGGAATATCTAGTCAATCAATGTCATTAAAAGCTCTAGTGTTTTAGGAAAACTTTGCTTAGCCACTGGTCTGCTACTGGGCAGCTGTACAATGATTTATTGTCTTCCTGATGTCCTACAATTGTGCAGTGTGCCCTTGACATTTTTCTGCCTTGTAGCCTGTAGAAGTCAACAACAATGGAGTGACCGCTTAGTGCTGTGTTGTTAGGCATAGAACAACAATTCTTACGATACTTACACACAATGTGATGAAAACGTCACATTGCAAAAGATGAAACCTTTAAATTCCGCCCATTGTATCAGCACTTAAAAAAATTGCATTATTCTTCTGGCTGTCTGGTATCAGGGGTGTCAGATGGTTCTATTGGATGCAAGTAAAGTCAAAAGCTTATGAACAACAACAGTGTCAACACATCCATGTTTCCAAGGTTGTTATGGCAACAGTCTTTACAGCCTTAAGCAGTGTGCCCTACGAAATTTTGATCAGCCAATTCATCTCGTGTGTGCCCATATCACAATGAATTTTTAAACAAAATCTGTTTATTTTCTGTATGTGCTTTTGTGTTACAGCTGTCAATATATTTTAGGTTCAGCATTCTGCACATAAAGCGCTCCTGTTTCCTATGTTCCTTTATATTTTTATGGGTAGAAAATCTCTCCTTTACACTGTTAAATACTCCCTAAGGCAGCACGTTGCCTTGTCTCTAACAAGCTAATTAGAATAATTACCTGTTAATTATGCATCAAAGATGGAGTTCAATGCCTTAGATAGACCAACTATTCATATTTTGACTGTTTAAAACCAAATTTTGAACAAGGAAATTGAGATCATAACACAAAGCTAAACACTGAAGCAAGAAGATTGCTAATACAATTTACACACCATTAGCTATGAATTTCCAGTTTTGGTTCATAGTTCATGTTTTACATTTATATGAAAAGGAAAAAAAAAAAAAAAAAAAAACAATCCGCAAAAGATAGTAGCCCACGGAAAGAAACCCCAAAACCGTATTTGAAACCAAAAGTGGAAATGCCTTTCGTCACACACACGAGTTGAATGTGGTTTTTGTTTACTCGTTATTCAGTTCGATGGCAGCTTTGATGGCAGGTCAGGCCGCGAACCATCACAGAGCTCTTTAGGTTTTCAAACTCTGTGCCTGCCCAGACTAAACCAGACTTAGCCTGGCCTGTCCCCCTGCAGCAGTGCTCTATCTGTTGTTTCAATACAGCTGTGGCCGGGAAGCATGGTCACTATTAAACACAGCTGTTGTTGCCTTGCCTCTGATAACACACACACACACGCACAAAATGTGCTTGATCTCATATTTTTTTCAGCATGATTATCTCCATCCGGATGCCTAACAGAAATGAACAGCAGTAGGGGAGATTTAATTGTACACAGATAATATTGTGTTGTTCTCCGGCTTACTTATATGGCTTTTGGAATAAGAAGTTCTTTCATAACAGGCTGATGCATGAGACAGGACCATTTTTCAGCCATATAGCAACAGCCTTTTGTAAACAAAGAAGTTAGCCATACATTTTGTGCATGCTGCTGTGTTGGAATAGACTCTTGAATATAGTGTACAATACCTCATGCTGTTGAGGATGAAATTTAAAACCACCATTTGATGATGAAAGAAGCCCAATTGATTCTCCCTCTGACGTTTCTGAGCAACATTTTTTTTTATGAGGGTCATGACACTAAACGCAGTTAGTGGTGTTTTAGGGACTATATCATATCAGTGGTAATGGTTTAATAAAAATCAGTTGACTGATATCTGTTTAACACTTCTGGCAACAAACACTTGACTAAAATGTAACAGACTAAACAATTCCATAAGACCTCAAACATAAATATAAATAGATCTTTTTAAACATTTCAGCATGTCCTTTTTTTTCCCTTTTTTTTTTTTTTTTTACTCAAAGACAAGCTGTTTTGGAAATATGTTTATTAAAGCTCACTTTACTCTGATTATGGGTTATTTATATTTGCTGCTCCTCATTTGTTTTTGTTTATTTTGTTTCTAGCTTATGCTTTTCTTGAAAACAATTTTAGTTCTATGGTTTTCTGTAGATCCTTCCATTACTGTGTGAAAACAACGTAATTTGTATTTCTCTCTCTGTGCTTCCACCACACACATTGAGTCTTACAGTAACAACTACATCCAAGTTTTTCACTGTTACTTCTGGTTGTCATTGTGTTGAACCTTATCATGTCCTTATTTTCTCATTATTAGTGGGATAACAGCAATACAGTCAAAATACAATACGCTCCGCAGCTTTGATGGGTACAGCTTTTCCCACCATCAACATCAAAACACATTCATATTTCGTCAGTGCTGCAAGTAACAATGTGTAAATGGTGATGTATAATTTAGACATTCTTTTTCATGAGCATAAAAAAAAAAAAATTCTTCTTGTGATAGTTTTTCCTTACTTCATCTGTGCTTGTCACGTGCATGTTAACTCTCAGCACGCTGTGAAGATAGTGAGCACAGGAAGGCAGATGATGCTTGTTCAATGCGTTGTTTTACATGCTCCTCTATAGGGAGAAAAGAATAACATGAATCCCAACTAGACTGCGCCTGAGGCATTTAAACCACGATGCAGTCCAGTTGAGTCTGTAACTCAGCCATTGCATCAGGGCCAATCAGGTTTTGGCTATGAATCAAAGCTCTAGTGTTCTCTTCTAAAACTACTTCCAACTTGAAAGCACTGTGCTCTGCAAAGAAAGAAGCCAGATTCAGTGTTTGTTCTGAAGCACCTGCTTTTCATTGGCTGTGTGGTTCTTTTATATTTATTTTGATGCAGTACACAACAGATAGCATAATGCAGCAAACTAGAACTGCTATTATGTATGGTCTTTACTAAATCTCTTCCTCTTTGATTCTCTAATCTCTTGTCCCTTTTACTGTCCACCAGGTGATTCGGGAGGCACACTTTGTACACAGTCACAAGCAGTCGGCCTCTGACCAGATCTGCCAGGTTGTGGATGTGGAAATTAGGAGGTCTGGACTGAGGGTCTTTGAACACCAGTGCAGCAATTCATGGTAGGGGACTCTGTGACTGCACACAGCATCTTCACAAAGGGTTTATAATGCTCAGCTGTTATCTCATTGACTGACTATTGTTCATATTTTATAGTATTTTGAAGGTCATAAAACTTTAAGTTGAAGGCATCAGAGTGCAGACATCACCAGCATCAAAGCACACTTCCAACACTAAGTAATTCAAGTGAACATACACTTACACACTTGTTGTTACACTGTTGTTGTGACTTACATACATTTTAAATGACTATGATAAATAACAGGGCATGAACTTCTGTATATTTTTCGCAATATTGCTTAGCTAATGGCTTTATTGCTTTAACTCTGAGTGAAGGTATAAAAAAGGACACTGTAGGACACTCCATACATAGACACTGATGTTATGACACTCCAGCCCTTCTCAGCTATAATCATAACAAAATGTATACGCAGGGGATGAGAAAAAAAAAAACAAGGAACTGTGAGAGTAGGAGAGCAGATGACAAGTCCAAAAACATCAAAAAAAAGCTAACTTTGCCTGCACATTCACTCACGTCTTCATCATGCAAAGCTAATAGTATTGTCTGACAGAACAGTGCAAGTGACCGGAGAGCTCAAAGCAGGGGCTCTTCTAAGCGCTGGCTCTGTGCACTCTCATCTGAAAATTAGGCCCCCATGAAGTAGTGAGCAAAAGCGTATTTCTGTATCTTGTGTGTCTGTCCAGCCATGCATGCTGTGAGTGTTCGTAACCAAAGAAAAGCCCCAGTCTAAGGTCAAGTGGATGCACAAACACAGCTAATGCTGGGAGGATTTTTCCTGATAATTCTCCATGAATAAAACAGTGAGATGTTTGTTGGATAGGCTTGTACATACATGGAAGAAAGCAGTTTGTTTGGCTTTGTTACAATGATTGCTTCTCTAAGTTGGCTGTGCAAGGTCATGTCGGGCGTTATTGCATTTAAGCCACACGTGTACATGCAGGTGATATTTTCTTGAGCATCGTAAAATGAAAAAATGGGACCTTAAACTTGTAGTTGTTTTAGGTTTGCTTGAGAGGGTTTTCCCCTCAACAACTCCAAGTGTACATCAGAATCAGAAATACTCTATTAATCCCCCAAGGGAAATTTAGTTGTTTGCTAGCTTATTTTCCAATAGTTAAGGGGTTGGAAAGTCTGATGGCAGTGGCAAAGAATGCCTTTCTGTATCACTATCATTGTAGATGGATTAACAGTCCGCTGCTGTGGTTTCTCTGATTCACCAGGGTGTTATGAAGTGGATGGGGTGAGTATTTTAAGATGGCCTCTGCCTTCCTCTGTGTGCATCGCTGCGCCACAGGCCCCAGTGAGTCTAATCTGGTCCCTCTTACAGAGCCAGCTCTTTCCACTAGTTTTCCCAGCTGCCTTGCATCCTTTTGTTTTCTGCTCCCTCCCCAGCAGACTGCAGCACTGAATAGTATACTTGCCACCCCAGACTGGTAAAACATCTCCAGCATCTTTTTGCAGATGTCTATGGATCTGATTGGTGGTTCCATCCCTTTCTGTAGAGTGAACCTGTGCTACAGTACCAGTCAAACTTGTTGACCAGGTTTAATATTAGACATTTGTAGGCTGGCACCACCTCAGTGTCTGCTGATCATGGATTTCTGAAATTCGAAGCCCCATAATCAAAGTGCACAGCTATTGCATATGAAAGTTAGTTAGTTAGTTTTATTAATTGTCCACAACGTGGAAATTTGTTTTCGGTCTTACAACAGGCAACAGTAAACAACAAACAACAGCAACAACAGCAACACCTACACACAGCTATCTTTGTGGCAAAAATGCAGGACAACAGTTGCAAATACATTAAAATAACAGACCTAACAATACAAGGTATCATTTAATGCATTAATGGCAGTGGGAATGAAGGAATTTTTAAAGATATTTCGGTTAGCTTTTGGTACTTTGTACCATCTACCAGAGGGAAGTAGTTCGAACTCCCTGCTAAGTGGATGAGGGGCTTTAAAGCCCTTTAAGAGTAAAGATGAGGAAAGTACCATTAGTCTTTTATGGATAAATAAATGTTAAAAATATTATTGTCACACAGTCTTTTGATCTCATTGGCATTAAAAACCATAAGGTACAGATAAAGTCTGGAGGCTGCGGGTCTGCTTAGGTATAGTGAAACAAAGCTGTGTGTGAGGCAGCGTCTGTTTGTGCTGTTTTCAATAAACAAATGGGACAACTTGATTAAGTCTAGTTTACTGTGAAGACGTGGGCCTAATGAGAGATATTGGTTTCAATGTGCTAAACAAAAACAATGGCATTACAAAATGGGAGCCGAGTGTTGTATAGAAGGTAAGCCTGTTTGATGAAGATCACACTGAATTACATGTTAAGTGCATTGCATTAAGCATTTATCATTTTAGCTGTCAGTTTGGGGCTGCTGGTACTGTGAAATGCCTATATTCGGAACAGCTTTAATCTCAGCAGATTGTATCGGACAAGTTATAGGAGAGTCATAGATTTAGGTCAAGCCATCTAGCGCTGAAGTGCATGTAGGTTATGGACTTCATAATCAATGTGTGCAACCTCTCTGACCTTGCTGTGCTGGGTTCCTGAGCACGGCCAAAAACACAAGTACAAACACAAAATGAAAAGAATTGACTCTCCCTTTACCTTTCCTCCATTAGTCTATTTAAAATAATATTTATCTCATCCCCATCTGTATTTACATTCCAACTCTGACAAGGGTCTCTCCTCTGCCCGTTTATTTCTAATGGTCTCTTTTATTCACCTCATTCCCATTCCCATTCACTGCCCTATGTTTTTTCTGGCCGCTTAGCTATCATCATTCTATCATCTGCATTTTCAGGCCTAGGTTCAAAATAACTACAGCAGTGGCAGCAGCCTGGCTGCAGTCCAAGATGAGATGCATTGGCTGTTTTGCGGGGGACTCTGGTGTCAGACCCTGCAAAGGTTATAAAATGGAAAGATGGATGCAGCGCTGACTTTTAGCACAGCACTTGGTCATAACCAGAGGGAGAAGTTTTAGTGTGTGATGCATATATGTGTGCATGACTCGGTTCAAGCATGTGTCCTCAAGTTTAAGCATGTGAATATATTTTTCTTTTCATCTGCAGTCATTTAACGGGTGATCAGGGAGCAATAGGCATTGATCATTGACAAATTTATCAGAGGTGAGAGACACATAAACACATATAGATACAATACAGGCATGCACACACACGCTGTGGAGCTATTGTACATGAGTCGCAGTTGGCCTGCAGTTCAAAAACAACAATAAAAACCTTGATGATTTGCCAGGGGGCAGCTGGAGCAACAGCAAGTTGAGCATGCCTAATGAAAACTAAATGCTCATTGGCAAGGATTGCCACTGTGCTCCTCTCCGCGGATTTAAGATCACTCTGACATCAAGCCAATGTCAAGATCTGTGGATCCCAAAGTCAAAAGCTTGGCAGTGCGTCTGTGGGTTTCTAGGTACACAGGCAGAGAGCGTGAGAGACAGAGAGAGAGAATCTGCAAAAGAGATCTAAACTGCCTCAAACTAGTCGGCCTTCTTCCCCACCAACAAATTCCTCTCAGAGGCTTATTGTGCACACTGTGCCTTATCCCCATAAAAGCCCTAAAATCTAGAGATTGGCGCTTGGATCTGGAATTTTGAATGAGAGCAAAATTACTCTCTTTAGGAATTAGGTTCAGCAGTGCAGAGAGCAAATGAGAGCAAAGAGTGATGTACACTGTATATAGACAAATTTGTACATAAAAAGCAGCTGCATGTTGAATTTGCGGTGTTCTCTGCTGATGTGTGTTGGATGTATGTTGGACTGATGCTAGGCCTGTCTGCTGTAATTCAGAGCAGAGAGTGGGACAGAAATAATGCAGCATTCCTGCTGTATTTGATGAGTTAAACTTGATAGTCTCGTGTGCCAGGAACAAACTCATCTCTAATCTGCATTGCTACAAAGAGACGTGGCGAGGAAAGGAGTCAGAGAGTAGGAATTGGAGAGGAAAGGATGCTGAACCATAGAAGGGTGCTTTTGAGGGGTGTAAGGGAAGCTCCTATGATGTCCAATTCAGTGGAAATATTTGCACTTCCCAATATCCCATCCTCAGCTCACATTTTGATATAGTAGGCTACATCTACTCCGACAGCAGATTCAGCTGATGTGGTCTGTTGCTAACCTTTTTCAACAGACCAGCTTTGTTGCTGTTCGATGGAGAATATTGTATTTGTTTACCTACAGACATACAATGTTTGCTCCCATCAACAAACTAATAATGAATGAATTAACCAAGTAAGTTTTACATTTTACATCTTGTCGAATATACATTTCACTGTATATTATTTCTAATGTTTGAGAAAGCAAATGTTTCTGTACTTTATCAGTGGCCATGTGCTGTAGTTCACTCCTCATCCACTGTTTATTCTGAGCTGGTTTTTATTTCAGCAGTGTTTGCAGGCTTACAGGATATTGGTTGGTGGTTAACAAATGAAAACAAAAAGAACAATGTGGCGAAATTAGTAAACCTTTTAGTCCAGTATATTTAACATCATGGCAGTGAAAGGTATTCTTCATATGTGTGGTTTTCTCTTCGTTTCTGCTTCCCCTGCTTTGCTGCTTCATTGTTACTAAAAGTACTAGAGACAACTCAGAGCTGCAGTAGTTTCACATTAGTTACAGCTCAGCTCTCAGTGAAGTGGCTCTTCATCTCTGGGAACTGTCTCAAGCTATGCACAGTTGCATTTTGGTTGCAAGTGAGGTAAAAGGGTTTCATTAGTTGGTTGCATCTTGTCTGCAGCTGCTCCTGGGGGCTTAGATCTTGATGACCAGCAGAAGGCTCACTAGCACAACTGTTTCCAAACAGTAAACTCAACTGTGGTGTTCTAACTCTGATATCCCTTCTTGCCCGCTGTCTGCAGAAACTTTATGGCAAACACAATTTGTTGTGTGTCCTTATGTGTGTATTTTCTGGGTATAATGATAACACTCCATTGAATAGTCTGACTGTTTTGAGGAATGACATTGTGGAGCAGTGCCACAGATGTACGCCAAGAACGACGGCTCTACCAGCTGTTTAGGACGCAGTCCAGAAAAGTCTGGATAATGCTGATAATACATTTTCCTAGTGTCATTAAGGATTGTGTGCCTTTTCCTCTGCCACTCCTAGAGGATTTTAAGAGGTTTAGCCACCTTGGCCAAGTTTGTAGCTGCATCTAATGAGTTGGCTCGCTCCTTTCCAGTGCTATGTTTAAGCTCCAGGAGCAATGGATGACCAACACAGAGAAAGTGGACTGCCTGTCCTCAGGATCCCGGTAGCACATCATTAGTTAGACCCTGAGACCAGGACATAGCATTTTTTGTCCAGCTTGGTAGGAGAACCATACATGTGTTCACATTGAATTCATGTTCCGAGAGAGCACAGAGCACGTTTGTTTGTTTGTTTTTTTTGGTCATAGTGTGTTGCTCTAGTAACTGCTACTGAGCCGACTCACTCTAAAAACAAACAGTATGTGTCACGATCAATATTTTTTAACTTCCTACTCCTGTTATTCCTCTTTTGAATTATTACATTTAAATTAAATATCAATGTTATCAGCAGTGATTTGTCTCCCAATCATGAAATATTGTATCTTCTTTTAGCTTTCTGTTATTGGGACCAAATCATATTCTTAAGCAGCAGTTTTTGTTTTGTTTTTTTTTTGGGCCAAAAAAGCAAATTGTGTGAACTGTGTGGTTTAAGAAGGACAAATTTGTCAATAAACCAAGGTTAATTAGAGAAAAATCATAACAAGCCATGATTGGTATTGGTCCTTGAACAGTTAAGGAAAATAGAGTTGCCATAAACCCAACTCGATGTCCTAGAATTATTGGGAAACTTAATTAGCTTTGACACATGGACAAAATTTGAAAGGAGTATATACAAAATGTTGAATTAGTCAAATATAACTTATAATTACATGTTGTTTTCTGGCAGAAGAGCCGCAATTCAAAGATATGTTTCAGTGACTCCCAGAGATGCTGATATGAAATGAATTTGGAAGTGAACATTCTCCCAGACTTGAATTTGGACTGATTTCCAATAGGAAAAGTTTGAGTCCAGGAAAATTCTGAAAATGTTTTATTTGAGATTTGTAAGATGATTGGGTAGACAGATGTGACAGAAGGCACACCTGCGTAGACAAGCTCACACGACATGTGCAATTTTGTATTTCAGCAGTAGATCTGATTCCGGACATGCTGACACATTATCGTATACATAGTCCCTGCCGCAGGGACATTTTGCATAAAGAATGCAAAATAACAATAAGCAATAAAGGTGTGTGGATAGATCTTTATTTATCTTGCTCTGACATTTACTTCAGACAGGGGAGTTCTAGCAGCATTACTCTCAGACACAAACGCGTACACACATACAGAGGGAAGAATTTGATATTTTTAGGCTGAACAAAGTCATCTATCTTCTCTGTGCGATGCTCTAGCTTTGTTGCAGTTCCAAGGTCTGAGTCACATTGAGAATCCCATGCAGACAGGGCAACACCTTGTATACAGCATGATAGAATGGGGGGAATAGCCATTTGTCCTTGTCAAACAGCTCAGAACACACACAGACACAATGCTTGGTTTCATATGGAAAAATATCTTGGAAGTAAAGTACTAAATCACGCAGCAATATCTTACTAAGTGAGATGGCATTATAGATCACAGAGAGCACTCCTCCATAGGCTGCCTTTAGGTGTAAATCAGAGCTGACACATGATTCATGTTTATATGCATGCTCTGTGACCGGCATTGAAGAGACAAGTTATAGCACACATCTGAACATATTAGCTCAGCCTGGCGTTTAGTGTTGTGGACAGGCAAGCCTTGATCAAACAATATCAGCTAAAGAGAAGGAGGAGCGTAATGAATCTTGGTGTCACAAAATCTATTATGTTGCTGGAGACAGTAGCTGAGTTTGGAATTTTTTGTTGCATAGAAAGAGACACTGAGAGTTGTTTGAGTTGGTGCTCCCTCAAAGCTAAAAAGATTGATCCAGTTGAGCTTAAAATTAATGTCATTATGTGTAATAGATAAAATCAGTACACCTACAGGTGCCTATTGTTCTGTATCTTACGATCTCAGGCACTTGAACCTTTAATCACATCCACACTGTTAGAATAACAAAATCTTGCTTGGAAGACAGCTTTTTAGTTTTCTATCAAAGATTTTCCAGAGGAATCTCCATTTCTCGCAGATCTGCGCTTTCCTGGCTTGGTGTTGGATAAAAGCAGACCTGAAACACGAATGGAAATTTTTTTTTCGTTTATGGATCTAGTCTAATCTATGTTTGGAGTGTTTTGATCATCTAGGTTTTGATCGTGCAAATCAGAATGTAGTCTTGTTCTAAAGGCCTGGAACCGTGCGGATGTATTTCTTATGAGCCTGATCAACACTTTAATGGAGTTTCCTTAGAACTCAAACCAAAATTTTCCTCAGTTGTTAGAAACAAACCCCTAAATCATAAACTTCTTGCAGTCTGGAACAGAAGAAAACCCATCATAACTGTCAATACCATTTTTCTTCAAATCTCTTTGGGATCTTAACATTCTGTCTTGACTTTCATAAATCTTTGGCTTTAATCCAAAAAGAAAAATTGCTGTTTGCTCTATAATACCAGTGGCTTTATATGGCCATTTCCTGTCTGTGTTTTGTTTGGAGTTGTGTTTTGGGTTTGTTTTTTTTTTTCAATAGAATACCAGTGAATACCAGACAAAGAAAGCAAACAGGCAGAAAAATCTGATAATTATTGGTATGTTCAGAAAACATATTTGATGGATATTAAATATGATCTTTTTTTTTTTACCTTCTCTTTCCGCATTTCATCACTCCCCAGTGTACCCCTACTTCGTCTTATCTTCTTTCACATTTTCCATATTATTCCTTGGATATTTAGTTTCCTTTCTGTTCTGTTTCTGTTACTCTTCAGCTAAGAAAGGTCAGCGTGAGTGGAGTATAGGTATTTTTTCTTCTATCTCTGCTTTTGACATGTAATATTTATATTTCATTCAGGTTTGAACCTTTTACAATATGTTCACATTATACACACTTTAATATAACAACTACTTTCTTTTGCAAATGCATGAGAAGAGATGTTGAGTAATCCCTCCAGGAACTCGTTGAGTTTTTTAGTGATCTTTGTTGCCCAAAATGCTTGATTTTTAAAAATTGTACTGAAGTTTTAGTACTGAAGTTCTAGGTTTTTGTGTAATTTTTTTTCCAGTAAAATTGCAGGAACTGGCAAAAACTTTGATTTTTTTAAATTATTATTTGTTTATTTATAAATAGATAGCAGAAAAAAATACACAGGGTTAGAGGAGTCAGAGGAGATGAGTCTGATACCACATCTCAGATTTGGCATACTGGATTTAATAGCTCACCTTCAGAATACAATACAGGAAAATGTGAATACTGTGGGTGAAACGAACCAAAAGTTAATGGTGATTTACTCTGTCAGCTGCATGAACAAAGACGACGTATGATTATGAAGATAAAGATACAATTTGACCGTTTGAGGGTTTTTTTTTTTTTAGTTAGCATTAATTTGTGTTCATTATTCGTCACAAAACTGGACTTTAACAGTGCAAGTAACTCCACCAGACACAAAATTTTAAGCTAAAACCAGATTGAAATGCGAAAAGTGTGAAAATATAGTCAGAAAAATTCATGAGACTGAATCGAGGCAATCTCATCTTCAGTCTCTCCAGTCAGTCGTCCTGTCCCTCTAAAACATCCACTCTGTGACCTCTGTAACCGCAGACAGACCGTTTTTCCTTCAATTGATCCTCAGCACTTTACCCCACTCATCTTAAAACCAGAGGATTACCCCGTTCTTCATGCCTCTTTCTCTTTCTCCCTTCTCATCTGTCCATCCACATGCTCATTTTAACCAAGGCAGCAGATGTCTGAATTTGTTAGTGTGGATTGATATATGACCATGCTGTGTGCTTTATGTGCTGTATTTTTGAGAGACAGCAGGGGCTCTCAGCTCACACAGCTCTGCTTTAATGAAACTGAGAGATAATATTGGAGCAGGGCAGAAAGAAGTGGCATAAAGTGCACTTTTTATGGCTATGGAACTCTTCAAGTTGTTTTTTTTGAATGTACTTCAGTTTTAATCGTTTAAAGTTATATCATTAGCCATTGGTTTATGGACAATATCCTATTATAACATAATAAACACATTTTTATAAATGAGGAAAATGGGCTGGATAGCATAGGGCTCAATACAGCCACAGTATTAGCTATGGCTTCAACAGATATAATATCTTGTGCTGGGAATAGGTTTACATGTTGACCAAAGATCAAGGCCAGGTGAATAAATGTACCTCTGCATCAATTGATATACACACAGAATGTGAAGTAAACCCCAAAAAGCATCTGACATTCTTATAATGCCAGATGCTTTTATAATGCAAATGCTGATGAGGAACAAGGTAAGGCAAAGGAGTTAGTCTCTACCTAAATCTCAGATTAGTAATGAATCCCCCAAAGGTTCCAACTCTTTACTATGTACGTTGTTTCCTCAAACGGAGATATACAGGTTGCTCATGCAAAATACTGCCGTGTAACTTTCTTAGATTCCTATGATGATATATCACATGCACTACACCATTAAAGAAGTAATTACTCTCCACATAACCGTGTGAGGTTAGATGAGGTGATTAGTGGAAGGCATGCCTGCTTGCCTGGGTGTTGTTCCTCCAAGGGACACCCAATTGTGAGTCGCTTTGGCGCATCTAAACCTGCAAATGACAGTTTTTGCGTTTCAAAAGTAAGGAAAACCTGAAAATGTGAATGAATGGTTCAGAAATGAATGGATACGGTTATTCTGCAATGAATTCAGGCTAGTCTGGGTTAACTTTTCAGTCCTGTGAAGGATGTGTTTACTTTATTGAAGTAATGAATGAGCGGCTTTGCAGCTAATGTTGCTTATGCACCTTGGTGGTGGTAAGATAGATGATCATGTAAAATTCATTCATTCATTTACCACTTACCGTTTCTGGGTCACAGGGGGTGCTGGAGCCAATCCCAGCTCACCCTGGGTGAGGACGGGGTCACCCTGGACAGGTCACCAGTCCATCACAGGGCCAACACAGAGAGACAGACAGAGACCAACAACCACTCACACTCAGGCCTATGGACAGTTTATAGTCACCAGTTAACCCAAACATGATTTCTTTGGCCGTTGGGAGGAAACCCACGCAGGCAGGGAGAACATGCAAACTCCACACAGAAAGTCCCACGCCAGGAACCAAACCCACTATCTTCTTATGACCTTATGCCACCGTGCTGCCCAGCATGTAAAATGTTTACTGAAATTACCGTCCTACAAACTGCACACAAAAGCAGTTGTACATTAGAGATCACCTGCTGAGTTTAAATGTTTATTATTGATAATGTCCAAAACTGATACGTAGAAATAAATATGAATTTTAGGTAGTAAAAGTAATTACACAGCATGCAGTATGCGCAAATCAAAATCAGCCAGTAAATTCTTAAATGTCAGTATCACTGTTGTCCATTCAGGTTTTCCTGTTGAGTGTTGAACACCTGCAGTGTACCTTTAGATTTAAAAAGGTGGCGAGTGATGCAAATTCAAATAAAAAGGAATATTGTTGAGCACTCATCATAAATGAAGAAGAATGAACAGGATTGTTGTGAACTTCTGGAGCCTTCCCTGTGTGCCAGCATGCATGGAATGTCTTTGTGGCAATGAACTAGCACATGTCAGGATTTCTGTATGAGGACGTTACAGAAATATTTGTATAACTTGCTTGTTCGTTTATTTAAAAAAAGTGCTCTCCAACAGTATACATGTTTTGAACAGCAATTTTAAATGCGCGTCAGCCTTGAGAGGAGGGAAAGTGAGAGCTGGTGATGAAAAGCAAAGAAGAACTGATGAGTTAAGCAGAGAGGGGACAAGGAGGCTGAAGCAAACAGCATTGTCCTTATGACCTCAGTGGAATCTATATACCGACGTCCAGTTACACATTCCCCTCAAACATTAGGCTGAGCACCATGCTCCCATAGACACACATACTGTGCAGCTGCAGTGAAAGTACGCATTATTGCTGCTATGGATTTGTCAAAGGCATCAGTATGTAAATGGCTGTAGTGTCAACACCGTTCTTTAAGTCTACACACAGTAGCCTGCCTCAGCACTTTGGGTTTCACACCCATGTCGATAATACTCCTCCATCGATAGAACTAATCTGATTTCTTCTATTGCCCAAATGAGATTTGCATTGTATTGCTACTTGTTTTGTTTTGTGGTACCGACACTATTATACATAATTGCGGGACAGCATGGGTAGCTGTGTTTATGACTTGGTTCCTTTTTATTTTGGGTGTTTTCTATTACCATCAACAAACTGTCACACAAGGTAAATCTGTGTTGATACAAAAATGAGTCCATGAACTTATGTTTTTCGGAACAAGTACCTGAATTTGTTTTACAATTTTTGAGATTGCTATGGCACAAACCAAAGGAACCGAATTTGTACTGAGAGCCGCTCTTTTTGCCATTCTGCCCAAAATACAGTGCTCCTCTTCATGTGAACAAGGACAGTAGACCATTTACATGATACAGAGAAACAAAGAAAATTTAAATGTTGGAAAAACAACAACAACAAACCCACCTTGAAAATGCAGCACCATCCGGATGTACGTCAGCAACTACAATAGCACTCAGTAGAACACCTATCCCAGCCAAGGCTAGACTATCTTATACCTGCCAATCAAATCCAGTTCATTAACTGGATTTACAGTAAGGTCAGGTTTTTGCACCACACATCAAGAATCATGCATTATTATACATAAGCATCAAAATATCGAGTAATGTTAAGGAAAATGTTTTCCTTGGCCCATGCTCTTTCCTACTACCTTGCTGAATAGAAATCGGTTGAAGTATTCTTTGTGGAATCCTGTTGACCAACAAACCAACAGACACTGGTTTAAAAACATAACCTCTGTAGGGGAGTAGTAAATGCAATGATGCAAATACAGAATGTAAAATGCAAACTATCATTTAAAGCGGGGTCAGCAAACAGCCAGCTCCACCACTGAAAAACACAGCTTCCGATGGCGCTGGGTCCAGTGGCAATGATAAACATGCGCCATGTGCCTACCACTGAAACTAGCACAAGGCCCACATCGTTGCCTGGCCAGCAACCAAACTCTCATAGAGCCACTGGCACAAGACCCAAAACGAGACAGATATCTCTCCACAAATATGCACCACCTGTCAAAACCCTGCTGAGACTGGTGAAGAGCTTGCTAAAATGATTGCCACTGACTTCTAGCTGTACTAAATTGTTGAAGACAAATGATTCAAATGATAAGGAAATGATCTTAGCCCCTCTTACACGCTTCCATTAAGGAAGCTAGTTTCAAACATGGATAGGTGTATTACACCGATACTGAGGGAAAAGGTGCCTTACGTGCCACATATTGTTAAACATCAAGGGCTACAACCTCATTTATGGTAGGAACATGTCAAGTCATTGAATATTTGAACATCTTCTCCTGCCTATTTGTTTTGAATTTAGTGACTGACTCAGAGCAGAAACTCCAACTGAAAAGCGTCTCAAGAATGGAAAGTGGAAGATAAAGTGGTCTGCTGCACAACTGACAGAGCTGCCAATATTGCGAAGGCTATACAAATCACAAAATGGACTCATCTTCCAATGCCTGGTGCATACCATCAATCTGATTGCCTGAGATGCCTCAAAGGCCAAAAACTCATTCTAGATAAAGTGAAAGAGGAAATAGCGCACACTGGGTGCAAATGTGGATGGCAGTGTTATGACCCAAACAGGACTGAATGACAAGATTGGACATGTTGAAGAGCTTTCCACAATCCAATGATGTCATTATCTCAACATTGGCCATCACCAATACCCCAGTCAGCCCTTTGGTGTAGACTGCAGAGGACTTGTACCATCCTACAGTTAAAGGTCCTGCTGCTCAAAACCATCTTTCAAGAGAAATACAACAATGACCACAGCCGGCGCCCACGCTAAAATCAGCAGGTAGTGCTGCACAACGAGCAGGTAGCTGGTGTGAAAGGTTGTGGGTCTCATTCCCAGGCCTGGATCCTTTCTCTGTTTTTCCCTGTTCCTGCATGTCATGGATGTCTACGCTGATGTGAGTGGGAGTGGTTGTTCGTCTCTGTATGCCTCTGTGTGTTAGCCCTGTTGTGGACTGGCGACCTCAGCACTCAAAGTGAGCCTGGCCGATAAGCGATAGACATCCAGTGAGAAAGAGGTAGCTGGTGCAATGTCAACAAGGGGTCCCACAGCAGATGCCATCATGGATGTATAGTCTGAGACGGCCCATTTTCTATGATCCTCAGACCCTGTATAGTGGTGGGAAAGTCAGGCCACCTTGTACCCAAGGCTCATAAAGCTCACGGTGGAAAGTATTTGCATTCTATCATAGAGTTTGGACAAGTAATTTCAGAGATGAGCATCTCACTGAGCACTAAAAAGGGATGGAACTTAGTTTCCTGAATACAAATGGATCTTTGATGAAGCATAAATCAACACTTACTCAGGCTGCTTCAGCAGAATTTTGGCTTACTTTAGATTTGAAGTTGCCACAATTACAATTTACAAAGTATGTGTTTGTGTTGGATGACAAATAATCCAGTATCTGTACAGGGTGTTGAATAAACAATAACATAGAAAATTTGATTTAAAATGTTGAGTTTACTCTTCACAAGTTTTAGGTTTTGTGTGTAAAAATTGATTTCCTTTCTCTGCCTTTCAGGGTGCTTATTGGAGTTTTGTTTACAATTTCTTGTTGTTATGTTTACAAGCAAGAAAGTATTGTTTGAGCCGATGCAACTCTTAAGCCAGGCGCTCCCCTCTTATTTTTGTCAAAGTAACTCAGCTGTTGACATCCCCAGGACAGCAGACCTGCTCATAGCTGGATTTATCCTGGCAGTGTTTGTATACACATTTGATAGAGAGGGTAAAGAATATACATTGACAATTTTTTTTTTTACGATTCAGATTGACGACATCTGGTGAGGAAACCTAGTCCATGCAAGCAGAATTAAATAATATTGTTGGGATGCAAGTTAGAATCTGGTCTGATCCAGGGGTGCCACCCCCTGAAGAAAAAGGGGTGCGATCAGTTTGTGGTGAGCTGCACTCTGTGTCACTTAATTGTGAAAGGGCAACAGTATAACTTTATCCATTAGTCAGATTGATAGGACTCATCCAGCTGTTATGCTCCTACCAAAAAGGAGAAAATAACAAAACCTTCTTTTGCACCAACCATTAACAAACTGCAGCCTCTAAAATGATCACACAGCGGAATCATCATGTTTCAACAACAGTTTTGTTAACACTGAACATGATAAGATTTAATGCAGAACATTTCTATTATGCTGCATTACTTTTAGATAGATTTGCCTGAACGTGCAACCAATTCTAAATTGAATTAAATTGCTCAAGTGTTGTTCTGTTTAATTTTCTCGTTAGAATGTAATTTTATCGCAGTGGGCATTGATCTCCCTCCCGTGTGCTTGTTTTTCCTTCCTTTAGACATATACTGAGAGAACAGGCCAGTGGTGTTGAGAAAGAGACGGTATTGAACATCTAGTTTGTCACGGTGGACTCTCCTCCGCACATTGCTCCCTTGGTACGGCACTGCAGCGAGCGGCAAACCAGGTTCACTCAGCTGCCAGCACCTGCCTTGAAAGATCCACAAGACAATGCCAACAGGTGAGGAGTGAATGGAAATTATCCTCACAGCCAGTATGTGACATTATGTAATGGTTAACCAGAGTGTGCAGGTGCTCAAATTACAACTGGTGTCATTAAGGACTTTATTATGAAGTGAAGCTTTTGCAGGTGAGGTTATTTGCATTTCTTTGCTTGGCGCCCTGACCTGAAAGGAGTGAAAAGAAATAGTTGTTCTTGATGTTTTCCTGTCAGCTGTGTTATTGCTATCTCAATTACTATCTCCATTGAAAGATAATGTGGATTTTATAAAAGGTGATTTATAAAATGGTGCCACAGTAAGCGGTAACTAATTGGCACCCTGTTCGTTCAAATTGAATACATATTTTAAAAGCCAACTTTCTATTACGCTAATCTATAAATATCAAACTGAGGACAAAAACTGTGAGTGACCTGTCTCTGGTGGTCCTGTTACGTCTTAAAAGCTCAGCTGTCTAATCCAGACAGACAACCCACTCTGTGTTGGACCAGTGCAAGTGTGAGCCACCCCTTCAGACACTGGTTGAGCTTGGTGAGAGCCTGGAGCTCTTGGAGACTCTCCAGGGAGATTTGGCCAAGGCAGAAGCTCAAATTCCTCTCATCCATGAACAGTTTGATATCCTGGGCAAATGTGAGGTCTCAGTGGGACGGGATGTAAGCAGCTCAATGAATAATGATACAGCACACAATGCAAAGGAAGTTATTGATATTGATTGCGGATAATACTGAATATGGACTTTATTTTCTCTTAACACCACCATAAACTCTTCTAAACAAGACTTCCATCACAAGTTTATAAGAGTGTAAATTAAAATGCCTGTCATACTTTGTGCTGCTGATCATAATAGTTGTGCAGGGATGCATGGAGGGAAATTACTTATTTGGTCTTTGATGGGAGAAAAAGAGAGGTGTGACCCACTACCAAGAATTTGTTGAATAAACATAACATACTTCCACCTTTATCTTAATCAGGAACCAGCCCACCGAGGGACTTTTCTCCCCCCTCAGGTGAAATGATCTATTTGTTCTGAGGGCTCTCTAAGGTTTCAATCTGGCACCGTGTTTCCCCCCAGGAGCACATGTGAGGGGCTGAATAGGAAGTGGCCATCATGGCTTCAGCGGGTGTGGACTCAAGACAAGCAACCCAAGACGTTCAAATATAACTTTATCCTCTCGTCTTCCTTAGAAAGATCACAGGTCACAATCTATCTCAGTCGCTCTCTGTCTCTTGTTCCTTTTTAAACACGTACACGCTGGCAGGGACTGATTGGTTTTAGTGAAAGTTTTCACCTTCTATGTTCAACTTGTCTTTAATCAATTTCATTTCACTTTTGCAGTGTATAATGAAGGTTTTGGCGATAATCGATCAATTCAAATTTGTAGTCTAGCAGGATTTGTTTTTTATGACAGTTTTCTCTTTAACTTCCCCTGAGCTTTCATGGGCGGCTGGAGCTCAGAGGGGGCTGAGGTTGTCGCTGCACATCACTGCGCTTGTGATCACGGTCGGTTTCCCATCTTGGGCAGCTATCCATCTGGACATATATGGCGTCAGATTTTGTGAAAAAACCTGAAATGAGAAATAAGATTTTTTTTTACAAATTTCCATTTCAACCCAAAAGGGGATTTTTTTTGTTCAAATCAAAGAAGGGAAAATCAAAAGAAAATGAAAGCAGAACTTTTTTTTTTTTTTTTTTTAGGCTAACTTTTATTCAGTTCGGGAAATTGAATAACAAACTGATTAAAAGCAGAAACCTTCTTTGTCATTTTAGTTTGTTTTTAAGAAGGAAGAAATCAATTAAAATAGTAAATTGAGTTTGATGAAAAAAATCTGAGATTTTATTTTCAAGAAGTATTGCCCAGCCCTAGTACAATGTAAGAACAAAGTGTTAAAATGCTATATATATGTGAGACTCACCTCATCTCTGCAGGTAGAACTATTTTATCATTCTGGCAAAAGACTAGAGGATGGATATTAGTCATTCTTGGCTAACATCGTCAGCACACATTGATGTTGATTAATGTGTACTCCCCTCACCAAACTAAAGGTGATGTACTATACACAAACAAGAAATATATCTATGGAGCTATCAAGCAATCATATATGACTTCACTTTTAAGGTTGATAGACAGGTGACACAAGGAAGGACAAACCTACCTGAACTAATCACGCAAGTCCACACAAGGAATTGGAGAATGGAAGTAAATATAGGAAAATGAATCAGTCATGTGCTATAGGCTTCATATTGAATCAGATAGCCACCCAGTGATAGGAGACAATGAACCAATGTGCTCTGCATTACATCCCCAGCACAGCAAATGAAGAAATGTTTTTTGGAGAACTGCGGTTAATCCCGCTTTTAAAGTTACAAATATTATGAGAATGTTTGCTAAGAAGTCTTGTGGAGACTCATGGTGGTCCGTTAACATAAGGGCAAAAAAATTAAAGAAAATCACGTGCATCTAAGTATAAAGTAAATATATGTGGCTGCGTTTCCACTGCTCTGACACACACACAATTTTTAAAAATTATTCCTGAAGCATGACCTCCATGCATTGTACTTGTGTGTCTGTTAGTGCATTTCCACGTTTTGTATCTGTACATCTGTTTTCATTCCCTAAAGCCCAGATGACTCAGCTGGGTAGCTATCTGCATGTCTAACATGATGCAAGACCTCAACCTTGACTGGCCCAGTGGGTGGTCATGTTCCTGCATGGCAGAGCAGCAAGCCGGGGCAACTCTTTCTCTCTGCTGCTCTCTTCTGTCTTTATCTTCCCCCGCTGTCCCTTAGTTTTACGATGTTTTCATTGTACTGCCAAGTGGATTAACATGGAAAGGCAGAACGGATAAGTGTCACACGCATGGTGAAATACTCTCGCGCGCTTTCAGCTGGGGTGTTTCGCATTATGCACAGATAATTTTGTTGCACACATTTGTTTTATAGTACTGAACTTTCCAACAACTCCCTTTTATCATATTCTATACTTTTCCTTATACATACAGGGAGTTTGCTTCAGTGGAAACGTGCCACCAGTGCTGAACGACAGCACCTGACTGCCGCTCTGACTGTCTCTGCTTCTCTTTTCCTTGGTCCCTACTGAGCTATTACTGATCTTTACGAAGCCTCATCAGAGCCAATAGTCTGTATCTAATCTGTTCCTGTTCCTGATGATTTCTGACTACACGGATGCTCCCTCTCTCTGCATAAATGACAACTCTCACAGGAAGACACACCATGACTGATTGTCTGCTCTGTCATCATTCCTCACCCTCTGCTGCCTTTTCCTTTTTCCTCCACTATTTTCCCTGTTTTTGGGTGCTCCCATCATTACCTCTCCTTCCTTCTAGATCCTGTGTCCTCCTCCCGTGTCCTAATACCAACCTTGTTTTGTGACCAGCTGAATGTTTACTTCATGTCAGCCTCATCATCCATTCTGACTGGGCCGCTGCTGGGAGGATTTGCTCCTCTCCTCTCTCGGATTTTATTTGTTCTCCTATTTGCTGTTTCCATTAAAGATGAAATTGAATTCTCCTAACACACACTCACACACGTACAAATATGCACACACACAGGCTTCACTAGGCCACACGCATTGACTAACAAAACAATGTCGTGCTGTGCCAAGGCATATGAAAGAGCGCAAACCTCTCGTCCTACTTTTGCTTTACCTTCTTCTCATCCTTTCGCTCCGCTTCCTCACTCTCTCTCCTTGTTGCCACCTCATCTCCTTCCTGTGTAGTCTTAGCAAGTGCAAAAGCAGAAAGTGTGATCCATATTTTGTTTTTGTGTTGTATTTTGTTTTCTCTCCTTCATTACAGGGAACTGACTTTTCCTCTTTCTCCGTCTGTTCCTTTTCTATATATATATAAAACCTCCTTACCAAAGATTTTCACACTCGACACCCTTTACTACTCTGGTGCAGTAAGTTTCCTCCTGAAGTCTTCATTTTCGTGTGACAGAGTTCAGCTTTAGACGAGAGATGAGAAGTTCACCTCCTCTTTCCCCTCATTTTATTTTCCCGCTGTTTTTCTCGCTAATGCTGCTAGTGCTCAGCCTTTAAAAGGCTACAGCCTCTCTGTCCATGGCGTGACTTCAGAAACCCCTTCAGACAGGATGTAGAGTGTGTTTGGAGCATTGCAGAGGAAAACAAAGCTAGCCTTGGGCAGGTTAATGAGGCCAGGAGGCATCTTTGTGCTGTGCTTCATCAGTATTCAACAATGGCCTCCCTCTCTCACTCTCTCAATAATATCCCAGTCATTTGGGTCAACTACATCATTGTGCTTCTGTGAAGGACACACACATGCACAGAAAAATCCCAATTCTTTGACAGTTTAATAGAAATACAGTCTCACAAAATATTGCCCCCCATTCGCTCTAATCATTAGCTATGTCTCACAATGTCTTTTTTTATTTACCTCTCTATTTGCATCTATTTCACTCTGTCTTTTCTTTCCTTGTTTCTCTGCAACTCTTCCAGTCTTCTACCCGCCCAACCCGTCTCCCACGTACACACATACAACTCCTTCAATTAAGATAATACAGCTAATCATATATGAATTACATTAACATATCTAGCAGTTACTGCAAGTTATTGGTTACTCATTAGGCTTCCACTCACTTCAGCAATGACCAGATAAGAACAGCAAAGGGCCTAAGTAAAGTAGATGCTGAAAATAAGTGTGTGCACGTCTCACCGGGCGTGATAGCTGGGACATTGTCACTGAGCAGTGTGCATGCACAAAGCGTGGGTCCACACTATGAGGGAGGAAAGGCAAATCTGTGAAGATCAAATATCTCATAAATCAAAGCTGTGGCACAAGTAAGCAGGGATTTGGGAAGGCTTGGTGTGTGGGGCTCCTGGCCTGAGCAGAGGGCCAAAGAGGATGCCTGGGCCTCAGGCCAGCTCTAACTGTCCTTCTTCTATCCCTTTTTCTCTTCTTTTATTTTTCCCACATATCTGCTCATATTTTCCATCGTCATTTTCCATTTTACTCCCCTTGTCCCACCATCTCTCCTATTTTAGCCTCACAACTCACATTATTCTTCACTACACATCTCCTCCGTGTTTAATTTCATCCCTTTCGTGGACATCCCTCTCGCTCTCCTCCCCAAAACACACATAGCCGCTGTTTAAAATAAACATCACACAGATAGTGATCTCCAGTCAAATTGTTCCACCTCCTCCGCTGTCTAATTACGCAGAAACTTTCAGCGGGCACATTGTCACTGAGATTTTAAATTAGCTCGGTTTAATGTCACAAGCACATGATGTGTCAGTTGAGTTGTGTGTGTTGGTCTGTGTATGAAGTTGGGCTGTGAATTCATGAGTTAGCGTAGTAGTTAGCACTGTTACCCCACAACAAGAAAGTCCTGGGTTTGGTTCCCGGCCTGGAGCCTTTATATGTGCAGAGTTTGCACGTTCTCCCTGTGCCTGCACGGGTTTCCTCCCAACGTCAACAACATTTATCTTTTGTATTAATTTGTGTTTTTATTTGGAGGTTTGCATAAAACATGAAGAGGAGGGTGCTTTATTAGTGATTTTGTTGATGTATATGTGCATATGTGTGGACCTGCCTGCATGTGTTACATGTTACATTAGCCAGCATGCTGAGCTGCCTTAATCCAGTAGGTAGCTGACCTCTGCAGAAATATGGAGGCTCTCAAATTAAGGCCGAGAATTGTCTTATACTTCCAAGCTTTCTACAAGGTCGAACTGCTCATACTCCAACTGAGTTGCTCTCCTGCCGAGACCTGACCTTATTCACACTGAGGTCCACCAGGACTGGGTGGGAATCCAACAAGATGAAAGTAGGGGAAACTATTTGCCGATGTGCTTCACTCCTTTTTGGCCTTAGTTTTCACACTTAAAGGTGAGACTCCATGTATAATTAGTGTCAGTAAACAGATGTCACCCAGAGTGTACAGAGGATCCAGTTGTTTTTCTCTCTTTCTCCTAATCCTGTTTGTCACTTTAGCTTCACCCCAGCTTTATGTCCTTCTGCTTGTCATTGCAGAGTGTATGATGATTATCCTTTGGTAGCCCTCCACTTGTTTTCCCTCACTCCATTTGTGGAACCCATCCTTGCTGTCGACAATATAACAGAGGGCATAGGTGTGTGTTGGAGTACTTCCTTTGTTGATTTGTTCACTTGCCTGCTGAGTTTCCACTTATTGTGTAGTAAAGCAAAGCAGAGAGGTTGTGGCTTAAAATGGCTGCATAAACATATGAGCCATGGATGATGAAAGACTGCATTTGAGTTGTGAATGTTCACCTCTTAATGGCCCTAAATATACAAAGAAAGCCTGTCATTGTTTTTGTATGTACACTTGTGTTTGGCATGTATGCAATCAAACGGGAACTGAAACATCTGGTCATTTAGTTTGCTATTGATGGGAGAAGCATGAGATCATGAAAATCCAAAGAGGGTGTGTTTAAAAAAAAAAAAAAAAAAAGTACAAATGACTCAAAAGAATTAAAGGTCAGCTCTGCTGCTCACGGTTTATTCCATGGCTGTGACTTGCTGCGACAGTCACAGTTTAACTTGACTATATTACCTGAGTCTAGCTAAGTTTGGTTTTATGCAAATGAAACCTAAATGGTAAAATAATGAATTTGTTCAGTGCAGTGCAATCTTAAACTTGTACTTTGAACCTGGTATCTCTAGAAAGAACAAGGAATTACACTTTGTTTATAATGGATATAAAGTTAGCATTCTCTTAAGGGACAACATTAGATGTATTTTTAGCTTTAGACACACACGCTGTGCCTAAAATGCATTTTACCGTGACAGCTAAAACCTTTTATGGCCTTCCCTCGGGGTGCACAATATTTAGCGCTAATGTTACAAAATGCACCGCCCCTCAGCCAAAAATACACAGATAAAAACAAAGATAAATAAACGCCAGCAGTTTTAATATGAGTGCTGCACAGTGGCCAGGACCGGGTCATGTCTGATTTCAAAACAAAAGTGGCTGGTTTGTTCGCTGTTTAAATCGCCTCCCTTTAATGTCCTTACATTAAATGCTGATTCTGACACCTGATTCTGCTGCAGGGAGCTTTACTCTAACTTTTGGTCATGCTGTTAAGGGATAATCATGATTTGGCAGATGACCAGGTCCTATATAATAAGCCTATTATTGTAGTTAGTTCAGTTTGGTCTTCTCAAAGTTTGTTCTGTTTACTTCTATCCAAGAGCTTCCTCACAGTTTTGTTTCCCCTCATCAGTGCATGTAGCTCTGTTCTCCAAAGGACTTTCCTTACTCTAGGAAACACACACTGTCTAGAATAATGTCAGCTTTTTGGTAATGGCATTATTTACCTGACTTTGTGTTACACTCAGCTGCTCCACTAATGAGCCCTATTGATCAATTAAAATCAACATTTAGACTTAAGCAGTCTAATAATTGTAGGTAAACTCAAAATTGCTCACAAATTAATGATAAATATATGTCACATTGGTGGCTGTGGCTAAAGTTTGCAGTGCTAGCATCAGCAGTCCTTACATCAGCTCATGCTTGGCTCTGGTTGAGTGACATTCCGGTTAAGTCTGACACATTCCATATCCCACCTTATTTTAAAAGATATTATGAGGTGTCATCTATTCCACTTTGTTTGCTTACAACATCTGGCTGTTGGTTCCGCAAGAAGGTGTGTGCTGTCTGTCAGCACTGTGTTAAATGACAGGCTCAGCCTTTAACCAGCATTGTAAATTAAATAAATAAATAATTTATTAATTTAACAAACTAGTATTTCTGGTGCCAACTAGCAAAAGGTAAAACATTTCATTCAGTCAACTAATGGTGTATCTCCCTACTCTTAACATGACCTGTTTTGATGAGGAAGCCAAAGGCAAGCCAGTATTAGAGGCTGGCAGTGATGGGTCTTATCTTCAGTGATGTAAGTTTTTGAAAGAGGCCTCTTCACTCAGGGAATAGATGAAAATAAACAGAGGAGGATAGGACAGATCTCAAGTTACATCCCAGCAGTAGAAAAATGTGGAGCCGAAAAGGAGGGCTAGAAAATACATATTCTTTTGCTCAGAATCCCCCCTCGTTGTTGTGGGAGTAATGAAAGAGAGTGAGACACTTTAAGGAAGATGCAAGGAGTCTTGTCTGTATTAAGCATGGGTGTATTCGCCTTGTGGTTAATGTCAACTGTGGCTAAGGTACCTGGGTCTCTAAGGGGTTGCCGAGTGAGAGCACTGTTGCTGTGATTAAAATGGCGGAGAACAGCCAGAGGGTGATAGTTGGCACAGATTCTGCGCTGTCTCCTCCCCCTCTATTTCACCCTCTATCCCTCTCCCCTCAGTACCAGCTGTCAGTTATGTCAGTCAGTGTGCTAATGATGCTTCTTTTCAGCACTCAGAGCACAGTGATACATCTGCCCTGCCCAAATATGTCTCTATTCATGTGTGTATGTGTATGGCCACGACGGTCCAGGTTTATCATGCTGTGCCTTTTTTTTTTTTTTTTTTTTGGTCTGTAAACATTCATTTTTTATTCTGTTGTTATTTCCTATGCGGCATGCTGTGGCCATTAATATTACTTCTATAAAAAGCTCATGTCTGATGCAACATTGCAAGTCCGTGTTCACCCACATTTGACCCACTCCTGCTGACATTGCTGACACAGGTGAATCATGGGAGGTTGCTGTTCAAACAAGATCCAGATGTCTCATTTTGCTTCTACATACTTCACCACTAAGTGTGTATTAATAGTGTTGTTGCTTCCAGTTAACTGAAAGTGATTGCAGCTACATTTGTGCTTTAGACACCTCAAACAGTCTATCACCTGTCGGTTACTCTGCTTTGTTTGGGTGTCCGAGCTTGCAAATAGTGCATCGTCGTTGTCAGTGACCCCTTATGTATGTTATTTTCACAATGCTACGTCTAGGGGACAGATTATTTCCAGATTATACTTTTACAGAACAATCTGACTGTTCTGTGTGCAGAACCTGCCTTGGCTCTTGTAATGTGTGCATTGGGTGCATCTAATTGGGAGTTAATAACATTACCTAAAAAAATCCAGCAACAGCATTAATAACACATCATGCCCGTGATCTCCACAGACAAACTGACACTAGGTGTCATGTAGACAACTCTGATCATTTCCAAGTAACAAGAAATTTCAGGAGATCGAAAATCCAATTGAGCCAAAATCACTCAGATATGTAATGAACAGAAATTAAAAGCATGAGTTTAGAAATTAGAGCATACCCTAATGAAATCTCATTTGTGCCAAATAGTGTTATCTTATTACCATTCATGTGTGTAAAATGATCATCACAGTGAAATGGCTCGGCACCACTTAGCTTGCTTTAACAGTTTGGTTTATACATTATTTTATGTTTCAGTGTTCCTTCAACCCATCCAGTGCTGAATTCCCTCTGGAGAAGATGGTGCTGGACCCTCAAAAGTCACTGACAGCATCTATGTGACCTCTGGAGCTGCCAGGAAGGAGTTTTACACTTAACAGGTTCAGACTCATCCTTTAAATTCACTATTAGGTAGCTTTGTCTTAATTGCCTTGTTTCCATTCACTTTCTTTTGAGGTAGGGAAAAGCTGCTCTCATGGTGTAAAGCTTCCTCTTTACTATTTTTAGTTTTTTGCCTGTGATTATTCAAAGCTTGTTTTCCCACTATCTGACAGTCTTACTCACCTGTCTTATACATTTTCTCCCTTTTGCTTTCCCCATTTCTCTTGCCCCTGTCACCCCTTCAAAAGGTCACCAGCATTAGAGTTTGAAATCTCCATGGCTAAGTTATTCATTTGACCTTGCCATCTGTCAGTACAGTGTTGTTCTCTTGGGTCAGCCGCATGAGAATCTTGTTATGTTTCCAAGGGTCAAAGGGCAAAATGGGTATCCTTTCAAATTGTATTTACCCCACAATCCCGAATTATGTTTGCATATATGTGTATGTGAGTGCTGTACCTCTTGCATACGCCATTAGAGCCATGTCAGAGTATCAAAGGCTGCAGTGCTGCTGGGTATGATGAATAGCTGCCAGGTGCTGAGGTCCATGTGGTAATCACCTCAGGTAAGGGCTTTTAGCCCTGCTGGCAGGAAAAAAGAAAGGGTTAAGTGGCTATGGCGGCTATAGCCTCCGAGGCCTCCATAGCCTCTGGCAGCAGCTCATCAGCTTATTCCCCAACATCTCAAAAGACCCTTTGGAGGAGGTTTATAACTCAGACAGCAACCAGTGGGAGAAATGGAGACGAGGTTTAATTTCCTGCAGACTAGACGTGAAACCGTTTAGGAGAGAGGGAATGGGCTGGATAGCTCCTTGGATCCCTTCCCCTTTACTTCCAGAGCTGCTGTCCCGGGGCAGTAGGGTGAGCTCATGAGGCAGCCCAGGGTGCTTGTCAATCTGTGTCAACTTCAGCGACCTGCCCCCCTGCCCCTCTCCACAGAGGTTACATGAGTGCAGATATAATGTATGAATAATCTTGGCCTAGGGAGATGTCAAAGGTCTCTGATTCAGACCTCCCAGTAACCTCTACACACTCCCCTAAATTTCAACACAGTTCACTTGCAAGTCATGTTGTGCAGAGGAAATGGAGATAGAGGGAGAAAAGGCGGCTCATAAAAGAGGGGCTGCCACATGCTGTCATTATCGCAACTGTTGGTGTGCGAGAACTGCAGCACACAATAGCTGCTAAGATCAGCGGCATCCTGTCTCCGATGCTGTTTCATATCATCTCAAAGCATTACTGTTGGAAAAGAAAAGAAAAAATTGGTCACTTCCTTTGCCTTTTCTCTGTGGTGGCTGTTTGTAGCAAAGATGTTCTCTGTCTGTCAGCATTACACTTCGACTTTAAAGTGAGGTGAGAAGAGAGCCTGGAAGGCACCACTGGGTGGAGGGTCATTGGTGTCAAAGGTCACGCAGCTTTAGAGCTCAAGTTTCATCGTGGAAGAGGTCAGTAGTTATAAGAATGTGTGGGGAACCAGGCGATTGGTCTGGTGTTAAGCCCTTCTTAGGAACTAATTAAAAGTATTTGTCAGTGTGCTGATTTTTAATACAGTTTAGGGTAGTCATCCCTTTCAAGTGTTTATTCTAAAATGAAAATGAGTCATCTATAAATACTCCCGCCCTTCAAAAAAAAAAAAAAAACGCTGGGGTTTTGCTAGATGAAAACCAGTCAATACACACCAGCGCACAGGCTTGTATATCTACCGTGTTCAGACTGACACAGCTTCTATAAATAGTCACAAACAAACAAATATATTCTCACTCCTTCTCTTTTCCCTCTTTCTCTCCCTCTCTGTCTCCTGCTTCCTCATGTGGCCAGACATGGGTTTCATCCCCAGAAAATTCAATTTGCTGTCTAATTCCATATCAAAAACATGGTCAAAGCTCTGTGTTTGTTGAGTGCGACACAAACAAGCAAGGACACAGTCACAGCGTGGCTCCTCCTGCAACCTCATTATAGCTGTGCCCTCAAGTCACAGATTTGTCCTTAATTGGCGAGTTGTCCTAATTGACTTTAGCTAATTTATGGATTAGATTATTTTTACACTCTTTCCTAATTGAACCATAACTTTCATGTGCTCTTCTTGCTGACTGGGTCATGGGTATTGGCACTGAGTGCTGTGAGCTTGCATGTCTGTGTGGAAGCTGCAGCTGTACAGCGTCCATATAGAAAATGAATGCTTTAAGAAGAAAAAATAAAAAAAACAAAGACAGCAACACCTAAATCACAGTTAACAGCAGTAGCATCCATTTCTCAGGCCAAATGTAGCACCCTGGGTTCTAGTCCATCTAGATCCACTGGTTATTCAAGTGTTTATGTTGGTGCTATTGCAGTATTAGTGTAGCTCATTGGCTCTTAGGTGGGGATGA
Source organism: Echeneis naucrates (assembly GCF_900963305.1). NCBI lineage: Eukaryota > Metazoa > Chordata > Actinopteri > Carangiformes > Echeneidae > Echeneis > Echeneis naucrates. The sequence continues at coordinate 9,732,094 of NC_042528.1, read as the reverse complement.
AGTGAAAGAGAGCACAAGGGAAAGTGAAAAGAGGGGATTAGAGCAGAAAAGCATTTAAGCATTCTGATAAGCAGAGGCCTTTAAAAATCTGTAAGCCTTTCAATGGCTGACTTCACCAGCAACAGGGGAACTGTAGTGTCTGAGTTGGGTTGTGATGGCAATATTTTAATTTAATATTTAGAAATGTATAATGATTATTTTCAAATTTTCTAAATAAGTTATGACAAGTGAACTTTTGTTCCTGCAGGCAGTTTAGAGACTAGTCCAAAATGATTATTGGCTCTGTGTGAAGATCCTCAGTCATCCATGTCTTGGTTAACTGCTGAATCAAAGGCAATGGGACTTGGTTGTCAAACCAAGCTGGTTTGAAGTGTTTGTTTCTCTATATTTGCATTTAGATTTTTTTTTTTTTTTTTTTGCACAAACATCTCCTCCTTTTAGAACAAGCCTGAGGCAGGGCTGCTGCATTTGGTCTGTACACCTACCTATCTTTGGCGTGTTAATTATAATGTCTAACTAAATTGAAGAAATACACTGTAGATTTTATTTGATGTTATGAGAGAGGTTAAATTGTAGGGAGTGTTGCATATATTACCGACAGACAGCTGTGTTTTAATTACATTCATTTTGTAGGTGAGTGCAATAGCAGAGGTAAAGTAATGAACTATGTACAATGAAAATACAATCCTTTTATTCATAAGAGTGGCAATCAGTTGAACAACTACACACAAGCAGCGAGCAGAGTGAAAAATTATTGTTATTGAAAAATAGTGAGTGTACATGAATATGGAGATTATAAAACACCTGACCAGTGGGTGGCTCTGGCGTAATGATAAATCTAAGAATAGAAATCAGTTTGCTTTACTCTGTTACACATACTATAAATGCTATTTGTGGTGAGTACGTGTGTGAGTATTACAATATACTGTGTGTGTGAGTGTTTGTCGGCTGGTGTGTGCCTGTGTCTAAAAGTTCATGACGGTGAGGAGAAGAGGTTGAGACTTGTCAGGGATAAAAGGGCCACATCTCTCCTTGGGGCTGTCAGGCTGTTACTCGGTGTCACTTCAACTCCTCTCGCCCACCTGCTTTGCAGCCTCCGCCAGACCGACCTCCGCCACACACACACACACACGCCGATGAGAGTGAAATGAGCATTAAGAAAAAGCTAGGCAAGAAAGCTAAACAAAAGATGGAATGATAAAGAAGACAATTATAATAAATTGACAGGTACTGCCATTGTTTCCTTAATAACAGCCTTGAGTAAAATGATGGCTTAAACACATATCATTAGTTTATCAATAAAAAAATACAATCATATCATTTTACAGCCTATGAGCTTCCCTCTACACAGAACTATTCATCTTGCTCAAATTATTTTCATTCAGTCTGGCATTTTAAAACCAATTTAATATTTCCTGTGGATGTTTCACAATAAAAGCCTTCCAGTGAAAAGAAAGGATTATTCTCTCTGAACTGCTGGGGGGGTTGTAAATTGAAACAGATGGAGGAAGTGTTAAATTTGCATTAACAGCAAACAACAGCAACAATAAATTAGGATGGGTAATGGGGACAGAACCAAAACCAGGTAGGCTTCTTACATAAACATGATGAGATTTACAGGAATTAGGAGTAAATCCCTGTCTGTAATAATAGCCTGTATGTCTCTTATATAGAGGTAAATAAAAGTCTCAATCTCAACAGGCAGGTACTAGGCCACTCCTGTGCTGTTCATATGCCACTTACCATTGCAGAATCTTCTTTTATCCCAGTTTGAGTCTGCTCACAGTTCAGACAGGAGAAGTTTAGTTTACATAAACAGCATCAGCCAGCCAAAATCCAAAGAGATGTTGAGGTTTTGGTTCCACAGCAATCTAAAAATACTTAGCATGCATGGAAATGTCGAAGATGAGACCCGGTTTTACTGCACTTGTTTAGGTATTTGAGGAACAGAGATGGGGGGCTGAGGGTGGCAGAGATTAGGCAGTAGTGTAGGAGAGGAGAGGGAAGGGTTTGATATCAAAAATTAATTCACATTTAGAAGTGATAACAAAATAATTGGAATTGATAAGAGTATGCCAGAATTGACAGGCATCAATAGCGTCTGAAATGCTCCATTGCTCCTATCACACTGCTCATTTAGCTACTTTTTGGTAGGGTGATATCATTACTGTGCTGTAAACGAGTCACATACAAAATGTTAATATTATAGAGAATTTATTGTATTATGTTTAATCTGCAGTGTGGGTGCTATCAAACAATAAATGTATTATTAAATTACTTGGTTATTTCATTGTCAACTGATAAAGAGTTAAATCAATGTGAGAAAGTGGCAGACTGAAAGGGTAATTAAAAAGAGAGCAACTACGGCTTTCATAGGGTCTCTAAACTCTTTTTCCTATTTATGGTGGCTTAGTAGTCTACTCTCTGGTTTGGAACTCCCTTTATCTCAGTCTATCATTGTCTCGCTAACAATCTCTCAATGTTTCTGTGACTGATTCTCTCACGCTTTCTCTCCTAAATCTGTATCCTTGTTAACACAAGAGGTTTTGCGTAGGATGGGAGAGATTCCGTCCGTCAAGTTTTCTCGTCTCTCCTCCTCCTCCTCCTCGTTTTCCTCTCCCAAACTGACTCACAAACAAGTAAATGCACACAACAAGAACAGTTTCCCCATATTTCTCCCCCCTGGTAGCTATTTCGAGGAAAAGAGGGCAAAAATAGACAGTAAGGGAAAATAGTTTGAGAAGAAAATAGACGCCTCTCACAGCGGTTTGGAGGATTGTGCAGCTTCAGATGCCGACAAGCCTTTCTCATTAGCTGTCATTCTTATGTCTTGAAAAAGGAGCGTTTTATATTCTGAGCCAGGCTCCATGTGGGGGGATGAAATCAATTCCAAATTATTGCACCTCTCAATAACTGTTGGCTATGTCTGGGTGGAGGAGAAATGATTAATGATGATACTACGGACAATATGAGTAAGACACAAAGTGAGACATTATAACTGCATACCGACGGACCCACAAAATGAAAATGTAACTGTGTGATTCTGTAGTAACTGGTGATTACTAGGGGAAAGAGACACCACTGCTCTTTTTTTGTGGTGAGGACTATAGATGTCGCAGTTTGGGGCTGTGTGTGTGTTTGTTAGTGTGAATGGCGTAAAATAGAACAGGTAAGTAAAGGTGGAAATCACTGGTTAGTTCACATTACAATACAAGATGTTGTGTATCCTTTAATAACAGTGCACAAATAATACAGGTAATTCAGTGCTACCTAATATTCATTCATTAATAGAGAAAGTATAGAGAAACAGATATCGATTATATTAGACAATACAGATAAGCATGGCAGCAGAGTGGTTAGGACTGTTTCCCCACAATAAGAAGGTTGCGAGTTTGGTTCCCAGCTTGGAGCCTTTCTGTGCAGAGTTTGCATGTTCATCCAAAGATATCATGTTTGGGTTCACTGGTGACTCTAAACTGTCCGCAGGTCTGAGTGCCAGTGGTTGTTGGTCTCTGTCTGTCTCTGTATGTTGGCTCTGTGATGGACTGGTGACCTGTCCAGGGTGTACCCCGCCCAGTGTGAACTGGGATTGGCTCCAGCACCCTCCGCAAACCAGAAACCAATAAACAGTTGAAGATTAATGAATCAAATCAAATCAGATTTATTTATATAGTGCCAAATCATAACAAAGTTACATCGAGGCAATTTACATATAGAGCAGGTCTAGACCAAACTCTATGTAAAATGATTTAAAGAGACCCAACAGATCCCCTGATGAGCAAGCACTCGGTGACAGTGTCAAGGAAAAACTTCCTTTAAGAGGCAGAAACCTCGGACAGAACCAGGCTCGGGGGTAGTGGCCATCTGCCTCAACCGGTTGGGTTGAAAATGCAAACAGCATATTAGTTTTAACAATAAGCTGCTAAGAATTTAGCATTGTGATTTCAGATCAGTGCTTTTGTAAATATCTAATATGCTTATGACGGTTATGTGCTAACGTGTTAATATTTTGTTCAGTGCTTAGAAGCACTGAACAAGAGAAAGAGCCATAGTGGTTGGGAATGTTATAAATTGTGTATGGATTTAAAGGGCTGGTGTGTCATATTAAGGGGATTCATTTACAGAAGGAAGAAAAAAAAAGTTTACATTGCATAATATAACATTAAAAATCTAGTCACCACTAGGTGTTCCCATTTCCCACACACCGCTCTTTGATCATAGTTTTGTATTAAAATTGGGGGCTATATTCATATCATATTAATAGCTTTGCCAAATTTCATAATAATCCATCAGATTTTCACTAAGCAGTCCTGGCTAATCAGTTTTTGCTTTTCATGTATTCTCATTTAACTCCCAAAAGATCATTTAACATCACTAGCTGCTGTTGTGAAGGTATTTTGAATATTAACAGAATCTACTAATCATCTGGATGAAAAAACTGTCCTGTCTGTCCAATACAATAGAAAAGTTTTGAAACATTTTCCAATCAACTCTTGCGGGTGGAAATGCACAAAATGCCAAAAAGTGGTGGAGCAAACAAAACCATCATTATCATCCCCCAGAGCACCAGAGGTCCCTCATATGACTTATCTCACAACCTTTTCATGGTTATTTTATTGTTTTGGGAAATTCGTTCATTCATTCATCTTCAATCTCTATCTGTTTCCAGGTCGTGGGGCTGCTGGAGCCAATCCCAGCTCACACTGGGTGAGGGTGGGGTAAACCCTGGACAGGTCACAAGTCCATCACAGAGACCAACAACCACTCACACTCAGACCTGCAGACAGTTTAGAGTCACCAGTCAACCCAAACATGATGTCTTTGGATGGTGGAAGTAAGCCCATGCAGGCACAGGGAGAACATGCAAACTCTGCACAGAAAGGCCCCAGGCCAGGAACCGAACCTGCGACCATCTTATTGTGGGGCAACAGCGCTAAACACTCTGCTGCCGTGCTGCCTATTTTAGGAAATCTTTTAGAAATGATATATCTGATTCCAATTATATTTGCGATTACGGCTTCTGAACACTTAGTTATATATCAACTGACTGCTAAAGCTAAGAGACCAATATGGAAGTGCTAATGCATGCATCACATTTGCAGAGACAGAGAAAGAATGATCTAAGTTTTAACACTGAACAAAGACCTCCAGTTGATCAAAGACCAGGCTAATTAAAAACATTAAGCTCTTTAAACTGTCTAAATAAAATGCAATTGTTAAATATCTTATGTCCTGTCTTGTAACAGGCTGCAGTCCAGAAATTTGCATGCATATTGTTTTTTTCTGGTTTGTCAACTGTGTTGTCGCTCTGGTCGGGTCCAATGTGTGCGAAGCCATGAAGTCCATATAAGCGATGACTTTGATAAAGTCAAGTCTGTGTGGCTCACGGTGAAAGTGAGCTGGTTGCAGGAAGACAAAGCTACTTAGCAAAGTTAATGAGACCACAGGTTGTATTGAAAAAGTTACATCAGGGGTCCCTGGATTCTAAATCAATCAGTTACTGTAAATGCTGAGAATAGAGGTGGGCATCAGGAGGAAGTTGAGAAATAGGAAATTTATGTGTGTGGCGCCCCTAAAAGGAGAATATACTGCAGTGAGTTTAAGTTCCAATTATTTGTGTACTGGTTTTAGTCTTCAAATCTTGTCTGTCTGTAATTAGCTGCATTGAAATTGCATTGCCTCAGCTTGTCTATAATAAGAGAAAGGCGGCATACACTGTGCACAAACCAAATCACCTGCAACTACCACCCACAGTCTCCGTCATTTATCTCAGACTTCTCCCAGACCAATGTGCAAACACATAGAACATCCATAGAGATGCATCTGAATAACTACTTTGCTTATGCATTCGGGCAAAAATGTATAAACACACTTACTTACAAATCTAAGATCTTTGTACAAAGAGCGACTGTCACACCCACAGCCCAAATGGCTGTTTTGTGTTGTCAGTCATTTATTCCCAAAACATACACTTACCCGCTCTGACAAAGACTTCCATCTTTTATTATCTTGCCGCACAACAAAGCCCAAATTCATGTGTGCTTTCTATCTTACTCATAATCTTCCTCACAGCACTCAGGCTGTACTCTGGGGAGTCATCTCAAAACAGTAAGCGCAGCCCTGCACAAGCATAAAGTGTGCTGTGTTTGCTCGTGCGTACGCATGCACATATCGTTACACACATGGTCCCTAATGCCTCCCTCCTGGTGCACTGGATAGGTAGTGATAGTAGCTATTGTGAGAAGCAATGCTCCCCGTCTCTGTGTTGTGCAGTTATTACATTAGCAGCTCTGATTTTATCCCCTGCTTTCTTTCTTCACCTCCACTTCTCTGCTTCATATCGCTCTATTTCTTATCTATCTCGCCATTTACCTCCCTCTGTTCCTCCTTCCTTGCTGCTCTGTAGTCATTTAGTGCTTACGGTGTTTACTCTCAATGTAGCTCCAGAAACCAGTGAAATTATAATTCTAACCCAGACTGAGCCTCTCTCCGAATTATGGCCATTGATTTGTGTCTTTATTATATCTTCAGTTGAACGTTCACCAGCATCACCAGATCCTAACACTGCTCAGTGCAGCTCAACACTGCCATCCAGTGATGGTTTGACCCACTGATCTAGAACAAAGAGAGTTAGAACAGATTTTCTTTGATGTGAGTGTTTATACTGTTTATGTGGTGCAAAGTGACAGTCGATATTATCTCTATGTACGCTGGCTTTAGAGGCAATGGGACAGAGAATACATGAATATACTGCTCGGCAACTGCTCTGTGGCTCAGTAGCTTAATTAAAGACAATTCTGTGAGTGTGACTAAGAGAAAAATTGACAGTTCATTTATGTGAAACCTCAAGGTGACTGAGTTAGGGTTTTCTCTCTCGCGCCATCCCTCTCCTTCTCTCTTGCTCTATCTCTCTCTGTGGTGGCATACATTACCATGGGCAGAGCAGTGAGGAGCAGAGTGGCGGCCTGCGGCTGCTTGAATACAGGAATGCCCCAGCCATCTGCTTCACATTAGAATTAGACTTGCAGCCCAATTCAATTAGTAGCCCGAACCAGTGCCACTGATGGGCAAAGGGGGGAAAGCTACAGTCAGCCACCAGCCCGCAGTAAACATGACAGACTAGCATCGGGAGGGTGAAAAAGGCAGAGGGATTGTATGGCGAAGAGTTGAAGAAAGAGAGAATGAGCAAAAGCTTGAGAAAATGAAACAAACCAAAAACCCCCAAATGAATTCCTCTGAGAAATTAATCATGGGTGAAAAATAACTGAAAAGTAGATGGAAACCATCAAAAAATGAAAATGAATGAGTGGCTGGTAGATATGCCTGTGGTCGTGCCACATGTTATTTCAGTAATTTATTACCCAATGGCTTAGCCCAGCAGACGTCCTGATTAAAAAATAATAATAATAAAAAAAAATCGACTCAAATTGCCAGTGAGGTGGAAGTACATTGTCTACCAAAACCGATTCGACAACAACTGTGGTGACAGAAGAAAAAAAGAGCCCCCCAAAAACAGGACTTCTGCCAACCTTTGAGCAAAACAAGAGGAAATAGACAAAGCTAATTGAATGAATGGGGAAAAAAGAGGCCCTACAGATAAGCATCTTGTTCGCCTTCATAATATTTAGACTCAGACAGATGGAAACAAACCTGTCACCATCCAAAGCACAAATTGACTGTTACAGCCACCCTCTTAATTTTGAGGAGCAAATGAAATCTCTGAAATATACTGAACCCTGTAAGAATATGTGACTGTAAATACGTTGATGCATCTGAAATGATCCACTGCTCTCCAATGACTTCGAAGCATCTCCTGTTTTATAGGTCAGTAGTGGGTTTAATCAAATACAGCATATTAGAAGCTTCATAAATCAACCGCGCAGCTCTTTTTATTTGTTTGACCTTATTCTATAACACCAAATGATTTGAAGGGCAGCCTACGTATGAATTGAAGTCAACTGAAAGAGGTGTGTGTGTGTGTGTGTGTGTGTGTTCTGGTCTGTGATTGGGAGGGGAAAGGCAGAGTCATTTGGTGTGAATAATCTACTGGCACCAACCTTGGTCTAATTGGAAAACAGGCCTGAGGTTGTATAAGATTTTTGGAGCACAGGGAAACAGTCCTAAACACACATACCCAAACCCAAATCACAAACATGTACAAAAACACACATGCACATGTGAAATTGTATACAAACCAAGCTGTGCAATCTGCCTAATCTACCTAACATATACATGTTACATATCCACATACACATGCAGACTTGTTGGATACTTCCAGTGGAACATACTTTCTCATATGTTCTCGATGCTGTCAAATATGCTCAGAGCCCTTAGAGACATAATGCACAAAAACACTGGCTCATATAAACAGTGTGCTGTGTGGATATGTTCCCAATTATCTGCTGCATATTTCTCTGATTTTTAACTCATGCCAGACTGGCATCTTTGGAAAACGGCAACTTTTAAACAATTGTGGGATTGTGTATTTTGTTCAAGTGAACATTCTGCACAGCAGCATTTCTCCGCCTGTGCTAAAATCGCTAAATATTTTGAACAGTTTCGCACCATCTCATTTTCCCTTCTTACATCTGTGTGTGTATTTGTATGTCTCGGGATGTGTTTCTGTGGATGTGTGAGTGCGGGGAGGGCATCTTGTCAACTCCTTTTTCTCATCTCTCACCTGTTCCTCACACCACAAAAACCCTGCGGTGGATCAGCACACGGTGCTGTGCAAACATGCCCTCAGGCAGGCGCCACACACACAAATACAACCTCACACACACACAACAAATTTTCAAAAACAACAAATACACACAGGTCTGGAAACTTCAAAAAATATCATTACTCTTTAAAAACATAAAAGACCAAGAAAAACCAACAAGAGGGACACGAAGCCAAAGACATGCTACAAACAAAAATTTTGGTCAATACATGACAATCAAACTCTACACAAGACATTTAACATATTATTTTTCAGTACACATGTGACACATTTGAAGCCTTTCTGTGTGATGCAAAACTGACATAGTAGGCATAACAGCATGGCAGTAGTGATTGCTCTTCATTGGATATCTGCGTGAGTCTATGTAATCGCCATTTCTACATTGTTTTGCCTTTTGGCTAAAGTGAGCCATGAAGCTAGTAATACGGTTCAACAGGCTAAACCTTGGTCTAGTGTGCTCAAGTATCCAGATCAATAATTGTATTACTCCATGTGCGTGTGTGTGTAGAGAGCGACGATTCAAACTAACCACATGTTGGCTGAGGGTTCTGGGTCAATAAGTTTGTGGTTTCAGCCTCTCACAGTCGTTGCTGTGTAGCTGTAATTTAGCAGCCTCTGAGCTCATGTGTGCATGTGTATTTCATTACAAACACTCATTAAGGGAAAAAAAAATCCATCATCCTATGTAATAAGAAAGTGATCATGATTATTAACATCATTATGACTTTCTCATTGGCGCTAATGTAGGTAGATGCACGTAATGTAGCTCACTATCACTGTGTAGTGATTCACTTTGAGTCAGCATCTCATTTTTACAACTCTGATATAGTGTGTGTGTGTGTTATTGTCCATTGCTGATAATGTTCCCAGTTGTCCGCCTCAGAGGTCAGAACATGCTTAGAACATGTATGTTGCAGTGTATAAACTATGTTTCAGTTCCAGGAAGGAAAATTTGCCTTGCTCTTAATTATTCTGGTTTTTGCCATCCCTCTATTGATTAGTATTCTTTTTACTTACCAAAGTAATTGCTGAGATTTTGGAACATGATGAAATAGCTACTACAAAGTCTAACAGGGCAAGAAATACAAGCAAGAGGTATTTATAGAGCCAGCAAAAAGAACTGAGAGAATTTGAGCAGTGTCTCTATTAATCTTTTCTCGCACAAGAATCCAATGTTTGTGCACAACTACAGTAGGTTATAAATGTTGGAACACTTTAGGAAATAATTACCATGTGCTTTTGTGTTTTCTCCCAAATTGGCTTAGGTGATTCGAGACCAAATAATGTGACATGGTATATTAAAACTGCTCACAACTCAATGAACATTCACTCTCTTCCAGCAGAGACGCACTGAGATTACTGTAAATTACAAATTAAACTTCGGAGCATATCGCATTTTAATTTCTCCATTTTTCTGTGAATGCAACTAGGTGAGCGTGTCATTATTCCCAACAGATTTAGGATGGGGATGTTTTGACCACTTACAGCACTGTGGACTGTTGTTGGTGGTGATCACTTGAATAGACTCAACTCCAACAGTCCTGATGTACACACAGCGCCTTTTTCTTTCTGCTCCCTCTTGCACACCTTGTGTATGGCTTTGCATATGCTCAGCTCAAATACAACAATGCATATACACAAACAGAGCGACGGATTATTTGAATGAAGATTGATGTGATTTATTTTTTTTTTCTCCTCCAAACAGAGCTGTGCTTGCTCACATTGTTTTAGTGATTGGCAGTTGATGGATTCTCACCAGTAGCCAAGGAATGAAGCGCTGCAACGGCAAACACAGAGAAGATGAGGACTAAAAGGTAGAAAATATGGGTGTAAGCAATTGATAGTTTAAAATCCACTTTCAAAGCTTTTATGTGTGTAGGTGACACACAGAATGTCTGTTTAAAGGAATTTTATTCATCTCACAGTTTACAATAACAATATTATATTACATACCATATCACCACTCTGAACTGCAGACTCTTTTGTTCAGCTGAACTTAGGTCTCCACAAATAACTCCATAATAGTGCTACTATTACTGACAAGATAAATCAGATAGGACCAGAGATGTAATACATCCGTACCTTTCTATGCAATCATTTATTCTTTAAGTAGATGTAATTTGTGTGTTTTGTTAATTTATGATAGTGTTCATTAATGTGAAGTATCTGGTTGACTCCATGAGCTCAAACAAAAAAAAAAAAACAGATTAAAGAGGGAGATTTCAGCCTATTCCTTTCATACTGAGCACACACTGGAGATCAAGTACTGTATTTCTCTACCACCATCTCACTCAAGGGCCTCTCTCTTTTTCAACCCCTTGCTCTCTTTTTCCTCTACTGCCTTTTCATGCCTTCTCTCTCTATCAGATACAGACAGTAGGTGTTCAATGCCATGGCAAAGCTCAGCTATGAACACTCCTCTGAGCCGATGACCCCTCTCTGTTTCTTTAGTTTAACAGACACACATACTGTCAATGAGACCTTTTCTCATTCACACAAAGATCACACACAATTTAGAGCGCACACAGAGCAATAGCAGGCTATCGCTCATCCTCTGACACACACACAGACACACACTCACTCACTCACTCAGTCCTACCTCTGTGTCCTCTTTGCCCTGTCTGAAATGTATTGTTTAGGTAAATGAGCCTGTGCACCCAGCAGGGAAATCAGCATGAATAAGAACCTGAATGCATTACCCCATTACTCATCCCTCTCTTGCTGTCTCTGTCCCGGTCTCTCTCTTTCTATCTCTCTCGCTCTGTGTGGCCTCCGCCTTGCTCAGCACCCACAGTCCTTGAGAGCTCAAATTGACATTGGAGACCTGGTTATTAATATGTGGGTAGTGGATTTGTGGGTGTGTGTTTCTTGTGAGTCCTTGTGGATGTGTGTCTTTTGAGTGTGTACATGCAGTAGAAACTGATAGAGTCCTCCTGTCATTTGTGGACACTGAATGTTGTGTGATTTGTGTTGACAGACAGATGAAGATGCGTTTGTGAATTTGCGTGTGTGTGTGTGTGTGTGTGTGTGTGTGTGCGCGCGCACACCCCCATGCAGACAGCCAGACTCAGGCAGGCTTTCTAATTAGATGGACAGAGTGGAGCACAGAGACTCAGAACAGGTGGAGTGAGATAAAAGAAAGGTTGCCTTTCTGCACACCTGCTGATAGCATTACACTGCGTATGTATGTGTGAGGGTGTGTATGTCCTGCTGCCTGTTCATGCTCCCATGTACATGCCTTTGTATGTATTTTTTTTTTTTTTTCCCCCACCTGTGTAAAGCTCCCCTCAACACGTTTCTTCGTTCCCTTTTCCTTTTTAATGGCTCTCGCTTTTGTGATTATATGTGTGTTTGTATGTGTGTGTGAGCTCGTCAGGTGTCACCCAGTGAGTCTGATCCCCACAGTAAGCTGCCATCGCCGTTGGCATGGAGACTGCTACCATGGTTTCCAGGCACGCCAAGCAGGGGGGAGAGGACCAATGCTGCATCACTGTATTCCTTTCCTTGTGTGTGTGTGTGTGTGTGTGTGTGCTTGTGGCTCTCCATCCCTTCCTGTTTACTCCCTTCCCACAGCATCTCACAGACTTCTTTGTTTGAGTGTGCTCCTTAAGTGTGCTGAGAGAGCTTTGTCCATATGTGTTTGTATGTTTGGAGATGCCCATATGTATTTATTTTGAGAGGCTTCGTGTGTGTGTTTATTGTTAGGCTTTATTTTGTTCCCTCATAAATCAGCTCAGAAAGCCATACTGTTCTCTGAGCCCTTGAGTTCTTCTCAGGGCCACAGTAATATTTATACAATGGAGATTCTTCTGTACAGGAAGGTGTCTGTTGTGCAGAGTGTTGAAACACTCTGTATAAGGTATACATGTATATACGTTCTGTGTTCAACAGAAATATTCATCTTGAGCTGATAAGTCTTTTTTGAGACTATATTCATTACTAACCGGTAACAGGCTTAATTGTTATTACTCTCACTGAGTACTGAATGTCCTGTCTGCAGTCATATTGTAGACGTCCTTTACCATATTAGAGGGAGTAAATATTCATCCACTTATCACTTTGGTTAAGCACTGTTACCTCTCTGGTGCCTTCATTAAATGAACATGCAGGAATGGTGATTTAAAGGTCAAAAATGCTTTTCAAATTCAATGGAAGCCAGCCTGGTTCTAACTTCACTGAATAGCATGTGGCTGTCGTCTTTAAACATAATGCAGTAATTCTTATCTTGAGACCGCTCTGTTTTTATGTCAATCCTTTTTCTGTCCAAGAATTGAGAGTTGAAATAAGAATATTGAACTAAGGAGACACTCAAGTGTAATGGCAGTCAATGTAAAAAAAAAAAAAAAATACATTTTAAAAAATGGACATTTACAAAGGTTCCCTGTCTCGCAACCTGGCTTGAGGTTATCTGAGCATGCCGGCTTCTTTGGTGCGTGATGGATGCATCTGGCTCTCAGCTTCTGGCCTTTGTCTGTCTCAGCTCACCCTCTATTTTTGTATGTCACCTATCTTTTTACTCTTAGTATAATTTATGCATTTATTCCGTTGAAATGTAATAGCAATACACGTGCTAATGATATGCTATAATACGATGCTTTTAAATTCTATTTTAAAACTATTTTAAAACATTCAGTTTTACTCTATTCTAATTTACACGTCCATCTAAATCCATCCTAAATGTTTTACTCACATATTGCACACCTTGTATACACAGACTTTGTGCAGTTTGTGATAAATGCCAAAGTACATCTGCCTTCCTCTTTCCCTCCCTCCCTCCCCCTCTCTGCTGCATGTAATACTGTACTTGTCAGGTAAACAGCTATGTTAGTCACTTGTGTAGCCTGCCATGTCACAGTGATAATGACTGTACACTAATGTACCGATTATGCCAGACCTAAATTACATGATGATGATTGATCGCATGAGCACGTTTTAGAATCAGGACAGTGGTCTGAAGTGTTTCCAAAACTGTTTGAGCTTGCTTCACGAAACACCAACACACTCTGAACTTGCCTTATCTTTGTGGCAGCCATCTGGTTTTAGTTTTCTTACCTCAATTATCTTCCTGTCAACCAATAATTTGGTTTCCTTCTCTTTCTGTTTTTAGTTCCACTGCCCGACCTCAATCTCTTTCTATCAGTTCTCTCCTGCCTTTTCTCTTCATCCTTCCAGAAAATGTATCCAAAGACAGAACGTCAGGGAGCTGGTGTTAATGGGATAAGACTTTGATAACATTACCTTTGCTTGGAACACCCCCATGGCCCAGCTGCTCTGAAGTCCCCTTATATTCAGAAACATTTTAAAATTCAAAGGTTGAGAACACTGTTAAAATAGTAAAATGTTCCATACAGATGAAGTACATAAAGAAATCAAGAAGATGTTAAAAGTTTGGTTTTCTCAGGTTTTAATGGACTAGAAACAATTGAAGTGATGCTAACCTAATGACATTTATTATCCAATTACAGCAAAATCCTCTTTTCATACTGAACCTAAAAGACTCTTTTTTTTTTTGTTTTTTTTTCTTCCAGGGTTTAAAAATCTTATATACCAGGAATTATCTGATTTTCCACCTGAAGGCTACATTTATTGAGTGTGTCAGAGGAGCGGGACTGCTGATCTAGCCCTATTTCGGCTTTTTACATCTTGATGAATCAGATGTTCAGGATGAACTGATCTGTGAGACAAGATCAGCGGGAAGACTCAGAAGGTACATAAGTACATAATATTCATATCATGGATGCTATTTATTAAGATTTAATGAAGTGTCTCAGAAAAGGACATTTGATGCACCAGCACAGGCGTGTTTTGAAAAAATCCTTTAGGCCAGACGTGACCCATGTTTAACCCAGATCCACCCACCTTCTTCCTATCAACAAATAGACTGAAAGGTGTAGACCCTGCATACATTTTTTAAATCATCAGCCTTTTTGTCATGTATCTCTGAGTGTGAGACAGGAACAGGCCAGTGATGTTGTCAAAGCCTGAAATAAAGGGAACAAAAGGCTATAATGGCAGTGAATATATTTAGAGAGTTGATGATGATATGTGTGGTGTTGTGTTGACTGAATGTAATCTAGATGACACTGGCGGTGATTAATACAATGAACACTGTTGTGACTGTGGTGTTGTTTTATTTTGTGGCGTTGTAGGTTTGGCCGTGTGGTGCAACGATGTGCTACCTAGTCTGAAGAAAACTGTAGGATAAAGCCTAGTCTGGACAGGTACATGATTTTTTGGCTTTCACCGCTTTAATCTTCAATTCTGCACTTGACATTCTGACAGTATTACACTGCCTGTGGTCATGCAATATAAGTCGCCATTTAATCCAATTGAAATGGATTTTCCTGTTTCTTATCCAATATTAATCGCCAGGATTTTTTAAAATCCTTTTTCTTTTCTTCCTCTATCAAAATAATTTTGTCCGAATTACAAATTCTCATCCCTGCTGAACTCAATATTACCTCTCCACAAAATGTTAACACTGATAGAAATTAATTGCTGTCTAGCAAAAGAAAAAAATGAACCTTAAAATTATGAAAACTGCCACATCCTTTGAGAAATTAAGTACCAAATAAAAAATGGTCTAATCATTCAAAAGTTTGCTTGGGAATGGAAAACAAATTATTTGAAAATACTTCATTTCCTCATCTGTAACTGTCTTTGTTACTGATGTGTGTTGGTGCTAGTCAGGGGGCATATGGTGCAGCTTCCTCAAGTCCTGTGTGTGGAGTTGTAGCACAATGGATGTTCACATTTGGGATATAGTTAACAAGTGAGCCAAGACAAGTTCTAATGATATCAGTGCCTTTGAGAGGTAAAACATGTCTATTGGGAAAAGGTATGCACTGCAAGAGGAAGATAAAAACTTTACAAATATGTGTGTTCTGGAAGGTCCCATTTGGCTCCTCACTATCCACCTAGCAAAGCAAAACAATTACTCTCTGAAATAAAAAAAACATAGAAAGATGATGCTGGAATCCAGCTTGTCCATGCTAAAGTAAATTATGTTTAGCATGAGCTCACATGCTACACAGCTCACACCAAGTTCCAATTTAAATAGTGTTTTAAACACCCTTCTCACTCAGCTCCAGAGCGATGGATTGTCCAGCTTTAAAGTCAAAAATCCTTCTCTGAGAGAAAGCAGACATTTTAGTGGTGATAAAGTCTGCACTGAAAAATGCTCTGGAGGAAGTTTTCATTTTCTCTGAAACCGAAATAAACACAGCAACGGTCAACTCAGAGATTGACCAGGTGAAGGTTAGCATCAAATAGATAGAGGGGAGGCTATCAAAATGGTCGGTGGAAGTGGCTGCAGTGCAATACACAGAGAGCGACTTGAAGGTAGAAATGGCAAAATTGAAAGAGAGACGATAGGGTATGTAGGAAAGAATGGGATGTTGCATGATGCTCAGAATGTTTTCCAGCTTCACAGCTTTGAAAGATAGATTGACTCATTGTTGCTGAACTATGCTGCTATCAACACGGTGTTGCGGAATTGAGGTTGAGACAAACCCACTCAGAGTCACTTCCTCAAATAGTTACCTTCTTTCCAGACCAAAACCCTGGATCTGCTCACAATGTGGACAAATTAGATGTAGTGCTTTAAAGTTAATGAGCTTTCACATGCTACACCGGTGACAAAAAACATTATTCAGTCAGCAATGGATGATGGTGTTGATGCTTGGTTAGGAAATGGAGTT
Source organism: Echeneis naucrates (assembly GCF_900963305.1). Classification (NCBI taxonomy): domain Eukaryota; kingdom Metazoa; phylum Chordata; class Actinopteri; order Carangiformes; family Echeneidae; genus Echeneis; species Echeneis naucrates. Next base: position 9,715,672 of record NC_042528.1, on the reverse strand, counting down.
TCCAAATAACTTTATCCATACTTTTTTTGTACCAGTACAGTACATTTTATATTTGTGTCTTTGTGTCTCTGCTGCTCTGCTACTATATTTTTAAATGTCTCTCTTTACGAATGGTATCCTGTCAAAAAAATAATTTACTGTACTATTCAGTGTTCTTAGGACACCTAAGTTCAGTTTAAAGTCTTGCACTGTCTTCGGTGATCCAAAGATAGATGATTTAAGATTAAGGGGAACTTTGACTCTTCATGTGATCATCTTTAACACCCTCCTGCCACACAGGAACATGTGACATATGGCCCCTAACTGTTAGATTGTAGAAATCAATTTTTGATACCTTCTCTTGAAAAGGGAAGAAAAGAGTGTGCTGACCAATTTCCATTCATTTCATATATATATATATATATATATATATGACCTTTTACTCCCTAGTAACCAGATATTCTATCCAAACAGGAGTCTTTACCTCCCACATAGGTCAGAGTATATGTGACATGCCCGAAAGAAATGACTGAATGTACCATTCCGGGCTACACCAGAAAATGTATTGCCACTTGGCAAATATTTGTATCCTTTACATCTATTTTATCTGGTATTTGATTAGGTTATCTACGTAGATGAATGCATTTAGGTATATTTAATATGGATCTCCAACTGAATGCAAATTTAGTCATATTCCAGCATTTGAGGGACGGGAGGCAGAGGTTGAGTGCATCTGACTGTGATCTGTATTCACAACATAAAAGAAGTCCTTGATAAAAGAAAAATAAAATAGCAAATGTACATGAAAAAAAGATAGACATCTAAAAAGTGCTGGTTAATGTTTACCTGATGATTTCCACCACTGCTATTAAACAAAATGTGAAAGCTGAAATCAATGAAGTGATGGAAGGAAGGAATGTTGATGAATAGCTTTCAACAGTTTGTTGCTGTGAAAGAAACACTTTCTCTGCTCCACTTTTGTCCCAAATATTCTCAAAATCTCTCTTTTCACCAGTTCTTATTACATCGCAGGCATGTCTGATATGCAGCAAGAGATGAGTTTGTGAGTGAGAAAGAGAAAACGAAAAACAGGCACTCATCTTGCCCATTTCCTCCTTCAGCTGTTTGTTCTTTCAATGGGACAGTGTGGAGTTAGGCTGAAAAGCTGCTGCACTGCCAATTAATTTAATCCCTTTGACATTTCCCTGTTGATAACGTTTGGAATTATCAGATTTGATTGTGCCTCAACCAGTCAGAATGATATGCGGACGCTCATTGAGTCAAATCTGTGGCTGCGCTGTCGCAGTTGGCTTATTTGAAGTCATCTTAAATAAATCAGCGGTCCAAACACACCTTACATCCAAACATTATATGGATTAAATAAGTGATGACAGTCCACAGTGTGCTCTGTGTAGGGGAAAATTAGCCACTGATTTTCAAAATCAAGGCAAGTTTTTGTCACATGAGCATTTCCCAAGAAATAAACATTTGCTGTGTTAATTCGCAGGACAAGTAGCCAAAGCAATCAAAAATATATTTACTTTAAGCTGTTACTTTGTTTACAGCCATCTTTCTAATTCCATTTCATGCAGAGAAAAAAATGTTTCAGATCATTTCTGTCTTATTGCTGCTATTGCCCAATATATTATATTTTCGGAATATTACAGATTAACTGGGCAAGCTGTTCATGCTAGTAAATTCTTGAAACAGCAATTTTTTTGTATATGAGATCACTGAAGGTCATGGGACAAAGAGGTGGGGCCAGCGAGTGCGACAAATGGCATCTGAATGAACTAACAGCTTTTACTGGGCATGTTGTAGAAATAATGCGCAATTTTTTACTATATCCTTGAAATTGACAGGCCAACACACACTTCATATAGGGCTTTAATTGCCTGGGAAACTTTAAATAGCTCCATCAATCAGCATAATAACCAACACACACTTCGTCTCCTTAATCAGTCTGTCACACATTAGTCCATCAATTGACTCCACTAGCTTTTGTCAATACGCTTTAGAAATCTTCAATTTAATGGGTAAAAACAAATCATCACTAATTAATATAGCTACTGAAATAGAAGCTCTGTGTTGAGTTGCGCTGTTGCATTGTTGCAGTGTTAGTTTTCTGTCCCTAACACTTTTTGGGACCTGCACCTTTGCCAGAGAGTCCAGGCCGACTTGCACTATGATTAGATTCATTCATTCGTCTTCTACTGCTTATCCGTTTCTGGTTGCGGGGGGCGCTGGAAGCAATCCCATCTGGCATCGGTCGAGGGCAGGGTACACCCCGGACAGGCCTCCAGTCCATCGCAGGACCATGATTAGATTCATGTTGTTATATATCGGTTTGAATTTTTCTCTGGATAATAAATGCCTACCTGTCATCCACCCACCCCTTGATCCATCTCACTATCTATAAATAGTTCTCCAGATGGGAGACTTAGCTTCCAAGCATCTGCCGGTATGTATTCATTTCAGAAGAACTGTGAAAATCAGTGAGCAGAGATCCCCAACTCTTGTATACTGTGTATTGTGTACCTTTCACCATTGGCAACCTTTTTTCCCCCAAGGTTAACCAGTTGTTTTGTTTCTGTGCAATTAAAAGTGCCGAATCATTAGAGAGGTCTCCCTCTGGCTTGTTTTGTCTTTGTGGGGAAAAAAAAAGGTCCATTGTAAGTTGTTAGACAAACACCATTGTGATTCTGTGAAACAAAACCCTGATTTGGCTCGTCAACAATACTGGGGAAAGTATGGACTTGTTTAGCCAGGATTGGTCCGCTGGCTGTTGGCCAGTGACAAACAGTTATCATTAATTTGGAAATAGAGAAATTGTGATACACAATGTAACTGCGACATAAAGGAGCTTGAAGGCTGTATGTCAGCCTGTACTTGTTTGTAAAGTGGATGTATCGGTTAAATGAACTCTGCCCAGGGGTGCTATTTTTACCCTGTACACAGTTCCCAATACGCCTTGATTTCCAAAGTATATATGTTGGAATTATCACTTCCTTAATGAAACATTCCAGGTTCTTTTATATGAAGAGTTCTGACAATCAGTAGATATGCGTTCTTCCACACTGATGGAGATGCAATGTCGTCAAATCAGTCTGATGGATTCAATTAGATATATCCAACTTGCCAAAGTTAGATTTTCAGACTTAGAGAACCTTTTATAGATGTACATACTCTTTTCCCTCATAAATTTCTCGACAAACTTCAAGGCTGTTATTGTCCCAAACTGAAACCACTGTCATTAAAGTAATTCTGAACAGTTAATGCACTGCGCCATTATTTGGCAAGTTTGGCACCTTTGCTGAGCAGAGATCAGCAGGGGCTGTCAATCCATAATTGTCTTTATTGATTAATAGCTGCTTTGAGCAGTCTGGTATCAGGGTCAATGCGGGGTTTAGTGCAAGGCCAAGGTACTGTCAGGATTAATACGTGTTTCATTGTGAGTGCTTGAAGTTATGCATGTGTGATGGAAAGCCACGTGATTCCCTGGGACCACTGCTGGGGCAGGGTTACTGCTGCCTCACCAGGGAGCGCTTGCTGCTTAGTGTGTGTGTGTGTGTGTGTGTTTTAAATTGAGAGTTAGTGTGCAGTAGTTTGGTTGACTGGATTTGTTTGCTGCAGGGTGATGAGCAGAGGTGATGGTGTATTATGTGCGTCCTGACCAGCATGTGTTTAACATGATCCCAATTCTGTCTTGCACCTGAACACAAACACTCATGTTGCCCCCTTGAGATTTCAGCTGAATCCGAAAATGCCCCCACACACACATGGACACACATTGGCACACAGACACACACACACACATAAATTAATTCACTGTCATTCGTTCACCAACTTCTGCAAACTTTTCGCAATACAGCAGTTTCTCTCACACAGACATACAAATATTCATAGCTGAATTATATCGTGCTTCAGTCTTGCCATGTTGGATCTTATTGGGACTTTTCATGATGTGCCAAATCAAGAATTAGAAGTGTTAATCAAGCAGGAGTGCAAACAACAACAGAATAAGACTGAACCAACACAACCACTCAGTATCGAATGTCACTTAATACTGTGGTGTATATGAGCCTGATTGTTATATAAACTACAAAGCTGTCTCTGCTTACCCTAAAAGGTGATCGTCACAACTGCATGCTCAATTATTACTGAAAGTAGTTTGAACTTCAGTCTTACATCCAAATTCTAAATTGAAATGAGACTAATGATAATGGATTTCCAGAATTCCCATTTGACTTGACATTTTGCAAATTGCTCTCACTTTCAAGCTCTAACCTCAGTGACTGGAACTGACTATTAAAACACATCCACATCTTTGACTTTGGTCTGAGGACTGGCCTAGTTCAATGGGCTCTGACCTGGTTTGGAGACTCTTTGACGACTCTTTGAACAGGGACACAATGGAGGTGGATTTGCCTCCTGCGGCACTGCCTAGTATGACAGCTGTGTTGTGTATGTGTTGTGCATGTCTTGTGTGTCTGCACACATTGCTGCGTTTCATGAGCTGTGCAGAACAGATTTTGATGAGAACAAACTAACATAGTACCCCAGGGGTCCCACATACTGATTGAAATGTGTCTTCTATTTCTGATGTAGATCGCTCTTTTCCCTCATCCTCAGGTGCACACACAAAGAAACTACAACTGTTTACATGAACAAAATACTGTATGTAGTGACAGCACGGGAAAATCAGCTGACGTATAAAATTACCTTTAGATGTTAGTGTAACTCTACTAAAATCTGTGTGATGATTTTGAAAATGGCGATCCACATAATCCTAGTGTATTCTGCTGTATACATTTATATCAGGAGGAATAATTTATACTAAATAGAGCATGTAATTGCAATATAAACACAGACACATAGTCACTAATGCTGCCAAGAATAGGGTTTAGACAGCTATAACAGTCTGGGACACTCTGAGTGAATGTCCACACTTACACAGACTCACACTTCACATGCACATTAAACTCCTCATGCTGCAATGCAAGCTGACTCTATGGTTGAGTGGATTCATGATTTGAGACCTGTCTTTGAAGTCCACTGAGGCAGGGAATGGGAAGCGATGGATTTATGTTTCATGACATGCTTTGCTGGCACGCTGCCCTTCTCAGTTACCCTGGCTCATCAATGGTTTTCACTGCAAATTTTAATCCTATTTATCCAAAAGCTGACAACCTTGTACAATTTCCCCCATCTCTTTCTAGACTTTGTTTTCATTTCTCTTGGTTTGTATGTTTCTGTTTACGTCTCCTCCGTCTGCTTTGTATGTCATCTTCACTCTCACTTTCTCCCTGATCTGTTGACTCCCTCGCGCCTAGCTGAGAAGGTGGGCACCCTCTACTCCCTGGCCGTGTGGTAGCTGTCCGAGCAGGACAACTGTGATTTTGGCCTGTGTGCCCTTACCTCCTTGCTCCGCCGTGACAGAGAGAGGACTTGTTTTTCCCTCGTTGCTCCTGATGCTGAGGTCAGTCTCTCCACTGTACATGTAGCGAAGGTGTACAGGCCCATTACAGCCTTCATCGGTATGCATAATAATGATGATAAAGGTTGGTCGCAAGCTGCAGTAACAATTTAGTCATGCAGTATAAAATAAAATATTTGTTATTCAAAATTGTCAACATGTTTGTCCATCTGAAATCACACCAATGGAGGCTAAGTTGCGCAGGTTTGGTCAACAGGATATATTATTTTCCCCAAATCTTTTGTACCAGTTCAGTTTCAAGAGCTATTATTTCAACATTTCCAGATGCTAAAGGGAAAAGGCAGCGCTCCAGAGGTCAAAGTGGAAAAATATGACATGTTTGGCATAACACCTTTAATTAAAAAATTGGTGCTAAAGCAAACTGTTTCCCAACTTTTATGTCCTACAGGCTTTTTAAACCCCCCGAAAGCATCTCTATGCCCACTTTCCAAAAGCACAAGCTGTCAAATTTCAACTGTCCACCTACTGAACCTTAATAAGCTGTGTCGGGGGTGGGAACACAGCTTGATTTGACTGCCAGTGGCTAGCTTATTGGCAGTTTCCACCTAAAGTAAATAAACAGTCTAATATTAGAGTTTAAAATTCCAACTCTAGTTAGTTAGACAGAGAAGCAATAGCCTCAAACGAAGACTCTCCACATTCCCCTGCCCTAAATCTAAATCAGCCTAATGTTTATGCTTAAAACATACCCAAGGTACCAAAACATACAAATGTTGCTTATTGCATCACAAAGCATGGCACAGTTTGAGCAAAAGATAACTACAGTTTACTCCACAGCAGTCTGAGGAACTCACAGGATTTTTATTACCCTTGAAAGTTTATGATTCTTGTTCTAGCGTAAACAGTACAAAAAGCATCTTCACATGACGAAGTATTGTGCCAGAAATGTGTTCTTGCTTATGCTTGATTGGCTAAGCCGGGCCTTGCCAGTTGACTTTGTGGTGCAGCGAAAGTCAAGTCTAGTTCAACATTTTTGCCACATTATAGTGCGCTGTTTTGTCACATCCATGTCTGCTGGCAACCCTGCAGTGCGCTGTGTGATGGAGGAGCTCTTTTCAAGTGAATAGCTGGACCTTGACAGCACAACAAGGATGCAGAGATATTTACATTACAATGCAGGAAGAGTCACTACATCAAAGCCGATTTGTCTTTTTTGACATCACTTTCTGGCAATTTTTTTCACTAATTTGCATGAAGTGAAATATTTCGAAACTTTTGATCCCTCCCCTTCAGTCTCATTGCTGCCCTGTCTCATATCACCTGGCGTTCCTTGGTGCTTTTGAATGTGATAAGCTTGTCCCAAAGCTGCTGCTTAGTGGGTCAGCAGGGCTATTCAACAGACCTGTCAACTTTGTTTGTTGCTGTGACAGTTATGAAAGAGTGAAGAGAAGAGCAAATCTAAAACAAATTGAGAACACCTCTATCAGACAACTCTATCCTCTTTTTGCCTCAACTCACAAGAAGGCTGCAAACTGGAGCTGACAGCATGGATCACCCTCGGAGTTTGGGATGGGCAACTGTGGAATTTGTGGAATCATTTCCAACCATTAGACATTTATGTTGAACACAGTGTGCATGGAATATCTGTTTTAAATTCGGCTGTAAACTGCTCCATAGCTCACTCAGTCTAAATCTGATTAATTCAGCAACACATCGTCATCAGTAATGAACAGAGGTTACTTTTACCAAAGCACGTAGGCTATTTCTACTTTGCCAGTATTTGCTGTTGTGCAACTGATAACTATGCCATTTACATGTCTGGCAAATATAAAAAGGTAAGTAGACAGGAACATTTCCTGAAGGCAATATATAGCACTGTAAAATGTTCAGGAATACTTTTTTTTTTTTTGGCCAGCACTATTAAAACTGTAATACTGAGGTCAAAAAACTGTCCACCCCGTACTCCTCTGCTGTGCATTTAAATCACAAGCAGAAATGGTGACAAGACAGCCTTGGCAGAGCCCAGTAGAAACTGAGAATGCACTTGACCTACTGCTGAGGACACAGCTTTCCCTCCAGTTACACAAGGACCAGATGGCTTGGAGCACAGCCCTAGAACTTCATACTTCCTCATCCGCTAAATCTATCCCATGCCCCTGGAAATGTTTGGCTTCACGTGTCAGTTGAAAGACTTGGGATAATGTATTTTCATAGCATGCAAATGAGCCAGTGGTGCGCTGTGCTGTAGTTAACAAAATATGAAAGAGCTCATACTAAAAAAAAAAAAAAAAAAAAAAAAAAAATATATATATATATATATATATATGGGCAACAGAAATAAACCATATTCAGCCGTTATTATATATATATATATATATATATATATAATAACGGCTGAATATGGTTTGTTTCTGTTGCCCATCACCCGGTTTTAATTTTTGCTACCAAACTGTCCAGGCTAACCATAACATTTAGATTGTACTCAATCTCACAATCTCACGGGGTGAGGAAAGGTCTGCAGGCAGCTGGCATCATTGGAATGCAGAACTCATCTCTAATCACCTCTTATGTAGACTTCTTACAACAGGATGACAGTCCCCTGTCTCTGCATTCTGCTTGTCCTCTGAGCTCTGGTAGCAAAATGGCCCACCTCCATAAACACACACTAGCACACACGTGCACACAGTCATGCAGACTGACTAATGCAGAGAGTTGATGAGACAGTGACTGTAGATGAAGGCTTAACACCAGGAAAATGTGTGTCTAACACCCCGCAGGGGATCTGTCTCTGATCAAAAATGTAACAAAGAGGGGATAAGACTTGAAAGAGTAAACGTAAAAAGACTGGCTCATTTTGTACCTGATTACAAAATCTTCAGGTTTTTGGGGGAAATCTAAGCCTTTCACCAATAACAGACTCTCAGTTTCAACCCCAAAATGTTGCCATTCTTTAAAACCCTCCATTTTAAGGTATTATTAGTTTTAGGAGTTGTCAACTTTCCCTCCGTGTGGTTGCCCCGATCAGTGTTTGAGGACAAACATGCATGGGAATAGCAGGCAGTCAAAGCAGCTGCTTTAGCTGGAATTTGAGCTGTGCTGTCATCTCTTTTTGTGTTCTCTCTTTCTACACTGCCAAATGCCAATACAGATGCACCATCACCTTTAAAAATTCAAATATCTGCACTAACCTCTTGTCTTACAAATGAACTAAGTACTGATCAAACAACAAGGAGTAAAATTATGTTTGACTCTTCCTTTGTCTCTGTCCTCAGAAGCTGTGAGTAGCTGTAAAGGAGATAAACATTTCCAAGCAGACACATACCGACCTGCCACTGTTGAAAGGGATCACCCAGGTTGTTGTTCTCTGCTGCAGAAACACCCTTTATGGCAGAGTAAGTTGATCCAGGTCAGCAGTTGAAATCAGTATTCCTGCAGAGAACTCGTGTTGTGTTGCTTTGTGACAGTCTGCCAGCGCTTTCCTCATTCTGCAAAATACTAAGGTGAATCCTCCTCAGATTAGGTGGATGCCAAGTTCAGCTGCAGTTCATTTGCCCGTGGAGGCTGCCCTGAGAACTGTCAGTCCCTCTAAATATGCATAGTAACTCTAACATCTACATAAACTCTCTTACTTTTGCTGGAAGTAGAAATATTTAGACACTGTCACTGTCCCTATCCAGCTTCTGTTTCTCCTGTGTCCTTGCCTCTCCCTATATCTATATGGTTCTTTCTTTAGCTTGCAGGCAGCTGTGAGCCTGTTTAGAAACCCAGGTGATAACAGACGGATGACTGTGGGCCGATGTATTAGCACATGCAGAGCACATACAAGTGAAATTATTTGTGCAGCTGTCATATTTCATTTTTTCCATCTCTGTTTTGTTCTTCATCCTCTCCATGCTGTGAAAGGCACATGCCATGTTTTGAGGTGGCAGCCATGGATGGATGGATGGATGGATGGATGGATGGATGGAAGGAAGGGGTCATCTCTCAGTCAACACATTATTGGCTTTTTCTCTCTCAGCAAATTTAGCCCTCCCTGCATCTATCACGTTACTGGTGTATGTTTCTGTTTGCATGCACTCCTTGAAGTGTGAACACACAGGTTCCTGTGTGTGCAATCATGTATTTATATATTTACACAGATGCATTCTCATGTCTGTATTCGTGTGTGTCTCTGTGTTTGTGTTTGTGCATCCCAACTCAGACAAAGGCCCAGCCAGAGTCCATTGGCTGGGCGGGAGCGCATGCAATGTAGTAATGAGAGCGTCATTAGTTTGGCTGGGAGGCTCCTCCACTATTAGCTAATGGATTCTCAGCCATCTGCTCTGACAGGCTCCACTGGTTATTCATTTCCACCTTGATCAGAATAGGCTACTGGAGATTTCTTTCCTGTGACTGTGTGTAGCAGCTTGGGAGTGGCTGAAAGCCTTTGCTTGTAGTTCAGCTCCCCCTTTCTTTGTGTCTGGTTCATAGTAATTGTTTGTCTCTGATTTGATTTTTTTTTTTTTTGACTCAGTCTACATTTTTTTATTTGCTTATCAGCCAGGAATGTTGTATATGGCCGTCATCAAAAAAAAAAAAAAAGGCTATACATCAGGGACTCATGTTTCAACGTTACGTAGTCTTTATTGTTGGGGTACCACTACTTAGTCAAGCTGTGAGTTTGCTCACAGAAATATTCTGTTGTCTCATATTTGCCATGTGAAGGTAAAGTTTCAAAATGTTAAAAATGATAACAAATAGGTAACATCATTATGGGGTGCAGCATGGTAGCCAAGTCATTATCATTTTTACAGTTTCTGCCCAGGGATGAACAACAAATTCTTGAAAAGACGATGTATGACCTATCTAGTCAGCTTCCCTGGGAACTGACCTCTTTCTTCCATACCAGAAATAGTTTGTGGGTCTATTGCTGGTGGGTCTCGATATAAACTGTAATAGATTTTAAAAAGGCTGACTCCCAGGGCTAAAGATTAAATCTAACAACTGCAATCTTTAGGAAGATGTTTATTAAAACCTGATCCATATACCTGCATAAACTATTCTCTCTTTGTGTAGTCATTTGTCAAGAGGCTGTCATGCAAGTTTCTGAAATGACACAAAACCTGATGCCACTTCCATCAGACTGAAGCATGTCGAAACAGTCTATGTTATCTCTATTGAAGCTGAGAGACTCTTGAGCACCCAAGGGAGAAAATCTCAAACTATGGACTAGGGAATCAAGATTATGACTTATATAAACAAACAGTTGTCCTCTTTCATGTCCCAGCTCAGGAGCTCCATAAAGCTTGTGTCTTCCTACATGTCAAATGGTACTTCACTACACGCTTTTATGCCTTTTAGTTCTGGTTCAGTTCGCCAACTCATTTTCTGATACCAAGTTTACCATTTACTTTTGTATAGCAGTTCATATCAGCTGCACAATATGAGGTGTTCTTGATATGTTCTGGCATTGGTCTGGCCATGTTTTCAGATCGTTTGCTTTGCTCTGTAATTTAAGCAGAATACAAAATATGAAATCCAAAAAAAAAACGAATGAGTATAAATAACATATTTTCACTCATAGCCAAAAATAGATAGAGCTGGGACAGTGCAGCTCCTGTGGTAAGACACTCAGCAACTTTATTTTCTTTGCACAAATATAAAATTGTAGGGTTGTGTAAAAGCATGTTTTAGAGTAATATGACAATGCACATGGTAACATGCTTTACATACATATTCGGTATTGATCTGCATCCACTCTGCCATACAGATTGGTTTCTGTGTCTGTCTGTGTATTTGAATATTTGTTTGTTTCTGTCCCCTGTGATCCTTTGTCTATTTCTTTCTCTTTCATACTGTCTGTCCATTTCTCATTTTCTATGAATATCACAGCATCGGTCCCTGAGGGGCCCTTCCAAGAAATTACACATGATCACCCTTCATTTTGACACAGATGTGTTGGAAGCATTTATCACACCTATCAGGATGCGTCATAAATATATGATCGCATCTACTGTCTCTGGGGGACTGTAACTCATCTATTGCACACACACACACCCATCATACACACATTATACAGAGACTGCCAAACATCCAAATGTATCTGTCAACTCTATGATGCCCATTTCACACAAACTCACATACGCAGCCATCCTCACACATATCCTACAGATATTACACATTTTCTCTTTCTCGTGGCTTTCACTTCTTTTTGAGCTGGGCTCCCTTGGGCGCAGTAGAACCCTATCCTGTTTAATTGAGTGTATCTCATCATTTGCAGTGGGCCTTCCCCCTCTAATCAATTTTAAGAGCTCTTTTGCTTTCTGCCACCCTTTACGCTTCAAGGGAAGCAGCGCGTGTGCGGCCCGTGTGTGTTTGTGCATGTGTGTGAGTGTGCGCATGTGTATCCGGAATGTTTTAAATGGATGGGGTGGGCTAAGTGCAGAGGATTAACGCGCCAGCGCGAATCATCTTGTTGACATGGAGTCCACGAAAAGTCAAAGTGTGACAGAGAGCTGAGGAAGCGGTGCACAGTGACACACAGTGAGTGACTAAAGTGTCATGGTATACTCTGTTTCAGTCGGAAAAAGGCTTTTTTCACTTTTACTGAAAATGTACCCGTAAAGGGGAGGAAATGTATATACAACTTTCACCAGTGTTGCTCTCGCGTCTCACTGTCTGCAGAAGAGGAAGATCTGTTTGGTTCTGGGCCAGCAGGTTTTCTTGAATTGTTGAGGCAGCATGGCAGCATAGTGGTTCGCGTTGTTGCCCCACAATAAAAAGGTTGTGGGTTAGGCTCCCAGGCCTGGAGCCTTTCTGTGTGGAGTTTGCATGTTCTCACCATGCCTGCGTGGGTTTTCTCACAACGTCCAAAGACGACATATCTAGGTTACCTGGTGACTCTAAATTGTCCATATATCTGAGTGTCAGTGTGAGTGGTTGTTGGTCTCTGTCTGTCTCTGTATGTTGGCCCTGTGATGGACTGGCGACCTGTCCAGGGTGACCCCGCCCTCACGCAGAGTGAGCTGGGATAGGCTCCCGCTCGCTTCGTGACCCAGACACAGATAAGCAGTAGAAGACAGAATGGATGAATGAAAGAGGTGTTGGACATTTTCTCTTCATTCTATCACTCAATTAAGAAAAGTTTTCAGTGCAGTATTAAGGATAAAAGTGCTGAGACTTGGCCCATTTTTCTTTTTGTTTTTTTGTTTGTTTGTTTTTTTTTTTGCTGTGAATGATTTAATTTCATGATTTAAAATGGAACAAACTTTATGTGCTCAGCTGTCTGGCTCTAATCTTGAATTCTGCCATATTAACAGTCCTTTCTCCAATTGTAGGGCACAAAAAGATGTAAGCACAAACAGTAGATAATTGGTTGGAAATTGTGCCTCTTTTTAGAATTGGTGTTATCATGCATCTCAGGTAACCTCAGCCTAAGTAGACATCCTGCTGTAAAATGCATCTCCGCATGTGTCTCCAGTGAACACTTGTGATCGGATCACTCACTTGCAAATAAATAGGTGTAGTTTAGCCATCAGTTGTCAACGTGTGGGTCCAGTACTGTCTCTGACTTGACTGTTATGTGGTAACTCCTTGCAGTGTTTTAAATGGGCCTGCGGGACAGGCAGGTACACTTCACTCATTTTCATCTGAACACACACACACACACACATAAAGTTAGACTGCATATACACAAATTCTTGACCAATGGGCTTGTATGAATCTCGCCACAAAAAAACACATGGGCATGATTTCTCACAGTCACAGTTGTCACTCAAACACGTGTTCACCCACACTCTCACACACCTGTGGACGGAGCAGAAGCATCCTGCTACTGGCCGGGGAGGCAGTGCTAATTACTGCTGCTTACTGATGCTTTGTAGTGACAATATGTTAAGGGTTTGACTGTACTGTGCCTTTTGATGCCTCAGCTGGCTGCTGGTGCCAGCTGATGTCCCTCTAAGGCAAACACACACACACACACACACACACACACAGTGAATTCTACCTCCTCATCCTTCCAAGGCCATCATCAGTTTCTCCTCCTTTACTTCCTCTCTTTCTCTCTCATTCTCTGCATGTCATTTTTGTACCAACTCTTTGTGATGTAAGATAGGGTTTAGAACAGGAGTCTGTGAGTGGTGGGAGGTGGGAAATGAGAAACAAAAAAAAAGAAAAATGAACCTCCTTATTAGAAGTCTGTCTGTATACATTGAGTATGCATGTCAAGCTTAGCGCTCATCTCTGCGCATGTTGTGTTTCACCTGCTTGACCTCCACCTCCATCTTTGTGTTATTACTTCCTTTTTTCTTTGATCCTTTTAGTACTCATTGCCCTTGCTTTCTTATTTCATAATTGCAGAGTGCATTACTTCATCACATATGCAAAACGTGTGTGTGTGTGTGTGTGTGTGTGGGTGCGCGCTGCTCTCTGTGCTTTCAGCTTTCTCTATCTTTCTCTCTTCTTGCTCTTAGTAACTCTTTCTTGTTTTCATTCTCTAATAAATTTGTCTGGTATTCACTCATTCATTGCTCTCACCTGCAACATCTTTTTCACATTTCATTTCAAATTGTCCTCATCTCTTCTTTCTCTTTCTCTTTATCTTTCTTCGGCATTTTACTCTCTTCCTCCTCCTTCCATGGTTGTCATCTCTTCTTTCATTTTCTGACTCAACGTCTTTCTCCTTGCATATCTATTTCTAGTCTCTATCTTCTTCTCCCCATGTCAACATCACCTCCCTCTGGTTCTCATTATCTGTCTCTCTCTCTCCCTTTCTCTTGCCCCTGTCTCTGCTAAGATACCTTCTGTTCCCGATTCTGTCCCACCCACATGTGCATCTGTGCACACATATACCTGCAAACATGCACTCTTTTAAAAGCACTGCACCAGACCCATCATTTTGTTCTGCATCACATTTTACTTATGTGAAGATGAGAAACCTCTTGACTATATCAAGACAAACAAAAACAAAGATTGGCCCTCCTTCCTTAAATGCCTTTCTTGGATTTTTGTTGTTTGAGCTAGAAACAGCAGAGCCCAATGAAATCACAAACTGAAGGCTTAAATGCTCACATGTTAAACAACAAAAATCTAAACTTGTAACTGGTCTGACTTCCATTTTTGACAGTTGTCATCACATCATATGTACCCTAGAACAACTGCAGGTTAGAAACAGGGAGAGGAACCAGCCAAAGCAACAGCACAGTATAGCACGTGTTCCTGAAGTGTCTTTCATCTTTTGAAATTTCGCAACAAAAAAAAGAAATCTGACTACTGTTTTTTTTTTTTTTTTTTCCCTATCTGGCTGTTCTGGCTTCTGTTCTGTTGAAACTTTTATTTATTTTCTTTAACATGAACTCATGTTTTTGTCACTAATGATCTCTACTCTGAGCAAGTTTCAGACAAAACAGAGCAGATGTCCCTCAGATACCTGCTGTTAAATTACAGCATATTATGTTTTTTGTCATTCAAACCCTGCTAACTAACAAAAGCCAGTTGTCAGGGATATGATTGCTCCATAAAAAGCATTTTTGTGTAAAAGTTGCTGCACCTTTGACTTTTTTCTCTGTCAGTTTGTGCTGCTTTGTTTTTGCTCATTGTAACCATGCCCTAATTTATTTGTCACTTAAAGGGGCAGATGCACACCCCCTGCCACCTTCTGATAAAATGGAACAGATGTTCCCTGAAACGCTACTGTGGAATTGTAATTGCCATGCATTTTATTTTTTGTTCATGCAAACCTTGAAAGCTGATAAACAAGGGAGACACTGGAATATGATCTGCCAGTAATGAGCGTTTCTATTATGTCCACAATTTAAAATTTCCTCATCTTTTTTCCGACAGCTTATTTTGTCTGCACTCTCCCTCATCTTGACATGTTTTCATATGCCGTTGTTTCTAGTGTCTGATCTTTGCCCATGTCCTCAGCACCACAGAGAAAATATCCTCTGAACTCCATGACGATTAGTCTTGGATAGCTGTGTGCAGGAAATGACTTCTCCACGAGTGAGTGAACCGACTGAGCGCTTTTTCCCCCCATTAGATCAGAACAGAGGTGCAGTCACTAGAACCACGCAGCCATGTTCACTCTTCATGTACAGTAGGGTCCAACTGTCTGACACCACTTTCTAACTGAGCCAATAGATTCTCCCAGTGGTGGTATCTCATGTATATATACTCAACTCAACTCAAGCTCTTCTTCCTCACATTCCCTTCAGATAGGTACAAATAGTAGTATTAAAATTGTGTGCAAACTCTACATGATAAAATTGTAAAATTTGGAACCTTACTGTGTACTCAAGCTTGGTTATCTCACTTTTGAACACATTTTTCAGTGTTTCACTGTGTAATAAGTGAGTCTAAAATCATTGTCTACAGGACCTAATTTTCTTTGTTTCACTATGCTAACTGGGATAACTGTTGTTTCTGGCACTACAGCCAAAGGGCTATTGTTGGCGACACTTTTATTGCTATTATCCTCCATTCAGAACCAGGGCAGAAAAGACCCAAAATCCAAACTGAAAACTGGGCCACTGGTTCAGTAGCATGTCTCTGTCAGACTTGTTGGTTGTGCCAGTAAAGCTGCTGTGAAAATGGATCGATTTGATCCAGTACGTGCCAAATTCTGATGCCAATAAGGTTTTTACACTGTGCAAGTTTACAATTCGATGCACACACTTCTACACACAAAAAAAAGCAAATGTTTCATTTTACATTACTTTGTAGATGCCGCTATATCTGTTGTGCAGGTTTACAGATGATGGGATTTTCAATATGCTGAATTGTATGTGTTTGAAATGTCCAAGGCTCTCAGGGGCCCTTTCAGGCTGAGGGGCCAAATGAGATATCAATAAACTGGCAGTAAACCCGCAATGACTGCTCACTTTCATGAATGCAAGGCTGTCAAAATACAGTATCTGAAGCTTCTTTTTATTTTTTTGTTGTTGTTTTGCAGGAAAATAGCCTGTGACACAGTGACGCATTCTGCAGATATCTCCCACAGGAATTGGGGCAGACCAGAACAGAGATAAGTGTGTGAATATTATACACAATGAATACTAGATCCTGCATATATTATTGGGCTTATATGGAAGTTCATCATAACAGTTAAATTGTAACAATATGTCAATGCAATTTTTACAGCTTACTTTTGTACCCCAGGTGCCAACAACAACAAAAAAAACAGACAAAATATTTCTTTAAAGAAAAATTTTAAGTTATATGTCTCAGAATAATCTATATTTAAGATGACTGCTATAATACTTAAACCTGCAACAGGTTCTCTGGTAAAGTTTTCCCTGAACTCACCTGTTAAGGAAATCAATGGTGCACCCCGGCACAAGAAAGGTTGAAAATGAATACACAGCTGTCTGTTCAGGACGACTACATAAAAAAATCAACAAAAAGAATTGTTCAAAGTTTTGACCTAGTACATAAAAGAAAGAGGTCAGAGGCCCAGTGTGTTAGAGTGGAGAAGAGAATTCAAATAGAAATGTGTTCATGCTGTTTGTTTTTTTTTTTTTTTTTTTTTTTGAGAGTGGATATTACTGTGGAGAACATAGAGTGACATTTGAGAGAGAGAGAGAGGTAGAGAGAGAGGAGACCCAGGAGCTCTTGTGAAAAGATTGAGAGATTTAGGGAAAGGTGGAAAGAGGCAGACAGAGAGACAGACTGTGATAAAAGTGGCATGTCGAATGAAATTGGAAGTGAAGTATCTGCAATACTTTGGACATGCGCACACACACACACGCACATCATTCCCATCAGACAATCTGGTGGAGAGCGTGTTGATGGGTGGCATCCCTCGTACAGCTGTGTCCTGTTGCCAATCAGTTATCTGCCCCCTCCCATCCTTTTCCTCTCTAAAACCTGGTTACTGTTTAGCCCACACATCATTACCTGGAAACCCTGTAGCTTTCCCCCGCCTCCTTTCTTTTTTTTTTTTTTTTTTAAACAGCTTTTCTTCCTGCCCAAACTCACTCCTCCCCTACTGGACAGAGATTGGGAGAGTAGCAGGAGGGTGGTGAGTCAGAGGCAGGTGCCTGACAGCCAGCCAGCCAGCCAGCCAGCTAGCTCAAGAAATTTGTCATCCACTAGCTCCTGTGTTTTACCCTTCCCATACAACCCTCTGTCTGTCTCTGTGGTGCTGAGGCCCAGCGCTGTTCGGTGGAGATACCAGGACCCACAGAGGGGGGCCAAATCCCCACCATCTTTCTAGCACTATTACTCTTCCAATCATTCTTTCACTTATTTCCCTTGTCTTTTTTCCCTTCTCTTATTCTCCATCACTCTCTTTTTATGCACCTGAACTCCCCCCCCCCCCCCCCCCGCCTCCTCCTCTCATTTAGTCCTCGTTATTTTGCTCCTAGCCAGTGTTTTCCCTGCATGCCTTTGCCCAGACTCCTCAACCAGCACAGTGCTGGCACACAGTCCTTTCCTGTTGGGACACTACGTATTTTGCTTTGGCCAAATATTCACTCACACACTCATCTGTCCATATACAGATGCACACACGCACACACTTATTTATAAATGCATGAGCCCACTGAGGGGAAAAAAGTGTTTGTTTGTATGGTGTACTCGTGCTCTTGTGCTTTCATGTGCCTTTTTCCATTTTCATTCATCCTGTCTGGGTCACCTTTGGGACAGCAGCTCTAATCTCCCTGTTCCCTCTTGTCTCAGTTTGTTTGGTAGAGATTCTTTGAACTGCTATCAGATTGGTTTGTTGTAGCCTGCACTTTGTAGCTGGATGCTATAGATGGTGTTTTCTGACTCTGATGTATGTGCTCTCACCGTGTTTGCTCCCCTTTCTCCACGGCACTCTTCTGTCCACAGTGGTGCCATATTAACCTTGACACACAAGCGCACACATTGACAAGTGCATGTATAACCATATGCTGCAATATCAGGTTCCTCTGTGAACAAGAGCCTGCTTCAATATGAATTCAGCATGGACAGCATAAGGCTGTCTTGTGAAAATGTTTTTTTGCTTTTTTTCGTTCAGCCTTCTTCTGTTTCGTACTGTAGTTATCACCAGTGCCCTCCACTATTCTTTGCTGGTGCAATTTTCTGTCAGTGTTAGTCAGCACAGGAAATGTGTAGTCGCTGTTCAGCCATTTCTTCTTGTGCCTCATTCAGGTCATGGATGCTGATAATTCTGAATACTGGTTTAATTTACTGTGGTGGACATACAACATTTACAACATCTAAATTTATTACTAAATTCAATAATCCATAAAATAGATTACCAGATAGTGGTGACTTTTTTTATTGAGATGAAACAATTCTTGTAGCTTTTTGGCTCTTGACTGGTGGTGATCTGTTGAATTACCATGCATATGTAAAATGTTAATAGTGTCTCCTGAATGTGTCAACAATGCAGTGCAGGATAAAACTGGAAGGCTTCTTGCTTCAGTGAGGCATGTTTTTGTTTTTGTTTTTGTTTTTTTTTCCCTCGCCAAGGTTGAATTATCTGCTGCTATTCTGTTGGCCTGAGAAGGGACTGGACATATACATGCTGCTCTCCTGACTTATGAAGTCACACGTTGTGCCTATGCACCAACCAACCATACATTGTCATGTGCAAACACTCGACCAGGACAGCGTCCCTATGTGCCTGTTACATGAACACACAACCATTCATTTGCACTTGATCTAATCATCATATTCATCCCCCTACACTCGTTATTTCCTCCAGATTTTCTTCTGCTCCATCTCCCCACTTCTAATTGCACCCTAGCTTTTTTCCTGCCCGCTCCTCTTCCTCCAAATTCGTTGCTTTTCATGCTTTCCACTTCTATCACTGCGACTTGATATTTATCCTCGCACTGTTCTCGCTCTGATCACCTGTTCCCCTCCATCTGTTCCCAGCTGTGTTTGTGCACTGCAATCCATGCACTGAGATGAGATGGTGTTAACAGCTGAGACACAACTACCAATCTATCTATAAATCAATCACGCTGTCACCTGGGTTTAGGAAGTATTTTTGTCTCCTTAGTGTACCATCTGTTTTGTTGTTGCTTCTCTCATTAAGAACTGGTGTGCTGATCCACTGGCAGAGACATGGGTGCATGTGAATGTGTGTGAGATTGGGTTGTTGTTGATTTAAAAAAAAATAATAATAATAATAATAGTTGTACATTTCATTTATAAGTGTCTTCCAAAGCACTCAAGGACACTTTATAACAAAGGGTTAAAAACTGGAGCAAAAGTGGAAAAACAACAAAATAAACACCCTGTAGACCTGTTTGAGCACTCCTTCGTTCAGCTCGACTTGTTTATCTTTCCCTCCTACCTCTATTTGCCAAAAGGCTGAATCCCAGAAGGCTTGTGACAGTTTTACTTGTCAAATGTGTATTTGCATTCCTCCTGTGTGTCTGTTGCTCCCTGCTGTTGGTTTGGTCTCGTTCTCATTTGATGTTACTGTGACTTGTCTTGCTCCCTGGGTTGCAGTGGAAGAAACTGGAATTGCTGGTGTGAAAGGAAAAAACAATTAGGCATGACATGAGGTAAATTGAGCAAATGAAAGGTAAAAAAGCATCGCTTAGAAACTCGGGATAAATACATAAAAACATTTTGGGTTTTTTTAATTAATACTATTATACAAACTAAAATTGAAATGTCACAGTGTGCTTAAGCAAAGCATTTGTTAAAATTGCGTTAATACTGTGGAGATGCTTTGGATTCATTCGGCATTAGCTGCATTACAAGTACAAATATTCTTGTTAACATGCAAGTTTCAAATGATCAGGTACAGGAAGACGTATAAAAGAAATAAATGTGTTTGTGTGGGATAATGATGCAAAGCAACCCACAGTTTTCATTTATAATTGCTTAACATGAACATTGTGGAGGTGTAGTCATTACTGCTATTTATATTTAATCTCCCTTCTTTATTCTTTACATGAGAAGAAGATGAAGTGGATTGTGTTGATGATTAATAGAGGGACAGGTGAGAATGAAAACATGACCCGTATACAACTTCAGTGCATTCACTTTCAGCACACACTGGATTTCCAAATGGAAAACAGTTTTTCAAAGTCTCTCTGTTCTAGGTGGCAACTGGTTTTCCAAAAGAGACAAACTGTTAACTGTTGGTTTCTATCTTTTAAATCCATGAAGCACAAAGACAGTGGAAGAATTATTGCTTAAAACAGGGAAGCCGGAGCATCCGCGAAGGTAACATGTTGAACAAAGTAACAGCCAACAAGTCACCACCGCTCTTGTGTGTTTGAGATGATGAAATGACAGGGAGTATTAAATCAAACTTAGCTCGCTTAAAGCCACATTTCTCTTAATTCAGTAGCAATTTACTGAGGAGCAAGCACTGGTTGTTTCAAACACAAATCCATTTCTTGTTGACCATACATTTATATGTTTCTCGTTTCTTTGACAGTGATCTTGTCTGGCAGAAAGTCTCCTCTGATGTAGATAGCTTATGTTCGAGCACTGTGTCTGCTTGCTCTCCCATTGTGAAATTTTTTAGATCAGCCTATTTGACATCTGAGATAAGGACATTATTCCCAACTGATGATATTGAGTCTTGGTTTGTTATCGTGTGGCTTTCAAAGGTGGAAGTATTCCTTTACTGAAAGTACAACAATAACACAAACAATTTAATTGATGGAGGGAGCAGTCAACGAAAAAGTCTCATGTCCTATGAAGTAAAATTGCCATTTTGTCAGTGGAGTCAAGTGGCTGTGAGTGTAAGTCTGCTTGTTCTGGTAAAACAAAGATCTGAAGAAAAAATGTTATAGCTAGTTCTAATAATTCTAATAATCTAAGACTGGCAAAAACATGCATTTACTATGTGATGAACATTGATCAAATGTCAGTGTTTCCATTCCAGCAGCAGTTTAGGGGCTGCAGGTATTCTATTCATGCTGAAAATTGAATTGATCAATTACAAATCGTTTACACCTAAAAACTTGGGAATATAGTCCTACGTTCCCTAAACCCCTCAGGAGTATGGAAGTGCTTCACTCGACCCAGTTTTGAAAGGTTTATGGTTATCTTGCCTTTATTTTTTGTTTGAATTTACTGAATAATATGGTGACCCGGTAATGCAATGCCACTATAGAACGTGGTACTTTTCTTGACCTGGAGGCCACCTTGTTGTCCCTTCAACATCAGATTGTCTCTCTTCTGCCTCATCAGGTTGCAGTTGACCATGTAAATGTTTGAGAAACATTCGCAAACTTAAATTTGATTCTAATCACTGTGCTCTGTATAGGCATCACCATCTGTTATCCAGATAGCTTTTCATATAACTGAATCAGGAACAAGAAACGTCGTTCACTCTGCCCCACATCCTCATGACTACCATTTGCATCAGGCTGACTAGTTTCCCTGTTATATCTGTGAAGTGTAAATACATCAACATAAAAGGTTTTTAATCCAGTTTTGATGCTATTATTTTCACTCATATCACACACTGCCATCTTCAGTTGAAAACTTTGAGAGAAGTTAAAACTTTTGTGTGGTTGCTATAAGCAGAAACTATCAAAGTGTCTTTATTGTCATGCATTTCACCGTTTCCATGCATCGTGTATGTCTTTGATTCTGTCTGTATGTTAGTAGAAGTCTGAACACTGAGGGTGCATAAGAAAGTCATTTGAAAACTTCAGGTTTGACTTGTCTCCTCTCCATCAGGTGCTCTGTTTGCAAAGCTCCCAAGACATCTTTACCACTGCGGCAATATTACACTCACAGATTAACTTCCTTTTCTAATTTTTTAACATGTAATACAGGACTTGATAAGTAATACTGTGTATTATTTTTAGGGTGATCAGTGATCATCAGAGCAATCGCTGATAGCTTGTGCCTTTTCCATGTCAAGAAGATGTTTAACTTGTTTTTCCACCAATGCTATTCTATTATTCTATATAAATTGCTATTCTATTCACTTTCTATTGATCTGGAGTCAATATATTAAATGCTCTGAATTGTCACTGTAAATACTGAAGGTATTAACTTTATTTGTTGATTTTTAACAGGAGATACGTTTGTCATCTTTTCATCATTCAAGGTCTCCATGAAGGAGCAGGAAAGGGTGACAAGCAAAACCAGACACACTCCCTCACAGGTCACTCCTCTCGCTCCCTCCATCCCCCTCTCTCGCTTTCTTTTTTTCACTCAAAAGGAATTGTGTAAAACCCCTAATTCCAATCCGCAGACTCCAACAAGAGTCTAAAAAGGGGCTTCCAGAAGAACAGTCAAGTACCAGGAGTGAGAGGTGGATATGGATCATGTAATACACCTCTGAAGTCCATATGATGGGCTGCTGTAGCTGCCAAGTACATCTGAATCGATGGTTTGAACTGGGGTTCAGGTACTGTTGACAGCCAGACCTCCTGTGGTAATGTGCCGCCTGCTCTTTATGTGTCATGCTTTGTATAGGTCTGGCCCAGCTGACAGACAAGAGCTGCACACCAAAGCATCAGTGCAGGCGGCATGAACACAATGAGATGAAATTCCATCGCACGAGGTGATGGTGTTTGTGTGTTTGTTCATTCATTTCTATACATGTTGAATGTGCTTTTCCTCTGAAATCTTTGATGCTAGTGGAGAAAGACACGTTACCCTGTTGTGCCAGAACATTACTGATTGCTCCTGTAAACACGCCACAGGTTTAGAGCAGTATATTCATTTGCTGCTAGCTATTTGTCCAACAAATTGAAATTACTTTCCTGGCAGGCACCAACTTTGTGGGGACTTTTTACACGTTGAACACTTTTAGTCTGAGCTCTTTCAGGACTCTGCTTTACCTGCACTGTGTGGACACTGAGAACAAAACCTGGTCTTGTTTTGAAGATTAGCTGCCAAAGGGCTGGCGCTATCCTTCCAAGTGACGCCTGGCCTTGTGTACCCGGCCTCAGGTGGTTTATGTGACAGACAGCTGCTGCCAGGTTAGCTCGCTTCAAGCCACCAATCCCACCTCTTTAAAGAGTGACACTCGCATGTGACTGTCTGCTTGTATGTGTTTGTGTATGTACAATATGCAGAGCCTCTGCTTTAGCCTAATTTATGTTAATACTGTTCCTTTTTCCTCAGTTAATATTGAGTTACAATAGCAGGAGAAGATTAGTCATTTACACCTACGGATATTTCCTTTTTTAGCTATTCCACCTTTACTGTCTCACTTCTTCCTGTCACCCATCTCCCCCTCATCTTTTCATCTGTCTCCATCTATTCTTCCTCTTCAGTCCTTATCACTTCTGTCTTTCTCCCACCTGTCATGCTTTCATACCTCTCCTCTTATCCTCCCTGTCTCATCCCACTTTCCACCCATCCTTTCATCCATTCCCCCATCTGTCAGTTTAGTTACTTTGCTCACTGTGCATCAGACTCTTTTGCCTAAACCATGTAAAAATGTCACTTTTAAATCCCTAACAACATTTTGTGCCATCAAACTAATAACTAATTACTATAGCACATGAAACACGCGTGACACATGTGGTCTCCTGTCTTATCTATAAGATTATTTCAATCATTTTGACTAAACCTAAAAAAATGTAGGTCCTACTTTAGTAGGGAAGTGTTTTATTTAACATGTTTCATTCATTCATTCATATTTTGTATTTTTTGTTGGATGATATGCTCAACCATCTTTCATCTTTCATTAATTATGAACGTGCTTGTTTGCCAGAGTAATCCCTTATCCGAGCTTTTGTATGAATTGATAACACAAATCCATGAAAAAATCTATAGCCATTCCCAGATGAGTACGGTATATGTTCACCTACGTTTGCACAGTCCTGCACATACCTCTCACCTGGCAGATAAATATAACTTGGACAAGCCGTCCTCCCACGATGCAGCCGTGCAAAGATGACCGAATAAAGGTGTTGGGCGTGTATATGCTCCTTTTCTGTTTTGTGTGCATGTGCATGTAGGAGCAAGAGCATCTGCCTCCACCTGACCACGTGGCTGCTCTGAATAGCCTCCATCTCGGCTTCACTACAATTAGAGTAAAAGTGATGCGTCGCTCCAAGGCGCCGCAATTAGGCTGAGTCACGTCAGTGCTGGACAGCTCTGATGAAGGGCTATTAGAGAGCCAGGGATGATGGAGGCACTCAGACCCCACCCTTCCCACCCCCACCTTTACCGCCATCACCATCCGTCACCACAACCCTCACTGCACACCCCCCAACCCTCCTCCTCTACATCCATCACCATTACCACCAAACTTTCCCAGGCAACTACTCTGAGAAAGAGTCATTCTAACCTGGCAGCTCTCTCCCCACCATTTTTCCCTCCTCTCTCCTCTGCATCTGTCTCATTTCCTGCCACGGATTCGTATATATTTCGGGATAAGTGCTCTCCATGAATCTTACACCTGCTTTCTCTCTCTGCCTTTTCTATCCTTATCCACTCTTTTTCCTTCTGTTCATATGCACGTCTATTCATCTTCCTCTTCCAGCCTCTGTGAGTGCTTCACTCTCTTCCTTCCGTTTCTTTTTTTCTCAGTCATGCACCTCTTTTAATAGCTCAATTTCTCTTATTTTCCCCTTATCTTCTCCAATTTGATGCATTTCACCTGGCTTGAATAATTTTGCCTGTATCAATCCATCTCCTCCTCCTTCACTCTTTCACTCTCGCCTCTATTTTAATACTTTAGTCCACAGCCTCTATTTGTTTCAGAAAATGAATATTTCTGGGGACTCTGACTCCCAGCCTATAGGGTTTAGTTATATTTTTTTGGTTATTTACTGTAGTTAATCTGCTGAGGTGAATTTCTTTCAGTAGTGATATTAAAATTCTATTAAGGTGAACAACTCAATGGTTTTAACCAAATAATTTCGAGTGTAGTTACGTTTATCTGACATCCCTACTTTACACCTGAAAGTATCTCTTGAATCTCTGTCAAAAAAAAATGCTGGTATACAGCAAAAAAAAAAATAAAATGCAGAAAGTTTGTAGTTGGTTACTAAACTGCTCAATTCAGAGTAGAAGGTTTTAAAGTAAAGTGCAAGTCAGCTACAACCATTAAAAACAACAAGCAAAAAACTGAATGCAGCATCAAAATAATAGTTCTATAAATAACAGCCTCAACAAACCAAGCAGCAAAAAAAGTCGTGGCTCTGCTCTACTTCCACAGCCTGTACAGCATGGACTTACACGGATATAGGTGATGTCTAAGGTCATCAAGTTTTTTGTTAAGTTTAAGTTTGCAGTGAAGGACTTTATGATAGCTTTACTTCACACTGAACTCAACAGAATAATGTGTGCTTCTCACCAGTCTTATGTCTTGTTGAACGGTGTTAATATTAACTGAGGTCTTGTGCAGTACGGGATTGTGATTTTTAAGTTAAGTTATGTGTAAACAAACTTTTTGAGCACTTTTGACTGGCTGAGTTTAAACAGCTGTTGAAAAATAGCTGTTTAAACAATGACAAACATCAAAACTACGTGATTGTCTTTGTTTCTCCTGCTTTGTCAGTGTCACCGTCTGACTAAGTCTAATAAGATCCAGGCTGTAGCACACTGTCGAACATTGAGAGGAACCAAAGGTGTGTTTGTGCCAGCAGCCACAAAGCACCTGCTCTGCTTCTTGGTTGATCTTAACACAGCGACACTTTGGCTACCAGCCAGTGTTGGACTGGGGCCACTGTGTGACTGCCAGAAACAGACTCTTACATTTGTCAAGGTGAAAGAGTTTTTTTGTCAGAGTGCAAGTGAGCTCTGTGTGTATACGTGTGTGTGAGGTGTTGTGATACGATATCGGTTTTCCTCCTCCGTAATTGGATTTTAGTCACTGTCCTTAATTAACTTTCCTTGTTAATTGTAAACGAGATCACCATGTTAGCAAAGATGTGTTTTCATATGTGTGCTATTTAACTAACAATCAGCCTTGAAAATGTTTTTATTTTTGTTCAAGTTGTTTCCAGTGTTATACTCAATGGGCTGTTGGGACATGTTCTTGCTGCCATCCATGGTGGTGGGAGGACTTATCTGTAGCAACTGAAAGGATCTATTCAACTGCATCACATTCACTACTGTAAGTCCTGTCCTTCATGTCGTATAATTCATTACATTACCCTACTCGGTGATGCATTTTAATAGTCCTCCTTTTCACATTTATTACATTTGTTAGAAATTTAGGGTGTGACCATATTTTGTTAGCTCTACTCTAGTCTCATATATTACCTGTGTTGTATATAGCTTACATACATTAAAGAGAGCTTTGATCAATGTGATTGGGAGAATTTTGGTGCGAATGTGGCTCGTTCGAAGTTCAGGTTCCAGGATTGGAGCACTCACAATTTTTTGCAACTAGTGTTTGTTGTGTCTTCAAAAAGGTGTTTTCTGTCAAACAAAACTGACTCAACTGTGATACAGTGTTGTCTCTAATTTAGCTGATGTGTCTACAAGTACTATTACTACTGCCGACAGCCGACAGCCTCGTCTTTACAAATTGGGTAATAATTGGGTGGCTTTGAGTGTAATTTTTTAAAAAGGGTTTCAGACCCTTTCTCTGCTGTAGCCAACTAAGCCCCCCTTATTATATTATTCTTTCATTCCATTGCCATTGCTATATTTTGCCCTGAAAACTAACATTATTCAGTAAAAGACACAGTACACAGAAATTTTAAACCTGGTAATTGTGTCTAATTTAATTAAAAGAGACACACATTCATTTTAGCAATCTCTGTATTTCTACACCCCCATGTCCCTATTTTATTCTCATCCACCTACTGTATCATTGTCCCCGTGCATCATGCCGTGGTTACACTCGGTAATGTCCATGTTCCCCCTATCTGACATTTTATCCTCCTCCATCACCCTTTGCCATCCGCCTTTCCATCTCACCACACTGGAATTACCCTGATTATGATTATAGTCGTGATGATAATGATAACCACTGCAAAATTGCGCTGTCCCACGTCCAACACCCAGGAGATTATGATTGACTGAAAGGCGGACCGCATCCTGTTTTTTATGTTTTTTCTCAATTTCTCTTTGTTTCTTCTTGTGTGTGTGTGTGTGTGTGTGTGTTGTTTTTTTTTTTTTCCTGTTTTATTTGGCTTTTCTGTGTTTTTTGCTCTCTCCGCTCATTGTTCGCTCCCTCTACCCCTCACCTCTTGTCTCTTTTCAGTCTTTTTCAATTTTCTGGTAGTTTTTCATCTCTCTTGTTGTGCTCCTTTCAACCTATCCTTGTCCATCTTACCTCTGCCACTTGTCCCCGTCTCTCCCCTACCCTCTCCTCCTGGTTTTCAGCCCTTATTTGTCCTGATCGCCCTCGCTCGTCTTGCCTGTCCTGTCTGTGCATTGAACTGCTACAAAGGAATAAAATGTATTTGTTTTTCAACCATATTGTATTCAGGAGGTAATTAGTTGAGTTGCCTTGACCCTTAAATATGTGTAGTGTAAAACATGACATAGCTTCGTTATCCTCATTCATCTTTCATCACCATATCCCTTTCATTTTATCTTTATTCTTTTATTGGCTTCACTAGTACAGCAGTAAAAATCTGTGTTTCTTATTTAAATAAATATGTTATCTACAAAAACTTAATGGACTTATCTTGTCCCACTGCAGGGCTCCCAGGTCAGGCAGGTCTGCAACACCATAATTAACAAAACTATAAGGGTGTAAGAAGGAGCTGAAGCCTACTTTAGAGATTGCGACTTATGTTCATCCTGTATTATACTGTGATATCTTATTTTCTAATCCGAAGCAACCTGAGGGATACGGTATCTCTCATTGTAACATAATGATGTATTAGTACAAAGATAGGTACTTAAAAATCTGCTCAAGAAAAGGGAAATAAACCTAATTACTGTCATTTTGAAAATTTGAACTCCATCCAACCCTAGACTCTTCTGTCAAAAAAAGTTTTCTTGCAGCCCTGAAGTTTCAGAAAATTGGCTTGAGAATTATTCCTTTTCAGTAATCACAGTATTTTTCCAAAAATTACTATTGAAGTCTGGAAGTCCACCCTTGCCTGTGAAGATGTTACTTCCTGCTTGGCTTGCTGCAGAAGTGTCTGACATATCAGTACTAGCCCGCAAGTCATGAGAGAAGTTATTCTCTCCTGAGCATCGGAGTGAGTAGTCATCTTCTAGCTTATCGTTTAGGTTCAGATTTCTCAAACGTTCCAGTGCAGCTGCCGAATGAGGAAACAATTGTCAGTTGGCCTTATTGAGGTAAAAGTCACAAGAACTGTCTCTGCTTATAACCATTCAAAATCCATAATTTCCTGCTTTAAATCCGATATAATTATCAAATTTGAATCATTAGTACATCAGAACACACACAGAAGTAGGGATTTTTAATGGGATGAAAGCAGCAACATTTGATTTCTATAACTTTTCCTTCAACTTCATTTAAGGCAATTTAAAGAATGTGTATTGTGTATATGATATATGTGCACTGTTTAGACAGTCTACAATTGAGCTTTCAGTCCAGAGAAGATAAAAGAGATGTCTTGCTTTTGTATTTTTGGTCCTCCAAAAATGGTCCAGTTCAAATGTCCTCCGCGTATTCTGCTTTCCTCCCACCATCCAAAGACATCATGTTTGGGTTAATTGGTGACTCTAAATTGTCCATAGGTCTGAGTGTGAGTGTGAGTTGGTCTCTGTCTGTCTCTGTGTGTTGGCCCTGTGATGGACTGATGGCCCCACCTTCACCCAGTGTGAGCTGGGATTGGCTCCAGCTACCCCCGCGACCCGGAAACAGATAAACGGTTGAAGATGAATGCATGAATGTTGTTCAAATGCACCTCTACAAAACTGAAACTTTTCTATTCCAATATCACACTTTGTTTAATATTCACTGTGGTTGACATACTGTGTGCATTTCGATGAGGATTTAAAAAAAAAAAAAAGGATCCTAGATGTCAAAAGGTACACAATTATCCTCCGTCTCCTCCGGGTGTTTCAGGGTCTGCTGAGAGCTCACCCAGACTCCACTCACATCAAAACACCATCACCAGACTGGATCCATGAGTGCCTCAGGTAAACGACATCTGCCTCTCTTCTGTTTCTCTTCTTTTTTATGTGATATTGCTTCTCCCACTTGCTTGTCCCTCCAGATGTGTAATATTAACACAGGAATATTTGAATGTCAATACGTTTTGAGGTCAGTTCCATTTATCTTTCCTAGTAATCTCTAGATATTGTTCATTCATTCAAGTATAGATTGCACATGTTTTCCACTGATACAGTAACACTTAACTGTAATTATTAATATGAGCATGATATTCATTTTCATGCACAATAGCATTATTCACCAATATGTAGACATCGCAGCAAAGTGGTGATATAGTTACGGAAAATCTTTTGACTTAATCCTGTCACCTCAATTAAAATCCTTTTTGCAAAACTATTGCATTTTTGCTGATGATTAATTTCTGACCGAATCAGTGACAGTAAAAAAGCAGCCATATTAATGTTCATTTATTTCAGTGCCTCCCAGTTTAAGATGCTTCTTGTCGGTCTGTGTGGCACATCACGTCCACTCCAACCTTTACTTGGACCAATTTGTCTGGGCTCTATAATAGTTTGCTGTTAAAAGTTTAAGGGGTCATTATTAGAGTTATAAAATATTGGATTGTTTTTTTCCGGTAGTCATATGAATGTTTTTCCTCCTCAAGTGTGTTATTGGGGTTTATTGAGATTTGAAACCCTCAAGCTGTCAAACTAATGATAAATTTCCTGCACAGGCATTTTACTCTATAACTTGAAATATCAGTTGTATGGTAATGTTTGCTTTTGGCTGGTGAATGGATGGATTAAGGATATGGTTGATATTCTCCTTTTTTGCGTTTCATGTATTCGGCTGGGCAGCACGGCGGTATAGTGGTTAGTGCTGTTGCCCACGGGTTCCGTCCCGGCCCCCGGGCCATTCTGTGTGGAGTTTGCATGTTCTCCCCATGCTTCTGGCCGCTCCAATTTCCTCCCACTGTTGGCCCTGATGGACTGGTGACCTGTCCAGGGTGTACCCTGCCCTCGCCCAGTGTGAGCTGGGATATTGGCTACAGCACCCCTTGCGACCCAGAAACAGATAAATGATAGAAGATGGATGAATGAATGAATGTATTTGGCTTTGGTTGCTGTGATAGACATGATACGACTTTTCATTCTGATCTGTTTTTTTGTCTCAAAGTGAGAAGTAGATCTAAGCCTCTTAGGCGTTTTTATCTCAGCAGTATATCATTGATTGCATCTGCTTTCCCTCAATTTTTCTTGTTGTGCGTTTTTTTATTCCAATTAAACGCTAATGTTGTGCAAATCAACTTCAAGCTGCACAAGACGAGAGCTTAATGCAAAAATAAAACCCACTTTATTAGCCTAAATCAGAAACAGGGTTTAGAAGAAGAAGAACATTCTATTCTGTTATTGAAATGTTCTGTGTTTGCCAAAATGAAAGTCTGCTATTATGCTACTTTTTCTGTGTAGGTGGAAAAGATTTCTTACTGGTGTACAAAGTCAAAAAGATGATTGAAACGCAGGAGTTATTCCTCAACAGCAGTCAGTGATCACTGTTTATAAACAAGACTGATGGCTGGTTTCATGTTTTTATAAAATTAAATGCATTTCTCTTTCCTCTTCTGCTGCCATTTGCAAACACAGCCATACAAACGAGCTGAGGTCCTTATTTAAATGTACTGATGATAATGTGATCATTGTAGATCAGTTTGTTTTTTGTTTTTTTGCTGTTAGTGGAGCTTGGCTCTCTCTTCTTCTTCACTCATCACAGAGTCTATCCCAAAACACAGCCACCAATATTTGGTATATTTATTTCTGAATGTACATTGATGCCAGAGTGTAAAGTTGGTCTCATGGATAAATGCTGGATTAACATGGGCTGGTCAGTTGATCGAGTCTAGTAATATCTGAAATGATAAATGAATGAGTATTCGAGGAGATATGCTTGTGTGTATATTCATGTATTTTCTGAGTCTCATGTTGATCGGGACTAAATGAACAGGAAGAATATCAAAAAATTCACAGAAAAACCCCAACGTAGTGATAAAAAAACACTATAAAATGCATGTTTGAGAACACATCACACACACATCTTTACACATGTTTAAATGGGCATGCAGTGTGTAAAATTTCCCTGTGGAGTCAACCCACTTGTCACATTCTGCCCAGTCAATCCAGTGCATTACCACAATTAATATAAGAGGTCCTCATCAGCTGCACTCTGATGGGTCTTTGCTGTGTTCACTGTTTGTCAGTTTCATGATTCAGTCCCAGTTTGAGATGCTTTTGAAAAACACAGCATGGGGTGCAGCTAAAAGCCGCCCTGTAGCTTGAAGAGAGAAGGCTTCTCAGCACCAGGCCATGCTCTCTACACACTACTGTCAATGTGCCACTTTACCACACACCAATGCAAATCAATAGCAGTACATAACTATAGAAACAACATGGATCAACACTCCACTGATGGCTTTTGTGTACCGTCCTTTTGGGCCATTGTGCATTTTGTTTCTGTACTATGTTGTCTGTCTGTCTGTATGTGTGTGCAGGATTGTGAAGGTGTGAATGAAAACGAATTAACACAATCGCCCCTCTAATAAAAAAGAAAAAATCGCAACTATTATTGGGAAGAGTGAAAGGCTGGTGACTGAACTAATCAGAGGCGCCGCAAATTAAGGGAGGTGAAGAATATCAGCAGTTAATCCAAAATGCATCAATCACATTCAATATCATAATCTTTGAAAGACGGAATCTTCTGAGTACCCAAGGTACATTTTTAGCACACAAACCCTCCCTGCACACACGAAACAAATTGCACTATCTCAGCATAGTAAAGTCTTCTTAAGAGCATCTGGTTCTGTTGTATCCTCCACTTTACTTGTTCCATAACCAACAGGCTCTGTGCTATATGCTATGGCACAGGAAGTAGAGCAGGCCATCCACTAATCCCTAAATTTGGATTGGCAGTTCAAGCCCCAGCTCCTCCATGAGTCTTTAAGCATGACGCTCCACCTTAATTTGCTCTTGATATAGAGGCAACGATTTGCATTGCAGCACTGTCGCCACCAGTGTGTGGGTGGGTGGGTGTGTGTGTGTGTGTGTGTGTGTGTGAGAGAGAGAGAGAGAGAGAGAGAAGGGGTGAATGAAAAACAAAATGGAAGCGCTTTGTAACCACTACAATATAACAGTATTATATAAGTAATCCATTTAGCACAACTGTGGTGTGATGTGAATGTTGTTGTGTTTTTGGAACCCAAACTGCTGTCCATGCATATGAGCTGTGACTCAGTTCCAAATGTTTACTTTCAGCTCACCTTTCAAGTGGTAAGGCTGCAGTCACAGCGTAAAAGGCAGAAAGATGCCTGCTGACATGGCTGTCTTAAAAAATATCATGCGCGTCAGTTTGTGAGGTGTTTCGCATGTTTACTAGTGTGTTGATCAGTGTGGTTGTGTGTTTTCCCCTTCTGTTAGGCAAACTGAGAACCTGTCACTGATGGCCAGGGATAAGTTGGCAGGTAGAATTTCAGACAAGGTGAGACACACACACACACACACACAAACTCTCTCTGGTAATACACATTCACTGATGTTTAAGAAAGGAAACCACTGCTCTGGCAGAAATGGAATGGGATTAGATCAGTATAGTAGAGCATGATCAGCAGAGACTGATTCAGATTTTTGCATCTGGCTCAAGCCGCACACGTCTAATCCAAAGCCTACAAAAAGAAACTCTTCCAGCATCTACCGAACAAGAGTTCAGTAGATGCTGGATACAATTTGCAGTTAATGACTTTTTCAATGATTTGGTGAAATACAACATAAAGAAAGTTGGGCTCTGACTTAATGACTTTAATTACCATTTTGATGAATCACCTCTGCCTTTGTACCGTTAGTTCCTCTCATCCTCCTCAGCTGCATTGTAGAAGATTAGTTTTCTGACCCCGTCTTTGGGAGTCAAGAGGCAGTTTTGTCTTCATGCTTTCTTGCATACGAGCAAATTCACTATTTTTCCTTTGGTAACAAAATGGTACAAGTCTGTTATTTGTCTAAAACTGAGCACAAATGTGTAGTGGTTCTGAGATTTTATCTATTACAGACAGAAATGTGCATTGAACAAATATTTTACATCCAATATTTGTTCATTCAGAATACAAAGATAATATTCCTTAAAAGCAGCCCTCTACTGTGTTTGGGTCTTTCAGACCTAAACCTGAATGCAGGTGGCTCTATCTACATTTGTGTTGCTGTAGTTTTTGTCAAGTAGACAATCACGGAAAATTGTTCATTCTTCGAGTTATAAAATCTGAATAGTTAGGTGGGCAGTAATAATATATGTATTCAGTTCAGTTTCTTGTCTGAAAGAACTGAATGATGAAGGTCAGAGGTTAAAAATGGATATATAGCGCAGAATATATAATAATTGTGATCATTTGACAGTTATCTGTCATACAATCCTATAGAGGCTAAATTACATCCTGCTGTGAGAACTTTATTTCATACAGCTTTTATATAACTCTAAACCATGACTTAGCCACTCAAAGTGATAAAAATTAACCACTGGAGACAAGTGTGACTCATCACAATGTGGTATTCAACATATAAGTGCTAAAACTTTTTTACTGCTTGGTTTTATGTACAGCAGATGATGCACTTTTCCTCCATTAGCGTCATCGGTTTGGCTAGCGTCTGCGAGCTGGGATCAATTTAACTCTCTGGCTGAGTGAAGGCTGTGAGACACTGTGTGTTGAGACTGTGTTTAAGAAAAAAAAAAAAACATTATTTTGAATTAATCTACCATGTAACTGTTATCTGTGGACCTGTAGGTATAAAATGCTCTGTCAGAGCCTGCCAGCGAAGACAAAGTGGCGGAGACTGACTTGTTCAGCTACCTGATAGAGCGAGTCAGGAGCAGCCTTCACATTGTGCTCTGTGTGAGCCCGGTGGGAGAGGCCTTCAGGTAGATTCTGACATTGGGTCTTGCAGCACATTGTGTCCTCTTTTCAGCTGGTGCACAAAATTTTCCCACCTCACATTTTTTTTTTTTTTTCCCCTCTCCTCTCCTCTCTTATCTTCCCCTCTCTTTGACAATCCTGTTCGTTCTTGTTTCACACCGTTCTGACCTGTAGTCCTCAATAAGTACATTAACACAGATGAATAGCCCTGCTCGTACAACCATAATTAGAGCAGAAAATTTCATCTGCTAATGTGTTTGGCGAGGTACTCACTGTGCACATACACCAACTTCCAAGCCGTGGACACACAGGTTGATGAAAAAGAACATCGTGTGAATCACATTGCAGTGCTTCTAGGCTGAAGAGCCCCAGCACTTAATGGCCACTCTTCAGCTTCTCTCCAGCTGTGTACGAATTGTTGCCTTAACAACAAGGCATTACATGTAGCTATTGTACATTTCTGATATGTTGCAGGGCACTTTTGTAATATTGTAAAAACAGCTCCTGTACAGAACTTGAGGGTCTTTAAAAAAAAAAAAAAAAGCAAGTACACACACATCCAAATGCAGAGGGAGTCTTTCTCTGTTATACTGCCAGTATGTTGAGTGATATCTGCTACCTTGTGTCGCATTAACCATGTTGAGGTGAAGCTGGTGTAGTTATGAACAGTAAAACTTGGATCCGCAGCAGTAAAGCAAATCCGGCAGCTATTGAAACTGTGGTGTGTTTTTTTTGTTTTTTTGTTTTTTTTTTTTCCAAATGTACATTCAATTCTGAGCAAACATTGCTCTGTGTGAATACAAAAATATCAAATCTGACACTGAAACGTTTCAAAAAGTGGGAGAGTTGTCTTGCTACTATTATTTTGTCACTGTAACTGTTTGTGGCTCTCTGACTCACTATTCTGTCAGGAGTCGGTCACATTGATTTATCACATTAGTCATGGCAAATTCTTCACGTCCATAGAATTTCTTATTCACACAAACATTAAATTGGGTGGAATAATCTGCTTTATACAACGTATTTATTGTGGAATTTTAACAAGTACAATAAGTTTAGTGCTGGCTAAGACAGCTGCTTTTTTTTTTTTTTTTTTTAAAGGGAAACATTGCTTTATGAGTTATATTTTACCAATGTAGACTACTACAGTACATTACATGCAACAATGATACATTTGGAGCACTGTTAGCACCCTAATCCTAACCCTATTATTTATTATTCTTGTTTTATCCTTATTATTCTTTGTGATTTTGCTCTTATGTGCACATCGTTCTTTTCTCCAACTCTGATAACACCACCATAATTATCTCAGTGGCTCCTTAATATTAACGTTGAGGACAGCGGGTCATGTCTCAGCATTAATCAGAGGGTTAATGGCTGATTGACGCTCAGTGTTGAACAAATGAGGTCTACTAAGCTGGGTGATGCTGTAGCAAAGACCTGAGGCTTTCTGTAATTGGAAATGACAGGCTGGATGCTGTGGAAGAGAGTCAGCTGTCTACAGCCACACAGATGTTTCACACATGCGCAAACCTTTTTCATATCTTTATGCTCTCTCTTCGTGGTGTAACACGCATGCGCGCACACACACACACACACACACACACACACGCGCGCATTCTTTTGCACAAAAAATCTCATTCCGTCTGTCTCTCTGATTCGCTCACACACAGTCTGGTTGTAATTAGTGGCACAGGGTAGTGGTCACACATTATGCCACTAATTGGGCTGGCAGGCACCATTAGCCAGAGCTAATCACCATTCTCTGGGTGACAAGGCGTCCTGGCCCTCTGACCACTAGCTGCTAGCGGGATCCATATCACTGCTAGAGCTCAGGGAGCTCCTCTACACCAATTAACCAGCTAAACTCACTGACTCGCGCTGTAGGTCTCAGGCAGACTCTACCTTACCTTATCTGTTGGTTTTGCCTTTGAAGTGGCTGACATTGTTTAAGGCAAACCAATGTTATTACGCATCTGTGATATGTAAGGAAATGCGGGACTGACTGTCAAATTACTCGATGGACTATGTTCACTGGGCCATTACAGAATTGTTATATCTTTTAAAAAAACAGATTTAACTCCATAAAATGTATGCTGGCCGCTGGCTAGTGGAAATGCTGTGTCTAGTGCCCAGTGCTCATCAACTGCACTATCACTGACCAGCTCTCTAAGCCAACGTGCTGATTTCCTCAGGTTTTGATGCTGGCCAGCGTGGGAGTCCAGCAGCCGCTGAATGGGATTGAGAGAGAGAAGGGAGAGGATTGCTGTCTGGAATGAAGCAGTAATCTGAGCATGGCTGAGGAGGAACAGAAAGGTTTTTTTTTCTGCTTTCCACATCAGGAGGCTTTCATTTTCGTGCCCATTAAACATGACCCGACTTTAATTACATTTGCAAGCCTCTCGACCAGACCTCATTTCAAATTAGCGTTTTTCAGCCTTTTCCACAATGCTTGATTTAGCTTTGGCTGTCCTGTAATGTCAGAGAGCAATAGTTTTCTTATGTTTGGCATTTGTTTTTTTCACAATGTAAAAAGTTAAATTGTACAAACGTATTCATTCACTAATTACAGGCTGTGCCATATTTGTAATCAATGATTACCTGATTTACCTCAGCGTCAAGGTTTCCTGTGCACTGCTACCCAGTCTTCTTTTCAAGGATTTCTTCACATTCTCACACAGTTATCACAGTTTTTATATCAGTCTTTTAATGCCACGGAAGTTCTATGTCCATGCTACTGGATATGATAATAAGGTTATTTTAATTCTCTGTTGAATGTCCAGCCTCATTTTGTCCTTTAAGATGCTCTTAGCCTTCCTTCACTGGCTATGAGGCAATTAGGAAACTATGTTCTTTGCCGCGGGCATTTTAAGTTTTTTGAAGAAAGATTACAGGGACATGTAATTAGATGTTAAAAAAAAAAATGGTTGGAGCTCATTTTAGTCTTTAAGAACTCTCTTGAAGAGCCTTTGCATTCATACATCTTCTGTCCTCAACCATATTTTGTTCTAAGATGCACTTAAGGTGTTAAATATTTCTTACTGGAATTTAAAGAGAACAAGACATAGTGCATAGCTTACCTGTTAAAATCATCTTGGACGTTATTAATTATTTCTAGATAATGGGAGGGCCTTTTATCAAACTAAACAGGAGAGAGGACAGAATTCTTCTTAAAGTGTCTGCTCACTGGCTCTTTGTATTTAGTTTTCTATTCTCTCACTTAACAGTTTCCAACAACAATTTAATTTCTTTTCCTCTGTGGATGAATGGGTCTGTCTGACTCAATTCAATCCACCAGACAGCTCTTTCTGTTAAAACTGCTGCCATTCATCTCATTTTGTATCTGTGTATGTGTTTTACTGTAGTTGTGGGCTCTGCCATTCAGTTGTGACGGGTAAGGGGCCAGAAGAACCATTATGTCAACAATGGACACCCATGAATATTGTTAATGAAGGATGTTTGTGTTGGAGGGCAGTTGAACAAGCTGTGTTATGGCCTCTTAAAGATCAGTGACAGTGGGAGAAGGGCATGTCTGTGAATCTGGATGCTGAGTGGTACCTGTCCAGCACTATGTAGTAGAAATGAAGGTGAAGAGGTAGATAAGCTCTGGCCCGATTACTCTAACATAAATTTTTCTGGTGCAACAATGCTTTTTGCCCCCACATTTAACTGCCCTTTATTTTTATCCAACATACTGTCTGACATTTATTTCAGCCCATGACCTTTGTGATGAAAGACATTCCTACAGAAACAAGCCAGGGCTTTACAGAGCTATACATTAGCAGGAGTCATAAAGCAGCAGTCAGATTTCTGTGGAAGTGGAAAGTGTAGAGAACTGCAATGTGTTTAAGCTCACTATAGACAATTATATTTAATGTCTTTGCATATACTAATTGAATACTCACAGTATGACCGTTGGATTTAACAAGTTGTTAAACCTTCTTTGGCCAGCCTCAAAGCAGCTTTTCCTGAGGCTGCTGACCAGACCTGTACAATGTTCATGGGAAAATTTGAGCTATTCTTCCTCCAGGTCTATCCAAGTCTTGCATTGGGTTAAGCTCAGGACTCTGTCCTGCTGCATCAGCGAGCTTCTACTAAGCCTCAGCAGGTAGACAGCCTCCCTGACCTTATTCTGTAGAATACCTCGAAAAATTCCCTGAAATTTAAGAATCTGAAAATTCTAATCAGGTAAATACAAATCAAATCACATTCTCGTCAGCCTGATGTTAACTTTATTTTAAGCACTATTTAGCATATTAATCTATATCTGGAACACATTAGCCTGTTCGGAATTAGCGTTTAGCCCATTTAGGTTCAGAGTTCTGGCCTGGCTTTAGGCTCTTATAGAATCTGCTTATTCAAATATGTGTTGTTTTTAGTGCTTGATAGTAATTGTAGTCAGCCTGTTACTGCTGAGTAGCACAGAACAATATCTTATATGGTTCATCCATGTTGCCTCACCAGATAAAGACAGGCCTGATGTGGCCTTCATGTGGCAGACTCTACATGAATAGCCAAGTAATGAAATGTTTACCCTAGACAAGGACTGGGATTGTAAGGAAGAGCTCAAATCTGAAAATCTTTTTCAGATCTTTAAGGACAACCGTTTCAGCAATCAGAAGTTACATTTTGCAGTTACAATTGTGAATGGCAAAAGAATTTCTCCTTAATTATTGCTTCAGACAAGGAAATCTTGCATTCGGAGATCAAAAAGGCAAAATGTAAAGAGCAGCCAGCAGAATTAGTTAATCTCTACATGTCTGGCTTTCCATTTACCAGAAAAAGTTCATTAATTAAAATGCGGCTCAGCAGATACACCAACTACTGTATATACGCTGCTGTCATCTATTCACTTATTTCTGTCCTTTTACATTTACTGTGAAGTTTTGAAGTGAAAAGGAAAAGGATCAAGTTCCATGACTGTCATGATCCTCCAGGGCAAAGAGCCCACCTGAGCAGAGGCCAAGAGCCAGCTGGGAGTGAGACAGCAGCAGCGGTGGATGAGTGGCTGAATAAGGGAAGGAAATTGAAAGGAGAGATGCAGGGAGACAGAGCCATTTTGGCTTGACAGACAAGAGATTGGTAGTGTGGCAAAGAAACACAGAGAAAATAGGAGAACTAAAGTGCTCTAAAAATGAGCAGAGTAAATCCTGACATTCTGTACAGTCACACTATGCAGAGAATGAAACCGAGCAACCGGCAAAGGGAGATCTGTTTCCTTTATCTCACTATCTGAAGGATAATTTGTAGTATTTTCAATCCGTGTTTTTATTTTTTTATATATTTTTTTTCTCATTTGCATATCATGACCAAATTGTTGACGTGATACCATTATCTCAGCAGGAATAGAATCAAAAATGTCAGCTGTATGATGAGTTAAAATTAGGTCTGAAGTCCTCTTAACCCCAGCGACAGGGATGAAAAGCAATTTGTCAATAATTAGAAAGGTTCAAGAGCTGCAGGTTAGACTCTGGATGAATATATTATATGATTTTACTAGATTGTAAAATCCTTAAAGAAAAAAAGAGAAAATATACTAAAGCATCGTCCCTCCTTACATCTGACACATTTGTCTCATTCTTAGTCATTAAAATTCCCCTCTCCTTTACAGCAGAGGATTGCAGAAGGCGCAAATTCAGTGTAAAAAAGCCGCGGGTCACACATTCAAGATACGACATTACAAGTCTTTCCTTTTTTCTTTTTCTTTTTTTTTTTTTAATTAGACACAGCTTATCAGAAGAGTTTTGATTCCTTGAAAGTCATTTCCTGAAATTCTGAAAAATATAAAGAAGCTCTGTGACATTCTGATGAAAATTCTCACTGAGAGATAAATATTCATCTGGATGATCGCGATCCAGTAACTGGAAAGTAAATAACAGAAACAACACATACAGCTCAACACATCATCATCTCAGGAAATTCATCAAGCCCATAGTTAGTAAAGATGACAAAAGACAAGAAATAGCTTTTCATTTAACACAAACCCTAACCCTTTGTCTGGTTGACCTTTTTTTTTCCAAGCAGATTGAACGTATTCATTTCATTACAATAACAATGCATCGGAGGTTGTGTTAAAGGTGATGAGCTGCTGTTTGTTTACCAGCCCTTGCTCGCCATAGACACTTAGCCAGTTTCTCCTCCAACCCCAAAGCAGTGTGGGACAAGGAAAAGTCTGAGTCACTGGCCAGTGCTTAACACACTTGTTATTAAGGATTTATTGATCGAGATTAGCGTGAGCCCACTGAGCGTGCCAAAGAAAAGACACCGTAAAATAAAGCACACAGGGCTTTCACTGTTGTGATTTCTTGTTGACAGTATGACCTAACTGATGAGTGAGGCAAGCATAGGTGTAACCTTATTTACCTGGGCATAGGAGGTGCTTAAATATGTGATGATATTTTTATTATTTTTGTTGACAGAAATGAGCCTTTTATTATAAAGAAAGTGTAGCTGAAACATTTCTTCTGTAAACACATCCTCATGTCTGACTGCGTCTTTACATTCATGTTTGGATGCATCTCAGTTTGTCTAATGACGACGGTACAGGTTACATACACATGCATTAGTTCTCTGAAGTTATCCAGCTCTCTCCGCTTTCATGATGTCAACTGATAATGGATCCTCAAAGTCAATCAAATCAGTGGACGAAGAATGCTTGGATGAAGCTTAGATGGAAAAAAACAAGAGAACTCATTCGACCAGTGTAGACTTTACTACTCTTCTGTCATCGTTGTTGCATGTTTTATTTTCTGGGGCAAAGCCATAAATCATTGAGTGTGAAAAAAGATTGTATTATTACATTTTTTTAATCTTGTAATATAAAATATAACATAGCTATAAAAACAGGTCAGCCTTTTTTGTGCAGTTCAGTGTTTCACAATTCAGTAGATTTTGCTAATGCTCTTCATTCATTCATTCTTCACTCATTCATTTTCAGCTACAAAGGCTTCATGGTGATTTTAAGATGAGGTTAGTGGAGACTGAACGGACTAAGAAATAGTTGGATTAATATAATTGTGATTGGTTTTTGTAACAGACCAAGTGTAAATTAGTGGCGCAAAGTGGATATACCTTTTTGAGAGGTCTCATCCCTGCATTGAAATGTGCAAAGTTAAATTTGTGTCCAGCTGGTTATATTGTTTCTTGGCTGATTGTGTAGCTGACTGCTCAGTGTTTGTATAGTTGACATGTATACTTTTGTTTATGGGACCTGAAGCCTCTGATAGCTTTTTTTTTTTTTTTTTAATGAACTTTGCTGCATTTGAAATTGGGCAACCTGGAGCCGTTTTTCCACTCAAGACAATCAACCATGTGGCCTGCACCACCGGTTGCCTCCCATGTTCTTCCACCAAGCATCCCACTTCTTTCTTTATGGGAATGCAGCTTCCAAGGTTAATAGGTTGAGGGAAGTAATCAGTGCATTAAAATATGTTGCCAAGACACAAGACCACGAGCCCCTACTCAGACCTTTATGCTGTAACGTAATAGAACCCAGATTGTCTTGAACTGCCATTGATGGAGGCATTACTGTGTATTATGGTTGTATCAGAGCAAGGCTATTGAAATTGAAGGGATTTACTTTGACTGAATATCAGATAAAAGCCAGGCAAAGCTACAAAGAAGGTTCGCAGCAGCTAATATATCCTTCCTGTTTTCTAAAACTACTGTGACTTCTGCCTTCTTCTTTACTTTGTAAAAACATTACAAACCTAACTCTTTTTGTGTGTGTGTTCAGTCTGTGTGGGATTTTGTGTCTTATTTGGTCTGCAGCTGTTTACTGTCAGTCTGTTTTTCAGTCTTCCTGAAGTCCTTCAAAACGGTACAATTTAAGTGAAAATGCAGATTTGAATCAGATTAGCTCGTTTGGTAGTTATGTTTTATGATTTGGCACACTTAAGATTTCACACCGTGTGTAATGGAATAAATGCATAATTCACCATTAATATGTAACAACCAAGAAGACTATGAACCAAATCAGTAAATCAATATGTAAATATGCCAAGGGCTCAATCGTGGCCATACATGTATGTTTACCGTCTCTCCATGCTGTTAAGGAAATATTCTTAACGGAAGAGCTCATCCCACCACTTAAATGAAGACCGAAACCATCTGTGTCTGACATTAATATACAATTTAACGTCTCTAAACACTAGAAACATTCATTCATCATCAGATTCATTTACTTTTTCTGATAACGTCTCGGATCAGGTGAATAACAAAACAAAATTCTGGTGGATGTCAAACACATGATCTTTTTGTGTAATTCTTGCTCAAATTAATACAATAAAAGTTGCATCTTTGAGCAATAAGACATTTCGAGCAGGTTCAATCATT
This sequence comes from Echeneis naucrates, assembly GCF_900963305.1. Classification (NCBI taxonomy): domain Eukaryota; kingdom Metazoa; phylum Chordata; class Actinopteri; order Carangiformes; family Echeneidae; genus Echeneis; species Echeneis naucrates. Next base: position 9,673,063 of record NC_042528.1, on the reverse strand, counting down.
CTGTCAGCAGGTCCTGAGACGCAGAGATGTATATTCTATCAAACACTGAGTGAGTGAGGGAGGGATCCGAGTAACAGAGAATGAGTGGATAAGTCAACTCACTACTTGTCCATCCCAATCTTTAGGTCACAATCATTCTCATCCTCCTTTGTCTTTTCAAAATGCCCTTCGTCTCCGCAGGAGCTCTTCTCTCTCCTTTATTGTCTCTGGCCAATTTCTTCCCAGTGTGTGCCATTCAGTTTCTTCTTCTATGGTCTTTCTGACCTTTCATCCTCTCTCTCTCTCACTTCATTCGGCTGCCAGTTCACAATGTAGCCACAGCATGACATTTAGGGACAATTGAGTTGTGGCAGTTATAGATTGCAACTGCAGTGTTTCAGAGTGACATATTTGTGTAATAGCCTGGTCATCTGTTCCTTCTGACTCACCAATAATCAATGACCCTCTCTGTTTCTTTGTCCATCCATTGTAACAGGAAAAGCAGTAGAACTATTCCTACAACTCTCATAAGATCGTTTAAAGTGCATAAAGTGCAATCGAAACAATGAACAAACTCCTTCGATATGTACTCAACTTGACTCAGTTTTTATCCAGGTTGTGTTTTGTGTTGGTTGTTGAAAATCTCTTTTCCCGTTCGCTTCAGCTCTGTTAAATCTGTTACATGGTTTTCAAACCAAAGGCCACACGCCCCTCAGGTGGCAATGCTAACCACTGCACCTCTGTGTTGCCCTCTTTTACCACTTTTTCTATTTGTAAAACATTTTACATGTACATTTCAAAACTTGTAGTTTTGAAATTTGAAGCTCACAGTGCAACTGGAAAACAACAAAAACACTATAGTCAAGCTCAAGCTGCTGCCAGAGAGGTCCGGTGTAATGATGGAGGGACTGAAGGAGGTCAACGGGTCATGGAGGAGATGTGCAGGGGTAATGAGGAATTTGAATGGAGCTTCACAGAGAAGGAGAGGTTGACAGAAAAGAGGGGTCTCTGGGTCAAGAGGACAGAATGAAGAGAGGGTAAGCAGCAAGAATCAAGAATAAAAATGAAAAAAGAACACAGGCATGACTTAGCTGGGTAGATGCTTTTAAAACAAATTTCATTGATATATTGAAGTTGTATGGCTTGGTTATATGTTGTTCCCACAGTGCTGTCATCAATATTTGTAAGTATGTTGGTGTGCATGCCAAAGTGTGTCACTCTGACAGTAGATTTAATACTGCAAAGCTAAACAGATAGATAGCTGATGTTTTGTAACTGCCTGAATCAATGCCTTTTCTATTTACAGGGGTCAAATGACTGCGTGCGATATGAAAGGGATCTCCTGTAGTGATAAATCACCCAGCTCACCTCGGTCAGAGGGTGTGGCATTTGATGGGTAATTTTGAGCTGGAGATTTTGTCCTTAATGAGGAAATGGGGAAAGAAAAGACAAATAGTAGACGGAGGGTGAGGGATAGTAAGGAGGCATATCAGGGGAATGTAGGAAGAGAGGAGGCATGACAGCAAAAAAAAAAAAAATGTGAGTGAAGGGGAAAATTTTTAAAGACAGAGACAAAGGGGAAGGATAGAACTCGGAGGATTTGATCATAAATTTGAAAGACGTAAATGTACCACTGGAGACAAATGAAGACTCTACTCACATGACATGACGTATAGAGTTGTGCATCATCCTGGTTTTTATACAGAAACAACCAAAAAATACAGGTCAAGGATTCAGAAGAGAGGAGCTATTTAACGCAACTGGGTATTGCAGGGGTGCACTGTGGAAGTGGAGAGTAGACTAGAGCAGAGACTAATTTCCACTGCAGCAATGCTGACGGATGGACTAAAGGAACCTTATTTTAACTTATAAATATTTTATTCCTAGATCCTCCAAACTATTAGCCGCTTCCCCTTCGTTCCTTTCCTCTTCCTCTGTACCTTTCTTTCTCTCCCCTCACTCAACCTCTTCTAAGCTCTCTGCTGGGATCAAACTTTTAGAATAGCTCCAACTTTGTTCTTAGTCAGCTTGTTCTCAGAATTACAGCAAAAGCTTTTCCATTTCCAGTGTGAATCTGCATTCATGCTATTAAAGGCTGGACAGTACTAATAAACCAGACTGCATGCACACTCAGTGTACTCATAATAATTATTTACATCCAATGACGTGCAATAATACAGTTTATTGCACAGATTTGGGCTGGATTCACCTTTAAAATAATTTACATGATTTTTGATAATAAGTTCAAATAACATAATACTTTATTGATCCCCTGAAACTACTGTTTTCGAAGACTCTGAGAGATTCTGAGAAGTAACCTAAAGTAACACTGTACTTATCTTCTGCAGATATACTTTCTGTGGTCTGCTTGAGTTCCAAATGCTGCCGCTGAGCTTCCAGATGTGTGCCAAGTCTACATGGATGAGTCCAACATCTTCCTCCCGAGGACTCAAAAGGAAACAACAGAACGCACACAAACATTGTGTTTGTATCCAGTTTGATTTGATATAATCCAGCAGGACAAATCTTTTTATTTTCAAAGGCTTGGAACACACTTAATGTCCCAAAACATGCTCCACTGTGAATTTCAGTGAAGCACCATGTAGAAGTTTTGCACAAGTACAACAGAGTAGTTAGTGGAACAACATCATGGAGTTGGATACGCCACACAACTTAGTACTGCATTGCATTTCTATTCTTTTCCTGCAGGTAGTGTCGCTGAGAGGGGAACCTTTGCGAGCCAACATAAAGTTAGTGTCAAGTTGGGTCTGTCATTAGCTTCATTGTTATTTTCCTAATGTGTATTTAAATATTTAAAGGCTTTGCCGAAGTACCAGACTGACAGTTTATTACAAATGTGTGCTTTGTGTATTTGATTGTGAAAACAGTCCCCCTGCGGTGTGTATATATTATTATACCCTGGTGATGTTGAGGATGTGTCCCCTCCTCTGTTCTCCTCTGACAGCTGCGGATCTATTCATGGCTGACTCACTGAAAGGAGCAGAGAGCAAGAGAGTGTGTGGGTTTGTCGATATCTGTCATTCATTTGTGCTTCTTTATCCCATCAGTGGGAATTAGATTTGACAAAGTTGAGCTCAATATTAATGCGATCACAGAAGGATTTTGCTGCTGCCAACATTTTTTTTTCTGCCCTCAGCTGAAGTAGAGTCTAGTGTTTATGTAGCTCATTTAATGATGTGAGGCCATGATTCATGAACTCATGAGTTTGACTAAATGTTCACTCTGACATTAGCAATGTAAACTTATATTCAACGGTCTCTCTAACCCGGGGCCTCATTCTCCTTACGTACATATGTATTCTCAGCTCTTTCCACCTCTCAGTAATTTCTCACCTGCTCCCTTAAAAACCTCAGCTCCTGTTTTGTTGAACTGTGCTCTCTCTCACTCTCCTGCTCCACGAGCTATGAGCATCAGCTGCTATCCCATCAATACCTGTTGCTTCTTTTGCTGGTCTCCTCCATGAGGCTGTCTGTCTTTCTCTCTTTCTCTTTGCCTGGCTTTCTGACTGAGCCCGTCCACCCACACGCAGTCCACTATAAACCCCTGTTACGTCTCTGGTGGCTAAAATGCCCAGAGACTGAATGCAATGCCACAACGCTACTGTTGAGTTGAAGTTGAGAACTGTATCGGTTTTAAATTAAACAAAGGGTTGGTAAATCTCATTTTTGTGAATTTATTTGATTGTAGCTCATTTGAGAATATGGACTTTCTCAAAATCCTTTCACAGTGTTACTTTTGCATGCCATGTGAGTTTCTCTGCGTTGGCTCATCCAGTCTCATTTTCTTTTTCCTGACTCGTCTCTCTGTGTCCTCTTCCCAGGTTGTGGAGAACTCCTCCACCATGGCCCAGCTGCATCTGGCCAAGGTCTCTGGCATGAGCAAGCGCTTCTTTGCTCTTTGTCTGGGATGGGAACAGAATCCCCATCGCCAAGAAAATGATCGAAGAGGGCATCAAATAGTGTATAATACCTACACAATCTCTCATCCTTCTTCGCTCTGTCTAACCACTTCCCAGCAGTGTTTTCCCACCCCAAAAGTCTTTGTCTGTATCTCAAGTGTCATTTATGGTTGACAAAATGCATAAAATACTCAATTGACTTGGTTTATACAGATGAAGCATTCAGTCCCTGTATTGATCTGCTGTTTCCCAGCCCTCTCATACTCATCAACAAGATTTGCAGCTGTTGATTATACCGGCGGAGGGGGTGTTGTCAGTATGGTTTGTTGCCTTTTAGACACACCTCTCTGTAACCAGGGAAATGTCACTGTTATACATCAAGCAATTTGTTTGTTTGAGAAAGTCGATTTTTATTGTGTTTGGTTTGATTCATCTTCACCTACCATGTCCTCCGCCTTCTGTGCCTGGGACACATAACAGTTAAAAATGCCTTGGCTACAAGTGGCACATAACCTGCTGTGACTTTATCCTGGTGGCCGAGTGGTTGAGGCTCCTACCTTATCAAAGCAGCATCCCTGCTTTCTTTCTGGGACCTTGGCTGCAGGTTATACCCTGTCTTTCTCCCAGTTGGCTCCTGTCTGTATTTTTCGGCTGTTGCTAGAGGCTGTCTATACCACAGCCAGTTTCATCTTCCTGCCTTTTGCCTGATTTGGACAAGGTAATACTTCACACACACTCACACTTCTGCTTCATCAAATTCAGCTCTTCATCAGCATCTACGGACCACTGTAGCTGCATGTGATTGTCTTACGACCCAAACAGAAACCCACAACAACAGAACAACAACAGAAATGATCAATTCGGACATTTACCTGTGAAAGACAAGAAGGAAATCTGAGACATAGCTCCTGCTGTAGTGGTAACACTGCCCCCTACTGCCCTGAGGGCGTGAAAACCTACATGAATGAAAATGGCTTTCTTGGACAGAATCTGGCTGGAAACTAGCCAGTTTCTACAGCTCATTCAATACATTGTATATGGTTTCAACTGTTTGGACTTTGAGATCTGGGTCTTATCTGACACTAAACCTATTAGGTTTAGTACATCAGACTAGTGAGGACTAGTCAGACTGAAGCGTTGAACTGTTGAAGCCCCTTGGATAAGAGGAGAAAACCTCTTCTTTGACAAATATGAGTCCACTTGATTTCGATTTGATTGTTGACCAGATATAACCTATTAAGTTTAACAATGTCAGCCAGTGGTCATGAGGTGAACTGCCAGTAAGCCAAGAAAGCTTTTGCATGGTTAAGTGAAGGTGATCGTGTTGTGACTGTGATTATAGTGCTAGTGACTGAGTGGAACGTATTTATGGCACATTTTTTTCATTTGTCTGCAAAAAACCACAGATGTAGGCTTCAGTCGAGCAGACTGGACCATCAAGTTTTTTTTTTTTCATGACACGGGACTGCATTTATGGTCTTTCTCAAAATGTCTGCCTCTCCACTCTATCTTCATTTTGTGTCTTCTCTCTGCAGAAGAACCTTTTCACTTGCCCTGAGTCTGTTGTTATCAATTTCACGTCTGTTCAATCATCTTCTGGATGTGCCCCGAGGTGGGTGAGTCGGCTGAGGCTGTACCTGGATAGGAAGTCCCCCTGGGATGCACTGAAGTACCTCCTCATTTCTGGGGTCACATTGGAGGTCAATAAACAGACGACTGGGACAGACATCTTCTAGCATGTACATCAGTGACCACCTCTGTGATACTGCTGTCAGCCAGCCCTTCCTCAGGTTAGACCCTGTAAGAAACACATTCAGACATATTGTTTCTGCCTCTGCAGGGGTATAATGTAATTATTATGTTTATGTGACACTTCACTTGGTCTCTACTCAAGCCAACTCAGAATATATCCCACTATAAATGCAAATATAGATAGTATATTTAAAATGTCCGCAACTTAAAATCTTCAAACAAAAGGACATGCATTTGTGTCCAAATGCATTCGGTCCACTGACATGAAATGCAGCTTTTTGAGAAAGCGCACTGCGTCTGCACTCTGCTGACAGAGGGCACTTGAACTCCCTACTGAAACCCTTCATGGTGGCGGAGTCCTAGCACCACCACCTGGACAATCCAATGATTTCAGCCTAGGAAATACAGACACAGTGGCAATCTGATGAACATTGACAGGAACACTTAGTCTTTGCTTTTTTTGCATCTAATCACTTACACAAATCCACACACATTGGTCTTGGATCACTTCATTCCTTACATGCCACTCTCAAAAGATTTAACACAGGGGCACGCTGGTGTCAAAACTAATAAAATGCAATTTCTTATTTACAAAAAGTAAGATGAATTGAGGTCTTTGGATTTTTTATTGTCACCTGAACCCACCGTAATGACATGATTAAGCAGTGAAGCCATGAATAATTCAGGCACTGAAACACAAAAAATGCCATAATGCGCAACATAATATTAAGGTTGGTCAATGGAATTTGTTTTTCATTTGACATAACCATTATTATTCTTACGTATTATGCGTTTCTCGCAGAGTAAAGAAAATTATAAACAATATGTAAAAAATCTTCAATTGTCAGTTGTCGCTATTTAGACATTTTAAACAATATTAATGTCATCCAAAAGCTTTCGCTACTCACATGTTCTATTAGTCCGTCTACTCTTTTAAACTTGTTTTTTTTTTTCTACCTGCAGTAGGCTCTTTTTCTGCAGAGCGTGCACAGGTTCAATACTGTTTTCATTTTACCAGCTCTTTTCGGCTTTTCAAAGTGTATGTCAGCAAGTGACTGAATTTGGCGATATGCTCTGCTGTGTGATTACAATGTATTAGATCTGTGTGTTTAAGTCTGATACATTTCTCTCGCACTAATGGATAATGAAGAGGCTTGTGCCAGTCTCAAATGAAAACATACATAAAACATATTTTTAGATTCAGGTAAGATTAAAATATTTGAAGGTGTGCTGTAAATTGGAAGATGTTTGATCTGAGTACTCCAGTCATCTTTTATAAATAAAAATAAACATTAATAATCCCCAGAACTTTGAGAAAAGTTTGTTATTTGAGCAAGAGCTGCAAATAGCTCCCAAAGTGGCCGAGACCTGACAGCCCAATTCTGCTTTATTTCAAATACATGAATAAAACACTGCACAAATCTACTAAACTTTAAATTCGAGAAATACATTTCCACAATAGAAGCTGTGTGTGTGTGTGTGTGTGTGTCTGGAATTTATACTGTGTTGTTGGAGGTGGAGAAAGGGATCTCTCTAGTGTGGAGGAGATTTTCCACCCAATCTATGACGACAAGAACCGGCATACAAGGCACACACACAGCATCGACACATTCTCCTCAAACATATTTTCTAAACCTTTTTTCTTTCCCCCAGACAACTGTTTTTGAATCGTGATTCATTTTTTGCCAAATCAAAAAATGTCTTCACCTCTCCCTCATCCCAGAAGAGGGAGAGGTGTAGAAGTGTAGAAATGTAGTTTTGTTTTTACTTGATGTCTTCCCTTTATCTCACTTAGGCTGAGTGAAATTAAGCAGAGCTGCTTGGATCACTAACATTGGGATAGGTGCTGGTAGGTGAACAAGTAGTCCATAATAAAATAAGATATGAAGTTTACATTAAATCAAGAATTACTGTATTTAAAAAAAGACAGGTTTAAAAGAGCAAAGCAAATACAGAATCTGATCAGCAACAATATTTTTTGCACTCCACAGTCAGTCTAACAGCTGCAGGCCTGTCTTTGCACTGACTCACTGGTCTGTTATTAAAGGTGTATTTATCATCACTCTGCCTGGCTGTGCAGAGAGACAGTTATTGTTCTGCTTTGTCCAACCACACACACATTCAGTGATTTGTCTCTGGCAGTGTTCCAGCTTAAATTTTGTCTGAACGCTCAATTCTGGCTTCATTATCACTGAACTTCTCCTTGCAGTGTGGAGAGAACATAGTGTGCTGTCAGCTCAGGTCAAGAGGCTAGAAAAGATTCTGGCTACAAGTGTGTGTGTGTGTGTGTCTTTGTGTAATCTATGAGTGTGTGTGAGTGCAGTTCATGAATTTGTGCATGTGTGTGTAGGGGTCATACAGGACATTTCATGTGTTTATCTCAAGAGTCCTCATATTGGACCAATCATGAAAGCCTGTATGCATTTGCATGTTTGTGAGTTGTTCATGCACTTCACGTATTTGTGAGTAGATGTTCGTCAGGTGGAGCATACTGAGGCCCTTGGTGGTTGAACAAAGACTGCATCTGTGGACTAATCATAGTGGAGTTAGCAAAGTATCCCTTCCAAGGCCTGCTCCGTTTTCCTAAAGAGACCCTGAGCTCATTGTACTCCAGCCAGCGACCTATTACTGCTGGATATGCTCTGTTTGTGTCCTGTCTCTATGTGCTCTTATTATATTTATTCTGCATCTGTTATTGCTGCTGCCTCCAGCTGATCTTCCCTGTTCTACTAAGCACTTGTAGATGATACAACAAAGTTACCTTCTGTTTGTAGTTCTCTTCCATCCCTCAGTTTTCAGGATCTGTGTCCAGGGTGTGCATATGTCATCAACAGGAGTAATTCTGTTACGAGTCATTTTATTTGAAGCGCTCAGGAATATTTTCATCTGTGATGAAAATACCAGATGCAGACTTTTAGATGCAGTTAGACAAAACGAGGCAATGATGTTTTACGCTAATGTGTAATTCCCCTAGATTAATCAACAGGCAGAAAGGGACAGACTTTGCAGAAAAGACATTTGCAGTTGCTCAGCATTGTGAGGAAAAAGGCTGAGGTGTCCCCACTGGACAGGACCCCTGAAAGGTAAGGAGAGAAAAACAAGAGGATAACCCTGGAGAAAGTGAGCTGGGGGGGTGATGAGGGACGCAAACGGAGAGAGGAGGTGGTTCACTGTGGTCTACAGTTGTGTGGGAGATAGAGGGGGCACTCAAAACAAAATGCTGAATTCATTTTGAAATATACGTTTGTATTAACAACAACATCAAGCTTGGCAAGTGTTTTGATGAGATTATATAGCATGTAATTGCACAATGGAAACATTCTCCTCTACAGAAAATCTTTTTGCCTTTTGTTTTATATTCTCTTTTTGTTCTTTGATAGTTTATCATAAAAATAGCCCATGTTTCATATATGCAGCCTTGGGAATGCAGTTAAGGAGAAAGACAACTTGTTAACATTGGACAACATTCATATTTATGCTGTTCCTGAGACTCGCTGAGACAATTCCTTAGATGATGCTGTAGTGACTTTCCGAGGACAACGTCTATAGAAAGGACAGGGACACCTACGGGGGGAGGACCTGAAATTCACATTCAAAGCCATATTCCCGTTAAATTAATTACTTGCCTTCAAGTGCTGTTGAAATGTGGCTAGAAGTGTTCCTGCCTCACTTAAAACCTATGTTGGCCATCAAGTTCTGACATGCAGCATTCAGACAATTTGTGTGAAAGAGATAGAGTATATGATAGAGAGATGAACACTATGGGAAATCTGGACACTGATTTATTTATTTTTTCTTCTTCCTCATCATTAATATCCCTATCGGGTTGTGTCTTCTAACATTACAGGAGTCACTTCTTCCACAGGCATTGATCACACTTACATTAACGCTGTAGAACTGCTCCAACGCTGTATCTGTTCCCACTGGATTTACCGATCATAATCTGTGTTGGTCGGATGTGAATAAAGAGAGAGCCAGCTGCCTCCAGTCATTAATAAGTATGCACCGATCAAAAAATGGATTATTAGAAGAAGAGCTGAAAAAAACGTATGAAAGAAAGAGATGACGCAAAAGGAGTGGCTATTAAATTTGGCTGCACATCGGATTGGCAGATATATTGTAGATTAAGAAACTGCGGGGCAAACCTGTAGGATGAAAGTAACATAAAAATTTTCAGCATAATTGAAAAAAACCTCGGAACTGCCTTGAATGATGCAACGGGCAACTCCATCTTTTAATGAGGCAGATCCGTCTGCCATTACCAAGCCTGTAGACATTGCCAGTTCTTCTAAATGATTGCTTTTTTTGGCAAAGTGTGTAAACTTGGGTGAGGAATAACAAAATGAAGTTGTGATCCATCATATTCATATATTGAACACCAAATAATGAAAGATAAGAAACGACTTTAGTATTCTGCAAAGTGAGTTTAGAAATCCGATAAGCTATTGCTGTTCATCAGTAGGGAGAACCCACCTCATATTGATGACCTGGATGGATAGCTATTGAAGTTGGCAGCAGACAATATTGCTGCTCCCATCAGTCCTATTTTTAATCAGTCTTATTTTTAATTTAAGTGATGTTTTTCCTCAAACATGGCGACAATGATGATGATGAACAGGGCTTGTTACTGGCATTAGCAGGTGACCAAACCTTTCTTCGTAAGTCGTAGGGAAACCAATGTACAAGACCAAATACAATGCTATTTCTCTTCGTGATTACCAACATGCTTATCAGGAAGGCCACTCAAAGGGCACAAGTTATTGTTCTGCATAAACAGCTTTCATGCTGATAAAATATACATACTGTACATATCCCACCAGGTATGCCATTAGAGGTTTCTATACACTTCCTAAATCCAGAACAAGCTCCGTCACATGCAGTTTTGTATATTTGCATCAGCCTTGATAAACCACACGATGAAGTAAATTTTCAAAACCAAGTGAAACAACACTTAATGGCCCTACATTGGTAGATATGTAAATCCTAAGGTATATAAATATGATGCAAAATGTAACCATAAGTGCACATAAACCTGGCACATTAATGCATGTGTGTATGACTATATATGTTTGTATGTTCAGATGGAGCATATGTGTGTATATGCACATGAATAACTACTGTAAATAAATAATGTGTAGAATAATAATTTTCAAGAGAGAACTCTGATAATGATCTGGGATTTTTGCTTTTAACTTCGTGTCACTGTTTTTGTTTGTTTAGTCCATTCTGCCATGTTTTGTTTTTACTTTGTTTTTGTTTTGTGTAGACCCAAACAAAACTAGCTGCTATAAAGCATCAGCTAATACGGTTGCTGATAAAAATACAATTGAGACATAATGAACTCATTGTCTGATAAACAAATAAGAACTGTTGATATATGTTTCTACAAATGTTCTTTAGAGCAATGCAGGAAAATACTAGTTCCTGATGTCTGTGGAGGCCATTGTCTTTGATCTGCTCCTTCATCGAGAAACTATAAAAGTGGCTAATCAAAAAGAAAAAGAAAAAAGGAGAGTAGGGAGTTATAGACCATTTTCTATGACAGGTCTCTGAAAACTTTTTCTGCAGTCATGTTGACTCAGATACCCTTGGGTGCCAAACAAATCTCTGTTTCAGAGCTACCTGATGGGTTTGCCTTGTGCTCTGAGTTTTAAGACAAACCGTTTAAGCAGCATGCCTCTGTCCCAGTTTCAGTTTCTATGGAAATGATAATGGACTGGCAAGAGTAACAGGCACCTTCCAAAGAACAACCTCTGATCCTTTAAGTGTGTCTTGACTCTCAGGTAGCACCTTTTCATATGAAAACCCTGCAACCCAGTTGTGTATTTGTCAGTTTATAATGGAAATTTGGAAAAATCCTGACTGTAAATGTTTAACCTTTCCGTGACTATGGAGGCTGGGTAGTTAATGTATAAAACAAACCTTCAGCGACAGAGTTTAGAGGAGGTATAGACGTATAAGAAAGGAAGAACAAGCCATTTAAGAGACTAAACGTAAGAGAGTAGCTGTAAATTTCATGGACTGTTGACCCTTACCTGTAGACTGTGGTCCGTTCATATGTGAGTAATGTTTATTGCTTATATTCTGGGTATAAAGTTGCACCAAATGCATTTGTGGTTTTGTTATTAGTTAGTTAGTTTATTACATCAGAAATCCATTTCTCCCTTGTTTGTTCACATTTAAGAGAAGGGAAAAGTAAGGTGAGATGACTGTGTAATGATGCAACACCAGTGACGGGTCTTGTCATGTCTTGGTCATGAACAACACATCTGTGTTTCTCAGCCTGAGCTGAGATCTATCTGCTTAGACAGTCCTCCCCATGTTGCTGTTCACAACTAAACACATTATGGGTGTTAAACAGGCTTTTATGCTTTATGCTTTTCTTTATTTATTTATTTGGGGAATTATCTGTGGTTAGGAAAGGAGATTGAGTCACACTGATTTTCAGATTTTCTACTTTACCACTGCTTTAACAGCATGACACTTCTTACCTATATTTTGGGTTGCACATAAATTTTTAATAAAATAATCTGTATGCTGGACAGTTTCAAGCAGTGAGTAGCCTACCTCAGCCTGTTAGTTACAGGGATTATTAAGTGGCCCAGCTAGAAGTTTTCATTTAGATTTAACTAGGATTAGATTTAATGGCATTTCTAGGTACAGCCGGCAGTGATGCTTTTTTTTTTTTTTTTTTTGTTGTTTGTGTGTTTGGTTGTTTTGGTTTTTTCATGGGACCCAAAATTCCTGGCACCACTCCTAGAGGGATGGGTGCTAAATGATTAAGCCTGGGGAAGAAATTAAAGTGGACCAAGAACTTAAGAACAAGTGGCACTGCACATGAACAGAAGTGATGGGTTGAAACAGGCAGCCTTTTGGCACGTGGTGGCCGATATTAAGAGGACCAGGTGCTAGTTATATTTCAACATTTGGTATTTGAAAATAAATTGCGCACAGCTCATGCTATTGAAGAGAAGTGATTTTGTGCAGTCCCCCCTCCTGCATAAATTTCGGGCTCAGGATTTTTACTTTTATTTTTTTTACTTTAAGCCCTGTAATTTGGCACAGCACAATTCCACAGTGAGCATTGTTGAGTCTGAGGGAGGTGCAATACTGCAACAAAAACATGAGAGTCCTCTCTGTTAAATGAGTAGACGAACAGAAAAATACAAAGCAAAACTAAACCTAAGGCTGTGTACACACAGGTTTATGGAACTATCTGCAGAGTGGTGGAGCCAAAGGGAGCTCCACGGAATGCTGCCATCGCCCAGTTTACAGAGAAGCAGTCTGCACTGGCTGATTCCCAGAGTAAACTACGAGACGTATGTAGCTCAGAGCATCTCCTGGCCTGCAAGACACGAGCTCATGCAAAGTTAAGTTTAAATAAGAATGCACTTATTTGTCTACTTCACACCTGACGAGACAAATATAATTGTTTGTGTTTTGTTTGAGAGCAGGTGGCAGAGAAACTAGAGCTGAAAGCAACACAGTGAGAAAGACTATGAAGCAGAACTTCAGGCAGAAATCACATGAGATGGAGGTGAAATTTGCCAGCACGGTGACATAGTGGTTAGCATTGTTACTGAACAGCAAGAAGGAGGGAGGTCGTGGGTTCGATTCTCAGGACCGGGGCTTTTCTGCATGGAGTTTGTGCCTGCATGTCACTGTGCCTGCGTGGGTTTCTTCTGGGTACTCCGCTTACCTCCCGCCATTCGAAGACATCGTGTTTGGGTTAATTGGTGACTCTAAATCGTCTGTAGGTCTGAGTCTGAATGTGAGTGGTTGTTTGTCTCTGTGTGTTGGCCTTGTGATGGACTGGTGACCTGTCCATTGCGTATTCCGTCCTCACCCAGTGTGAGCTGGGATTGGCTCAAGAACCCCCTCGACTCAAGACGGATAAGTGGTAGAAGATGAATGAATGAATGGACATAAAAATGTATCATGCTGACAAAATAGTGACTGGACTGGCTAAAGAGAGGGTCTGCTGTGGGGAGAGTTTATGGGGGAAAAAAATCATGCAATTGCTGTATAATCCGTGTGTATGCTTCAGTGTTTCAAGGAGAACATGGGATACCTTGTAGGAGACTGTGTGCTGGGAGCGTCTTTCCTGTCCTACAAGGACTCTGCTTCTCCAGCTATAGACATCAGGTGCTTGTTGTTTGGATGAAGGAGGTTAGACAAAGGCACACAGCCTTTCATGTGATTACACCTTCTCTACCTTTACTATGTACTCAGGAAGGTTATTCGTACTCTTAAAATATTAAACTGAAACTGTTTATGCTTGTGTCCCCTCCTCAGGTAAGGGACCTGGACATCCCAAGCACACCAGGGTTCAGCTTTGCAATTTTTCTGTCCAAACATGCAACAGTGACGGAGTGGATCATTCAGTGCCTGCCTTCAGATGCATTCTCTACAGAGAATGGGGTCATTGTCACCCGCGGAAACCAGTCAGAATATGTTGGCTAAATAATAAATTGTTGAACAACTTTCAAAAACTGTAATCCAATATGACTGCCAAGGAAAATTCTTTGATGGGATTCAGTTGTGTTCATGGGAATGAAATATGCATTCTGTGCTGTTCAAGTTGACCTGTTTTATCTTTTTTTGGTTTGTTTGTTTGTTTTTTTGCTCTCAAAATGGTTAATGATGGTGGACCCTCAAGGCCAAGCTCTGAAGTCGAGCAAGAATATGGAGACAAACAGATTAAGTCTTGACTAAACCAACCCTGTTTTGATTGTTTCTCAGTCTTGTTACAGCTTTTGTGTTGGACAGCTCAATTTCTGGAACAATGATAGATAATTAAGTGTTTGCATAAGAAACACCAAGGAGGAATACAGATTGTACAATTTCATTTTGGAAATTACTGAGATGTTAGATTTTTTTCTGTTGCTTTTTGTTTGTGGCTATGTGTGACAGGTTTTGTCTTGTTGTGCCTCCTCTTTGTTCTATTTCTACAGCTGTATTCAGGCCGTTTATACAGTATAACTCACTTTCTCTTTCTGTTCCCTTACTTGTCCCCATGTGCAGGGCCAAGTAATGCCCTGTCAAATGCTAGACTGTCTACAGGTACGAGAGATTGCCATCCAGTTTGGGAATCCTATTTTACTGTATAATGTCTCGGAGGAGTTGGACCCATCTCTGAATTCTGTTCTCAACAAGCCCTTTACACATAAGTAAGACACGCACACATATGTAAATTAAAATTTCAGCTATTTCAGTTTCCTGAAGAAAATGTGCTTTTAATAGGTGGCAGACTCCTGTTGAAGCTCGGTGATAAGGAAGTGGAGTACAGTCCACACAGTTGTCAACCCTCACTGCACACCAGAAATATCTACAAAGGCCACCATCGTCAAATTGTCAAGGAGCAGGTTTGTGTGTATGTGTGTGTCTAAATGTGAATAAATGTTTTCTGTATGTTTTAACTCTAAACTGCTACTGCAAAGGCCTACCAACAATTGCAGAACAATTTATTATTATACTAATATTTTTATGGAAAGAGGAGCTTAACATTTATCCACTTATTGATGTTTGCAATTTTGGATTTCCAAAAGTATTTCAAATGTATATAATTTACAGTAATGCAATATGTGTCCATGTCTTATTTCTCCTGTCATTTTTAATTTGTGTTGCATTTTTCTTTGTCTGTCTTTATGCTCTCTACCAGGCTGCTGAATGATGTGATCTCCGCCGTGAACACCCTGCAGACATCTAAAGTGACAGCTACAAAGGTTCCAGAGCAGCTGGACTCTGCCAGAGAGGTCAGGTGTACAGATGAAGACTAGGTGGGATAAGTTGTTGTTTTCATCTGTGCATTTTCCTCTCACTTTGTACATAGAACTTGTTGTCGTAAAGTGCTGACTCTTAACAGGCCAAGCACCCATGTGCTCAGTGATCATCCATTCTCTTCTTCATCCTAAACTACCTGGGCTGCATTGACCCCATATGCCAATGTTCACTGGATGCTGACAGCAACCTCTTCAACCTCAGCATTCAAAAGAGCAAGCCAAAAGGATCACCAGCCTCAATGCCTCACATGCATATCTAGTATACAGGTGAGCAAGGACGACCTAAGGGGGGCATATGTATTTGTATGAAGGCATTGGTGGGTAAATTGCAGTCTGTAAAGGTTTTCTGTGGAAAGAAAAAGCAGTATGTGATGTACCAATAACACTATCAGGAGCATACACTATGTAAGCTACTATTGCTAACTGTCTGTCAGTCTGTTATCCATTCTGGGTACACATGTCAAGGACTGTTTGAGGCCCATAATTTACTCTTCAGCTTTCAAATGTGTGCCAAAATCCTGGAGGTTGGGGGAAGACTAAATATGGATGAGTACAGTTTCTCTCTCTGACGAGGACCTGTAAGAAAGCACAGAACACACATATACATCTTGTCTTGCCTATTGCCTGGTTTAGCATTCTCGATCAACGCAAATGTTGTATTTTCACCGCGCTCAAAGGCGTGAAATTCAGAACCATGAATAAATTGTACTGATACAGTGAAGTAAGTGTAACTGCTGATAAGCATATAACTGTTTAAGATATCTAATGAGAGGGATCAAATGAACAACACGTGTACCTGTTGGCTTTCAGACGGAAGCTGGGAAATTATCACAGAACTTCACTGGCCTCAGCAATTCCTTTGAGCAGTACCACCAACCCTGGAACCATTGGTTCACTCATGTTGAGTCGGAGAACGCGACATTACAAGGTTTGTCTATCAATTGTGAGTCTTGGTGTGCTCTTTTGTTCTCTTCGCTCTTTGGAGTTATTTGACAACGTTTAGTTAAATAAGAATATGATGACTGGAAGGTTTTGTCACATTTAATTAATTTCAAATATAGAACTATAAAATCCTTTAAAGCTGCTGATATTGTGGCTGCATTACAGCAGCAGGGGCCACTTGAACCCCCAGCAACCAAAACAATGCAGAGGTCACAGAGTGCCAGCACTACCTAGTGGAAAATCTGATTATTGCAACCAATGAAAAGCAGTCCTGTTGTCGAACTCCGTGAACATTGGCATGAAATGTTTTTATTTTTTGTTTGTTTTTATTTATTTATTTTTATTTATTATTATTTCATTTATTTTATTTTGTATCAATCATTATATTTAAATGTGTTTGTTTGTTTTTTGCAAAAATGTGTCAACCCCTTATTTTTATCAATGATGAAAAATGTGTGCATCGTTTCAAATTAACATGGGACGTGCAAAGGACACTGACACAGATTACTATATTTTTTGCCATTTTTTTGTGGGTTTTATTTGTTGCTTCTTTGTTTACAGCAGCACAGCTTTGATGCTGTGATGCTAGTTATTTATATTAATATGTAGAAAGACGGCAGAATGTACAGTACGCCCAGAATTAAACTCAAAATATGCTCATGTGTAGCCTAATGCCAACTATTCATTGCACATGCAAGTCAAGAACGTGTAGGTGACAGTCTTGTCTTTCTTGCACCAGTGTTTAGAAATGTTATATCACTGACTTTGTGTTCTGTTATCCCCCCCTCTATGGCAGATTGTCCCGCTTAACCTCTTACTACATCGCCCATAAAGGTCCCCAGGCCCCGTACAAGGAATATATCAGCATGCTGCAATCCACAGAGCATCCTGAATTGGTTGGCCAGCACCCAAATGCTGACACTGCCAGTCAGATTGCTGAGACCAGGATGCTACTGAAATCGTGCTTCCTATGCATCTCCAGGTCGCCAGCCTTGGACTCAGACTCATATACTCGTGTAGCCTTGAAAGCATACCAGTACATATATAGTAGATGGAGATAGGTAACCCTATAATGTAAATTTTTCATGGTTTCTATATAAAGCCTTTAATCTTGGGCCTTCAGTCATCACAACACAACACAGGAGCAGCAACACTGAGTTCCATTCTTGCAAGACACTGATTGGAAGATTCCAGCCTTGATTGGCTATGAGAGCACCAGCTCTATCCTCCAGGAAAACCCTTCACCTCTAAATGTCGGAACCCTTTTTTGGGCTTCTATATTTCTGTGTATTACTTAAATTTGAAATGAGAAGGGGATGCCTAAGAAATAATCTAACTAGCAAGGATAGACACTCAGACAAAATGATTGAGCTTGCATATAAATGCTACACAGAATTATTGCCAATAGCCCAAGCTTCTTATTATGTTTCCATGTTTAAATGCAGGGCAATTCCGAGAGATCCAGACTAGGAAGCAATAAAAAGGGGTAAAAATTGCAGAAATGTGTGTGTTTATATTGTAGTTCATCCCTGGCTGAGCTGGAGAAAGGAAACAAAGATTTAGTGATGATGCTAACTACCTTGGAGGCGACCTTCCATTTGTGTTATGGGAGAAGGTGCAAGACACAAAAACCACCCACAATGTGCTATGTGGGTTCTGTTGATGAACATAAATATCCTTCATATTTACTCTGGTATCCTTTCTCTGCTGAGTGAGGCACCAACTTCTCACTTCTTGAATGCACATATTGTCTTTACTGTGACGCAAATTCAGTGGGGGAAAAAAAGGAATAAGAAAACCTGATGTAAGAAAAAAAACTTGCACCTGCTACCTTCCTTATATTTTACAGGTGGGAATGAAGAAATGCTGGTAAGATCGGTGGCGAATTGTCCGTAGGAGTGTGAGTGGTTGTGCGTCTCTGTGTGTTGGCCCTGCAATGGACTTTTAGGACAATCTTTGTATCCTTTTTGTGTGCAGCTGTCATGAAAATATAAACAAAGGCAATGTTTCAATTTTTCTAATGTTTCTAATGTCACTGAAGGAGAAGTTTTCAAATTTCAAGATGCCAAAAGATGATTTGGGGGTTTCTGTGCTGTTAAACGTGGTCTCGGGTCATTTTTGACCCCTAAGACAATTCAAGGATTAAAGGTGTATTTATCCATCACTCTGTGTGGCAGCACAAAAGCACAATTATTGTTTTGCTTTGTCACACACACACACACACACACACACACGCTCTCTCTCAGTGATTTGTCTCTGGCAGTGTTCCAGCTTAAATTTTGTCTGAACGCTCAATTCTGGCTTCATTATCACTGAACTTCTCCTTGCAGTGTGGAGAGAACATAGTGTGCTGTCAGCTCAGGTCAAGAGGCTAGAAAAGATCCTGGCTTCCATTCAAGTGTGTGTATGTGTGTCCACTAATCAGGAGACATGCAGGGTATTTGATGTTTATCTTAAAGTGTCTGACTCTTTCCTCATTATGGACTGTGCATGAAAGCTTGTACGTCTGTGTATGTGAGTTGTTCATGCATGCATGTATTTGTGAGTAGATGTTCGTCAGGTGGAGCATACTGAGGCCCTTGGTGGTTGAACAAAGACTGCATCTGTGGACTAATCATAGTGGAATAAGCAAACTAAACCTTCCAAGGCCTGCTCCGTTTTCCTAAAGAGACCCTGAGCTCATTGTACTCCAGCCAGCGACCTATTACTGCTGGATATGCTCTGTTTGTGTGAGTGTGTATCTGTGTGTATCTATTTCCTTTTATAGGAGCATTGGACAGTTATTAGCACTGCTGCCTCCAGCTGAGTTTCACTTCTACTACACACTTGAAAACTAGACAATTTTTTCTTTCTGTTTTCTGTCTTTTTTTTTTTCCCCCTAGTGTTTCTCATTCACTGGGCCTGATTTTCTTTGTTTCCTCACCCTAAACAATTTTCATTCACTCTACATCTCCCATCTTGTGCTCTTTTGATTCTTGTCTTTCTCTCCATTTCTTCATGCCTCATCTGGTCCATGCAGCAATAACAGCCCCTCATATACTGTCCTCCTTATTTATCCCTCCATCCCTGCATCCCTCTCTTCTCCGCCCCTCCTTGGCATGGCAGCCTGTCATTAGTTCTGAGCTCACAGACTCATGGCTTTAATTTTGGCCTGACTGCCACTCTGTCTCCGGCCATTTTGTATCTGGTTTCTTCATGAGGCTCTGTTGTCTATGTGAGCCTTTTGGGAATGTTCAGCATTTGTACACAGAAAAGATTTGGAAGAAATATCTGTCTAAGTTGGGCGAATACATACACGACATGTCACTGTCACTGTATTCACAGATACATCTGTTTAGATTACATTTCCTCTTGAATGGCAAACATGCAAATAGGCTTTCAGGACAAAACCTTTGCTTAACTAACAAAAAAAAAAAAAAGGGGGTAACAAAATGTTGACTAGCCATAAGCGATCTGTGGCCTAAAAAGTAAAGGTCCCCTACTCATCGTCATAAGTAATTATTGTTCTTGACAAAGACATTTGTGACTCGATAGGATGGCTGACTGATGGTGTGCGAGAGATATGAGTATGAGCTTAATGAAATTGGCATCTCATAATTTTTTATGTTTTCGACTAAACAATAGATTGATTACTAATTCCTCATATTTTTTTCATACTATAATATTTTTGATATTTGTTTTACTTACGTACTTCACTTAATTGAATCACATGCAGTTTACACAAATCAGATTTAGTCCTTAGATGATGCCAAATCATCCAAAGAAAGAAAAAAATTGAAGAAGACACAGGCTGTTTTACACCTTACGCAGTCCCTCCACCACACATCTGCACCGCTTTATGTTTGTTGGTAAGACGTGCTCAGTACTGCTGCATTACACTCGGCTTTTTCCTCATCATGTGTAGCTGCCAACAGCTGTAAGCATGAAATGACTGTAGATTTGCCATGTCTCTCACTCTATCTGTCCTCTAGGCATACCCCTCCCTGAAGTCCCTGGCAGCGCAGACCAGGGAACTCTGCCAGCCAACTCTGATCAGTCTGTACACAGGCAGAAACAGCCCAGCCCCCCAACTTGTTCTGGCTGTAAGGCTTCACCTTTCCCAATGGTTTCCTTACTGCTGTGCTCAACAGTAGAACAGGAGATTTTACACAACCACATTCACATAGACAACAATGCAGTTAATAGTGAAACACAAAACAAAGAGACACTCCTTGTGTTGTCTTGCTTGTGACTGATGGTCACATATATTTCTGAATAAATCCAGTAGGTGTTTGAAGGGGTTTCTTAATAACTGAAGACAACAGCTTTGATTACATTTATACAAGTTTAATGTATCTCATGTTCAGTCATCATGGCACATACGCTACACATTTAACAATTCTCTGGGACTTGTTGATGCTGACAGTTGTTTTCAGAGATGCACTGAGGTCGCTCCCTGTGCTGCTTTGGCAAACGCAACCTGCTGAACGCTTGTTTTCTCTTTTGAGTTCATACATTAATCTCAGCCTGTCACAGCCAACAATCCCCACGCTGACGATTATGCATAAAAAGACTGAAGCAGTTTATCTAACATGTCATATCTTTCGGTCGCAATGCTCTGCTGGAATGAATGGAATTGTTCTTGTTTGATCTTTTGACCAGTGATGATGATGATATCCTTACCATCCAACAATTAACATTCTATGACACTGTTCTCGCAGATATCAGTTGACAAGCTGTCCTTTGAGTTTATTGTATCCCCAGTAAGAGACAGCAAATTTCTTATCGTAGCAAAGGGGACTTTGGACACACTTTTCTATTTCCATGGAGATTTACATAAAGCTGCAATAAGATCATTTTCACTGAGGCTTTCAACAGTCTTGTTTTGGTCCCCAGTAATTTGTCTTGATGTGCTCATTCTGAAATTGCCTTCATTATTTCTCACTCCATTCACTTTACCTTATTTGTCAGCGTATCAACTTCTCTGTGTCTCCCTTTTCCTCCATGTACCTCCTTGTTCTTCTCCAAAACTCGGCCATACTTTCCGCTCTTCCTGTCTTAAGTGCTCTTTCTCCCCAGCTTCTCTTTAGCTCTCTCACTATATTTCCATAAGTCCAAACTTATCTTTCCTTTTCTCCACAACTCCTGTTTCTCCCTATCTCATCCCTTTCCCCAGCCCCCTTTTTGTTCCCTTGTTCTTTTCCCTCCTTCCCATTTGTTCTCAGTTTCATTAACTAATTGGTAAGGCTCTTGTAATAGATGTTTTGGCAGAGCTATATAAAAGACATCATCCCCAAAGAAATGATCATATTGCTATCTTTCCTTCTAAGTATTTTCCGTTTTCCCCCTCTTTTCCCTGCCTCTTCTTTGTCTCGGATGGGGTGTTTGTCCGAGGTTTGTTCTTTGACCGGGCAGGTTTGGACAAGAAGAACTCCTGTTTGGTGGAAGCTGAGCCTATGCAGATGGTCTGCTCTATCCCAACCATCCACTTCAAACCTGCAGAGAACCACAAGAAAATGGACAAGGGTGTCTTGCAGTTGGCCCATCTTCATCTAGTCGGGGTTGTTTTGTCTTTGTTGTTGTTTAGTTTTTGTTTTTACATTCTCTTATATCATATTTTAATTTATTCTGAATAATTCTACTTGTTCTCTGCATATATTTTGTGACCTCTTACCCCTTGGTCTTACTGTCTCACATTTATTCCTCTGTCTCTTTTGTACATTTCATTGTGTGGATAGGTATGTACCTGTGTGCATGTTATTACTTCCCAGCATGTTCTGGTGGGGCAGGCTGAACAACTTTTGTGGTTGGGCTAGATCTCAAATCTGGAGCAATGATATCTGACCATTGGCTCAAGAAAGGATATTTTCCTCTTGTGAGCCTGGACAACTAAACGACTTAACGCATTAACACATAATATAAATTTTTTGCAAGTGTTCGTTGCTTTAAAGGCAGTTCATGAAGTCTTATTTAATTGTAGTGGTTATAGTCATTCTTTGACCCCTAGTAAGTTCTTTTCTCTATCTATCTATCTATCTTATTCTGTCTGAGTGATTATTCTCTCCACAGACCTGCTAAAGTCTTTCCATGTTGACCCTTTTATCCTGCTCAAAGACAGGCGGAGAATAGTTTCCTATGTTGAAATGTTGTGTTTCACTGGGAACTTTTTTCTTTGTAGCATCTGGATTGAGTGACTGGACATGAAAAAGTCGATAGTGCTCATTGAATTCCTTCGTAATCCGATGACCTCTTATGCATTGTCGTCTAATTTGTGTCATTATAACAGCATTGACAAAGCACCTGTCCTGTGTGGAAACAACCCAGGCCTATGGCAAAGAAAAAATTGCAAATGTTATGAGTTACACAACATGGTATGTTAGTGCTTTTCTTTTGAAATACACAGAATTTCCAGATATATTGCCTTTATTTTCATTAAGATTATAATATTACTTACTGACCAGAGAGTCATGGAAAGCCTGATCAGTTGAAAAGTTCATAAAACTAGAGAACTACTAGAAAATTAGATATATATTTGGTTGAGAACATTCAGGTATGTTAATTTCCACACAGCAAGAACACTCATTCAGTCACGTGTGCATGTAAATAATGCAGTTAATTAAGGTGAGGTAAAGGGTATTCATTCATTCATTCATCTTCAACTACTTATCCATTTCCAGGTCTCGAGGGTCCTGGAGCCAGTCCCAGCTCACATTGGGGACGGGGTACATCCTGGACAGGTCGCCAATCCATCACAGGGCCAACACACAAAGACAGATAGAGACCAACAACCACTCACACTCAGTCCTACGGACAATTTAGAGTCACCAATTCACCCAAACATGCATGTCTTTGGACGGGGGGGGGCAAACCCACGCAGGCACTGGGAGAACATGCAAATTGTATATTGAAAGGCTCCACTCTTGTTTTGGTGCAACAGTGCTAACCACTATGCCACCGTGCTGCCTCGTAAAGGATATTTTCATGCTAATATGCATTTCTCCCAGCTGAAAAAGTGAACAGAGGGAGGGAGAAACTGAAAAAGAGAAATGACCCTATTCAAACAAATTAATTCAAATGATGCTTCACAGACAAGTTGTTGGGAGTTGGTCAGCGTTGTGAGGAAGAAGGGCCGGACTTCTCCACTGGAAAGGACTCAGCCCAAACTCCTGAAAGGGAGGGAGAGAAAAACAAGAGAACGACCCTGGAGAAAGTGAGCCGGGGGGGAGAATGGTCCAGTAATGAGAGAGGGGAACAGAGAGAGGGGGGCCTGAGTTCAAGGTTGTATTCAGACTTAAGGATTGTCCCACTGAAAGACTGAACACAGACTTCCTCAGGGTTTAAGAGCCTCTTTTTCAGACCCAGGTCCGTGTGTGTGTGTATGTGTGTGTGTGTCTCTGGTGGTCTCTGGTTGGGTGGGAGATGGAGGGGGCACTCACAGCAACATGCTGAATTCAAATTCAAATTGGCTTATACTCAGGGCTGGTTGTAATGAAAATATCTGACTAGGGAGCTGTTTTATTCCTAAAGCTTCGACCAAAATGAACTACAATGTAAATATGGCATGGAAACATTTTAGGTGTGTTTGTTATGTGGTATTAATTAAGTCCACTACTTTGGATTTGTGTGTTCCAAGCCAGAAATACAGTTTCCAAAAGTTTTATGGCTCATAGCAAAAGTGATACAATCAGACAAATGTAGACTGTTGATCGTTTTGTAGGAGGTGGGGACTGTGTTCAAACAGTGGCTGCCTGAGTTTAGAGCCAAGGTTTTCAAAAGCTTAGGCCACAGAAATATTCATTTCTTGAGGGCATTGGAAGCCAACTTCTTCCATCTGCTTATTCACTCAGAAACGGCCCCTAGAAAATTCCTATGTTCAGAAGAAATGTAGACATGAATGGATGTGACGCGCTGATCCACAAATTGTCAGGTAAAGGATGTGGATTTTAATGTCTTCTGTCCTTTTAGAGGACAAGGACTTGTCCTTTGACTTTATAGTGGCTTCTAATGACCAGTGTTACTCAGACGAACCCAATCAGCAGGCAACTGAATCCGTTCCACAGCTACTGTCCATGGTGGTTGCTTTAATTTGATTTCCTGGTAACAAGTTTCAAGTTTCTTGGGAAATGACAAAATGACCAGACATCTCCGAATAACTTTTGATTCCTGCAGCTCTTGGCCTCTTGGGTTACTACTTCCAACTGAGAGTCGGACTCTTGAACCAAACGGTTCCAAGGGAAAACCTAGAGTCCAGTTGTTCTCCATTGAATAGTAGTTCATAATGGAATTTGGGCAAGTTGTACAGTATGTTTGCCAATGACTACGGAGGCGGGGCAGTTACTGTCCAAGACTCTTCCACCGAAAATAAACCTGCATGAAGGAAGAGAGAAAGAGAGAGAAAGGGGAGAGGAGGGAGGGACGAGGAGGAGGAAGGAAAGAGCCTTTCAACGGGGACAGACGGGAAAGAGTCTCCGTTTCAATGGAATAAAAACTGCGCAATTTCTTTAAGGACTGCCTGCTCGGATCGCGGTGGACCATGCCTCTCCACGAAATGGATATCAGTTGTGTTTTTGGATGGCTGAGGTATCCGTGCCCATCGCAACCTCTGCTGCCTCTCAGCCCACAGAAGCTGGCGATTTTTTTTTTTTTTTTTTAACCAGATGGTCTTCAGAGATGGGGAAAGAGCTGTATAGTCGTTCAGAGAGGCGATACGACTGTGCAGAGATGCAACACCACTGATGAGTCTATCCGTCATGTCTTGGCCATGGACGAACACATTTCCTCAGCCCGACCTCACATCTATCCCCCGTGTCGACGTAGGCGCCCAAACGCCTTGTGGATGTTGAATGGGGTTTCATGTTTTTGGGAGAGTGATTTTAAGGGGCTGCGTCATCCGCGGCTGGAACAGGAGATGGACTGCTTTGCAGATTTTCTACTATTGCACTGTTGTAACGGCGAGAGTGAGCCCGGCACCTCCCCAGCACATTTTTGGATGGCACATAAAAGGTAAGCATGATTCATAGTACGACTCGAACCAGGCTACACACTGACATGTGAGCCCGCACAGCCCGGATTACCTAATTGTAACGGGGGAACCAATGAGCCTCCATTGAAAACAACCTGAACTACAGTATCATCCAGGAACATCACCGCAAAAATAAAAGCCACCGCAAGACAATTTGTACCACTGAGGGATCAACTGCAAGTCCCGTAAACTCCGGATGTTACATATCAGACACATGCATCTCTATGAAAACATACACCTATGTGATCGCGGCGGCTTTTGCACAGGGGGGGCGGTCTGATGCTGTTATGTAATTGCTATTACAGTGTGATCGACAACATATCTCCAACTTCACACGGACAGGAGCGATAAGTTTGGCCCTAACAGCCGTTACATTTTGCTGTGCCGCCGACAGCTGTTTCCTTTCTGCCCAGATTGATACTGAAACTGATGGAGGTGATGTCATGTTTTTACGGTAAGGAAGGGATAGTTACGGGAAGGCAGGTCTGGAGTTGGTGGTGTCGCAATCGCCTTGTGAGGTGATCTCGGTTACACGTTTAGAAAAGCGCACAAAAAAAAAGGCGATGGCTCGTGTCCGTGGGTGTGATCGGTGTGATTGTGGGTTGTTTTTTTTTTTTTTTTTTTTTTTTTGTGGCAGACTCTGGCGTGGATAGCACCTCTCATTGAATGAAGTGTGGACTCGCTGCTGTCGGGGAAAGGAGTGTCGCATTTTCGTTCACAAATGTCATGTGGCGAAGTTGTGGCGGGTTCTCTATTATTTCCAGGAAGAGCGTTTGAATTTTCTTCCCCTGGATTTATTTTCTGTCTCCACCCCTCTCCTGGCTGTCCCTGTGTCACTTCACACATCCCTCCACTGGATGGCGACGCAGGACAGGGAACAGGTGAAACTGCTCCAGGACCTGCGTGAGAGCCAAGCTTGCTGGGGATTGAAGCAGGGACTCTATGCCCCCGTTTTAAATCTGACTTTAGGCCCTGGGGTAAAAACTGGTCCACCCAGACATCCAGCTGGATCACACAGATTTTCTGACGACCCTTCCTCTGTAATCCGATCACCACAGAGCAGCCTCTCACCTGTAGCGAGCATATAGCAGTTTATCAGTTCCGTTGTGACTGTGATTAAACTCTCACATCAAAACTTTGTCGATATTAAACGTGGTTGGACTGAATAAATAAAACATGTCAGCGTGACTAATATAAACGCCCCTCAAATTTTGACAGTGCCGTCAAAGCATCAATGTCCCACAATGCAACGCAGGCCGCCCGCAGGTGAATGCTATTAAATAATTGCGGGCAGTCTGCGAACAACGCGAGATCACGCAATGGGTAAATGTTGAAAGTGTTCTTCGGTTTGACCATAAAATGCATTTTGTCCAGTAAAACCGGAAAAGAAAGGGTAGTTACCAGCAGAGTTTCTGTCAGGTAAATATATTCCAGGACGTGAGAACGGAATGGTCCGGTATTTAGAAAAAAAAAAAAAAAAACTGCGTAAAAGGGACGCACTTTGTCCTGTATTTATGTGAGGATGAAAATTAGTATGTAAAAACAATGGGGTCAGCCGGCCCAGCCAACTAGGTGTCCCTTACTTATTTCTCAGGGAGTTGGAAACCCTAACTGTTAATAAGTCACAGTCAACAGATAAACTGTCTACAGGTCAGGCAAACCACCATTTATTATCAACTATAAGTTCGATTTTTTTTCTCACGCAGGTCGTTTCCTGTCACACTACAATGACATGTAGCCCCCCACAGGGTTCATCGAACATGGCCTCAGGAAGATGTCCTGTCACCGTTTGCCCCTTCCTTCACACTGAGTCAAATAAATACAAGGCCACTTACTGTCCCAGGCCTGTCAGTATTCCTCTAGATGGCGACACTGTAACAGTCCATCCCTGGTCTGTGAGTCCTTTGTGAACAGTGGTGTGGTGAAAAAGCACACTGTGGTCATTCAATACATCTTAAATTGTCTAAACGTGAGCATTAATTGAAATCGTCAGACGTGATACTGTTGTGCTTTAGGTCCTGACCAGAATAACTATGTAGATGTATGAAACAGAAAAATGCTCTGTTTTGTTTTTTTTTTTTAACTATTGATTGATGTTATCAGATGCCAAAACTCCATTCCATAATCACTAATGTTTTCATCCTTTATCAGAAATGTTAAAGTATGTTTGTCCCCCCCCCCCCCCCCCCCAATTCACAGAGAAAGAGTGAGGAACATGGAAAAGCATTGGCCAGCTGTGTTTGAAGAACCACCATTGCCTGACTAAGGCCATAGGCGACATGTCTGACTGACTGTCTAACTCACTCCAAGCAAGAACGGGCAAAACTAAAAATCAGCCGTCAGCCAAACAAGAGGGATGGCCTCGGTCTGGGAAGGGAAAATGCTGTTGCCAGCGTTGGTAAGGTTGACATAAGAAACTAATATTTTAATGCATGATTGTTCTATTCCAGTGTTGAGCTTTTACAACTGCAATAGTTGCTGTATTTGTTGTATATAAATACCAGGATGGTAACGCTTCCTTTGGGGACATTCAGAAAGCACTATTTCATATAGTATTGAACTACACAGTTGATTGTTTTAATGGAAACTGCAATGTATTGCATGACACTCAACAACATAAATCATGAACATTTCTGCTGTCATAAGTCACATCAGTGGGTTTTTCTGCCTTGCGGCAGACTAATGATAACTAATGACTGATGGATAATTACACAGATCAATATCAGACTCATTGTTTACATGCTGGCATGTCTTTCCTGCAGGGGAGCCATCTGCATTTTGCTGCAAGCAGACACCTGCTAAGGTAAGACATGTTAACCAGACTTTGGCCTGGTTGTCCTCTCAGAGCATCTGTTATTTCTGTCCTGTCAGTCCAGTAAGTGTATGCTTGTATTACCTTCTTTCAGAACATTTAAATATGAAACTTGTTTAAATGTAATGACATACCCAACCATTGGGGATAGTATCTCCATATGATGCAGTTTACACTGTTACACAGTTACACAGTGTCTAATAGTTAAAAAGCAGTTTACTTAGAGCGCACCATGAATCATCTCAGGCAGACTTGTCTGTATGATAATCCCCACTGCTTTTACTTTTTTTTAATATAGTCTCTCAGTAACATGGTTTTTATAGTTTTGAGGCCCGACGATTACATAAGCTATAATTTCTGTTTAAAAATGTACCTCTTTTTGTAGAGGTCAGCGCTTCTTTTTTGTCTAGGACTTTTCCACCTCAGCTACTAATTGATTGAGACTGGGATCTCAAACACACACACTTCAGATTAGCTTAACCCTCTCTTATATGCTTAACACCCTCACATATGTGTACACACACCCAACAAAACAACAGCTCTGTTTCAGTCCTCAAATGTGCCCTGACACACATCTGACGCACTATTTTGATTTTTAACTTTGGGACAAATGCACGCAGACACAGATGTACACACATTTCAGACACACACACACACCTTCTTATGCCAGGGTCTCCCAGGACTCTGCCGAGTCCAACACACCTGAGGTTTTCCATCACTAAGCCCACTCAGCTTTATTACACACATTTACAGGCAGCTATAAATCAGATCCATCATGCACACATAAAAGCACATGCACAAATTCACATAAACCTGCTTCAGACCAAGGTGAAACCCTCCATTATAAATACTAGAAGTTATTTCTATAGAACAGAAAACATGTGTTGCAGTGATTGTTTAAGTCCTTACCAAGCAAATTGAGTTTGAATGATTTCTGTTTGAGTTAGTAAATCATAACTTCATTTGAACCAGAATGGTCAGTCAACGTGAAGGTTAAGAGCCAGTGCTTTGTGTATGGTTCTCGTTCATGACAGCCTATGGCAAAATGCTGATATAGGTAACAACCAGAGACCAGAGTGAGGAGAAGGTTGTCAGAGTTCTTTCTGTTGTACTCTTCATTTTTCATAGATCAAGACATGAGACTCAGGTATTCAGGCCTGAGGTTATAAGGTAATACATTCAATAAAAATATTTGGCATGTTTAACCAATTCTTAGCTCACATTAGAGATTAGGAAATGACTTCTTTTTTTTTTCTTTCTTTCTTTTTTTTAAGAATGTTGAGTTGTTGACTAGTTGTCTCACACTTCACCATTGTACTTGCTACAACATTCCATTTTCCACATCCATCATTAATCTGGACATTTTATGTGGTACTATTTACAGTTTTTTAAGTGCAGTGTATTAGTTGGTACACATTTACTCCCTCTCTTGATTGTGTTTTCAAGCAGCCTTGTCAGTTGGCCTGGTTAGGTCTCAGACATGTGTACCCTCACTCTGTAAACACAGTTCTATGTGTCACCTTCCCCATGGGTATCTAATGCCATTTAAAAAACACAAAACAAAAAACCTTCTAGCTTCTTTAAAATACAACGCTATAGACAGTTACAGTTTCAAAAAATCCATTGTAATACTAATAATTAACCTAAAGCCATGATACTGTCGTCATACTTGGCAACAGAAGGCTTTTGATGTTGGCAGTTTGTAAGTAAGTTTCTTAGTAAATAATTCCATATGTTGCACCTGGAACCAGTTTTATTTGGCCAGGGATCTAGATATGTTGGGTGAGTGGCATATGTTAAGCTACAGAATTGTGCTCTGCAGGGCAGTAGGAGTCCACAGTAAAGTCTCAAATTAGATTTTAAGCACGGTGATGACAGGTTCATGTATGCCCAAAGACAGTCTTTCAAAAATGTTTTATAGTGTGATGTGGTCTTTTGCTGATAACTTAAATGAATAATGACTGTTCCAGTTAATTAGGCTTTGAAATGTGAGTTCCATTTCACTGATGAAATGCCAATACTTGATGAAACATCTGCTGTTACCTACTGCCTAGTTTGCTTCTTTTTGCATTGAAGCAGGTGGCATCAGTTTGTGAGTATAGGGTGAAGGGCAAGAGATCAAGATTTTGCATCTGTTTTCCCATCTGCTTTGTCTATATCCTCCTCCTCCTCCTCTTCCTCTTCTCTCCTCTCCTCTAAATACTCCAGGCCATGTGCCATCCACATGTGCCACAGCCCCATAGAGTGAGCACGGAGAACAATAAATACTTGAAAAAGAAAATGTTTTCTATAACCCACATCTTTCAAAGCTGTACATGGAAAAAGTTAGGGAACATATTACAGTATCTCAGTCTATTCTAGTCTTTGTTCTCTCAATCTCTCTCTATCTGCTCCTGATGTCAAATAAAACCAACAGGTAAAGGTAAAACTATCTGGGACACGGACATACGTTTAGTTCAAATGAGAACAGAGTTGAAAGAAGGAGAGGGAGAGAGAGAGAGAGAGAGAGAAAGAGAGAGATGGGAAGAGAGGTGGTGAGAGCTGAGTCAGGATGCCTGGGAGGGTGGGAGCAGGAAGCAGTGGGTGAGGAGGACAGGAAGGATGGAGGAGGAGAGACTCCTCCTTATCCTCATCCACCACCTCCTCCTTTGTCGTCATCAGCAATATCATCGAGGGAGGTGGGGTGTGGGGCGGGAAGCAGGAGAGGTGGCACTGACATCATCCACCTCATGGAGGGCTGTGAGGGTGTATTACAAAATTGTCCATATTAAAGCTTATAAGAGCCAGGTTTATGCTGTGAAAAGATTTTTAATGATTTAAAACAAAAGCTGGCAGAGAAGAAAAAATGAAGAAACGCTGAGCGTGTGTTTTAATGCTGGCTGTGAATATGAATGAGCAGTGAGAACATTAAAGAACAGATAAGGAAATGGAGGGAGGTGTGCAGAAGAAGAGCTCTTCTGCCTATCTGGTTATATAACTTTTCTGTGAAAGAGGGCATTGGGTTTGTGTGTGTGTATGCTGTGTGTGAGCTCTCTTTGTAGGCACTGTGTGTGCGTTTGTGTATAGGGGTACCAGAGTTTGAGAGGAAGATGTCCAACATGCCTCCTGTTCTCTGCTGTGCCTGTTGTTTGGTCATGCTGGCCAACTGTCACAGGCTTCTGATGGTATGTTGTGTATTTGTGTGTGCGAGTGTGAATACTGGCTCATCCATCAGTGTGTGCACAAGTTTATTGGTGCAACTACATACGTACTTGCATGTCTATTATTACTGTGACGTGTTTCAGAGTTGATGTGTGCACCTGTGGCTAAGGCCCCTCAGTGGTTTTGGAGGCAGTTGATGAAGGTTAGATGTTGCAAGATTGGTTCCAACATCTGTTGGAGAGATGTTGGATTGATATAAGAAATTATGGTTGGTAGGCAATGAAATG
This sequence comes from Echeneis naucrates, assembly GCF_900963305.1. Taxonomy (NCBI): domain Eukaryota; kingdom Metazoa; phylum Chordata; class Actinopteri; order Carangiformes; family Echeneidae; genus Echeneis; species Echeneis naucrates. Next base: position 9,641,448 of record NC_042528.1, on the reverse strand, counting down.
TCACTGCCAACAATCCAGAACAATCTATAGATGAGGAGAGCTACAATACAAAACAAAAGTAATACTGTTGCAGTAACAGTCCATCAGCTTTCCACAGTTAGAAATTCCGAAATGCATCTTGTACATTTTGAGTGTAATGTGTTTCCATACTGTTGAGGTAGCTTTGCACAAAGCTTATTTCATGTGTTTTGTTGTGGTTCTATTTGTAAGTGTAGATGTTGTAGCCGAGTCTAAGAAAAAAAAGATGAGGGCAAAATGCTTCCAGAGGTTTGGTGGTTAGCGGATGTGTGTTTTTCTCAGAAAAAATCTTATCAAATCCTAACTTCCAACGTCCAACTCCCCCAAAACAAATCCATTTCTTGAACAACCCCCCCCCCCCCCCCCCAAGCCCAAAGTGGTTTGTTTGTTTCCAAAGTGGAAACAAAAAGTCACTTCAGTTTTAAGCTGTATTGTGTTGAGCTCTATCACCCTCAGACCCTGCCTTCCAGCCACCTCTCTCTTGCTCCTGTTCTGGCTTTCTGCCTCTCAGGTTTCCCCCTGCCCCCCCCATGACCCTCCTTTGACCCCCAGTTTGCCCCCCCCCCCCAATCCACCTCTCACCCTTGTTCTCCCCAGGGCAAACCCACGGCTCTCAGCTCTGTGCCTTCCTTCCCCTACCTCCTCCACCTCTGCCTCCCCCTGCCTTTGTGTGTGAGGGGCCAGCAAAGGGAAAGAGCAGAGAGTGGCTGCAGAGGAGGAGAGTGAGACAAGAGCTGGAAGAGAAGGATCCTATAGATCAGATGTGAAACTAGAGCTTGAGATTTTACTTGCACTTACTTGAGTGGACTTGCGCATTAAGCGAAAGCTCAGTCTTGTCAGCGTCCCTGTTTCATCTGAACAGTAATATCCTATGAATAGTAATTTAGACCAACTTCACTTTTTCTATTTGCATCTGTTGATCTTCTGCTGTTGTAGTTGCAGATTTACACTTTTCCCCTCAAGTAGTTTGAAGTTGTGAGTTTGTTGTATCTTACAATAATATATACTGTTGTGTGAGTCAACCAATGTCCTTTAATCGGAGGCTGATAATGTAGAAAAAGCTGCGGAAAATGAAATGCCTGCTATACATTTTATTTGGATTTTATTACACCGGATAGGATCCATGACCTCTACTTATGGCACATTCAACAGATATCACAAAGCCTTCTTATTGACGTGACTATTTACTGCCCGGACATCAAACTGTTGGCAGTCACTCTCCCTCCATACTACATGCCCCGGACTTCTCACATGCCATTGAAGTCATCGTTTACATCCCTCCCTATGCTCTGGCTGAAACTGTGTGTGACTTCATCCACTCTGCTTTAGACTCAACACCCTGAAGCCTTCATTACAGTCTTTGGAGACTTTAATCATGTTTTACTGGACTCAACCCTGGCTGCCTTCCACCAGTTTGACTGCCGCACAAGTAAGAAGAGGACAATTAATCTGATGTATGCAAATATAAGGGATACATACACTGCCACTCCACTGCCACCTCTGGGGAAATGAGATCCCAACCTGGTATTCCTTCAACCACACTACACACTACTTGTCTGCAGACAACATAACCACCACACGTTCATTCAGAAAATGGTCTGAGGCTGAAGCGGCCCTGAGGGACTGCTTCGAGTCATCGGACCCGAGTGTGGTGCAGAACTCATTTGGGGAGGACATTGAGGGGGTCAGACACTGCAAAACTGACAACCTAAACTTTTTTTATGGGCATTGTGTTTCCCACAATAATTGTACACATTATATCCAAACAACAAGCCTTGGATTACCAATGATGTCAAGGACCTCCTCAACAGGGAAAAGAGAGCTTTTAAAAAGGGGAGCCAGACAAAGCTAAAGAATGTACAGTGGAAGGTCAACGCCAGACTCTTGGAGGCAAAAGAGGAATACAGAAAAAAGGTAGAGCAGAAACTGCAGCAGAACAACTTGACCGAGGTCTGGGATTGCATGATCCACTGACAGGCTGCAGGAATAGCAGCACCACAGCGGAGGAGGATGTGGTGAGAGCAAACCAGGTCAACTACTTTTTTGTGGTTTGACTGCCCTGTCCCTGCTGCAATGGCCTTCGCATCCCTCACACCTTACCCAACCCGATCACCGGCAAGATTAACTGCTGCTTCACCCCTCCCATATGGTCTAACCACGGACAGTATGACCCCATTCAGCCTCACGCCAGTGACCATCTGCAGATGCACCTCTCCTGCAGGTAGGGTTAGGGTTATGTGGGTGCTATGTACATTCTGTGTAAATTACTGGATACCTTAAATTTCCTTTGGGATTAATAAAGCATATATCTACTTATCTATCATAAAAAGACACAAGACTGTTAAACTTTGACAATTCTGTGCATTTTTAGATCAATGTGGCTCATCCAGATTCTGATGAATCCCAGTATGTGACAGTATGAAAGTTTGTGAGTGATGTACAGGCATCAATGAAAACATGATGTTGATGTGGTGCTACATTTTTTCCATGACTATATATACAATGCAATAATAAAAGATAATTGCACAGTCTGTAGAATAGCAGTTTCTTTTTGACATGTCATGTTCAACTTTAAACATGGGCTTTCAGGTGATATTTTCTAAACTTACAACATGCGCATTGACCTGAATGGAAAATCTCTTGATGTGTAAAGATGTGAAAAGAAAGTATAAAAATACGTAGATTGAATTGAGAATTGAGAATTGAATAGAGAATGATGAACACAACGTCACTCTTTGACGTCGGTCTTTGAGTTCATACAGGGAACTGGACCATTGTGTGGCTAAGAGGGCTTTAAGCTTTGTTAAGCATTGTTAAACTAAATAAGGTGGCCAGACATTGCAGATGTCATTTAGCCACAGACCTTACTACATGTCTCTCAGAGTAAATAAACAACACACGGAGTGACATGTTGGTAGATGTGGGACTGAGTATGTGTGAGAGTAAGTGCTGTTTGCTGTGTGTGACTATACACTTGAATGTGTCAATAAGCTTGTCTCAGCATATGTACATGCATTATCCAAAGACCACAGCACTGTACATAAATTTTTCAAACCTATAGGTAGGTCACACTGGCCGTGTTTGTGTGTAAATGCATGCTAATCTGTGTGTATTTATGTGTGAAATCTACTTGCTGCGACTGCATGCTCAATAGAGTATCTTCCTGGAAAGCCAGCTGCCAGTCCTGTAAGAACAAACCCGATTAGAGGAACTTTGACTGCCAAGCCCTCTGCTCTGAGAGCTGAAGCATGTAGACATACGCAGACTCTTCCACACAACGTAGGACACATACTATAGATTTAAGGGAATCTACCAAACTAAAGTAATGTGATGTAGGAATTGCAATTAAAGCTTGTACCAATAAAGCTTCATCAGTACAATGTATGCTAAACTGTTAATTTAAAAGCTGTCTTTGACATATAAAATCAGAAAAGGTCAACCTTGCAATTCAAGTGAATTAAATTAAAAAGGAACTAGCTTGTCTAGCTAAATTGGCCGTAAATGTCAATAGGTTAATTGTTACATTTCAGAAACATTCAAACATTAAACACATGACTTTAGTTTTAATCTGGTGTGGAGGTCTTTAGATTCATTGAACCCAGGATTGCGTCCTTATGCATACTTCTGTAGACGATTGAAAGAAAACAGCACTTTACTACAGTTGTATCAATTAACCCCAGAAAAGCAGAAATTTCAGTTAAGCACCCAGCCTTTCATGTGAGGTGCTGACCTTTCCCAGTGATCATGCTAATCATTGATCACTTAAATAAACACAGGCAGCTGTAAGAGGCCATTATTTTTGTTGCCACCCTCCCCCACTCCCAAAAGCCTTCCTATGGACAGCAGTTATAATTGGGCCCTGGGGTAATTTGCTGACTAATTATTGTTGGTGGGATATATACATTGCCTATCGTCAAACCCAACGGGAAGCAGTGCTATTACTTTTAATTACCTGCTGTTAAGTATGACAACTGACCCCGGCGCTGCTTTTGGGGCTGATAGTTGTGTTAAATCTTGTGGGAGAGGACATCATAGTGGATATCACCAGTGTGGTCACTGCCACAAAGGTCCAGATGGATTGCTTCTGTAGTTACAAACACACACACACACACACACACACACACACACACACACACACACTGTGGGGTGAGCAGACACACTTCCCTTGTTGTCCTCTGTGCACTCGCTTTTCAGGCAGCAGACTCATTCATCATGTCTCTGTCTGTCTGTAAAGGAGCTGCTATTCATTGTCTCCCCTCCTGCTTATTCTGCAGGAGCCAGCCTGCCTTCTACCTCTCTCACTAGTTCTATCTTTGTCTTTCTGCCCCCCTCCATCTTTCCACTCCTGTCTTAATGTCCCTCACACCGAGATTTATAAATCTCGCCTCACTGCGAGAACAAAGAGGAGATAGCTAGTTACCTTGTCGGTGGCTGTGTGTGTGTTTTGAACTGTATGAATTTTGATGTTCAGCACTTGTCTACACTGAAACACTGAAATCACTTGGATAGAAGGTAGAACAGGTATTTGCGGCACACCCTGCTACCAGTTCTCAGATTTGACTGTGTTCCTTTAACAAAATCTCCCGGTCTACCAAACATTAGGCCCCTAAAACAGTTTAGTAAGCTATTTTCATGCACAAGTGCTACAACAATGCCAAGAAATTCCACCTTGCACAACTATTTCAAGATGGCAATTGAAGACCATATGACGACTCCCTTGAGACTCCACTAAAGTGAGAAGTTAAGGTGTAGCTTCCAACATTCGCTGCTTATTAGCATCTCCTCACAAAAATGACTTCGGTTCATCGACAATTGCAACTACAGATGTACCTCTTTGATTCCATCCAGACTGTGACTGGTCTGTGTTTTGTACTATAAGTAACTGAAGCTTGTGCACAAGACAACAGAATGCCTGAGTTTGTCGCTTTCAGAGACACGTTTAGAAAAAGATGTCTCCATTACAAGCCAGTTCATATTAATCATCACTCTGTCACTTCCAGTGAATGAATTTAACCACATCACTGCAATGGCAGGAGTCTTTAATTCAGTCATTAGACAGATTCCGCTGTCCCTTTCTATAAAGTTAATGTAATTGAAGCAGCGCTGACAGACCAGCTTATAAAATTGCCAGAACATTGACAGTGTGAATGTGCAAGTGAGAAAGAAGCTTTATATTAACACTTTACCTTCCAACCTTTAAAAATGAATATGAGGGAGAATTGCGGTGATTGTTTTGTTAAGCTACTGAAAAACACAGAGTGTTACTATGTGCTTCTTCTCTTCACTAGTCTGTAGTGTCAAGTGTCAGAGGGTATGGCACATCACTAAACAATGAGGTGCACACATCCACCTAGAGCAGAGATGAGAGCAGGAAGGGTGAACAGTGGCTCAAAGCAACTGGACCCAATGTGAAAATGCCCAAAGACACATTCAGTTACACATGTATAGGTGTGGGGCAGCAGAGTTTGCTGGACTGGTCAACTTTTTACTGTCCGTCTTTTTTACTCTTTGTGTGTGTGCAGTACACAGGCCACATCTAGGGCCAAGAGTAGGGTTGTGTTGCCATGGTGAAAATGAAATCCAAAATGCAGAGTTAACGGAAACCCCTGATTGGCTCAGGAGCCATGCATGGGATTGTGATGCATACTGTCAGCTGGCCAATGGGAGCAAGCTGAGCCAGGGCTGTTGCTAAGGGGAGTAGCGTGGAAAAGAGTCAGCTGTGTTTTTTCTCTCTCTCTCTCTCTCTCTCTCTCTCTGCTTCTCCCAGTCAGTTTCTGGCTCACTTGACTGTTCTCTCCTGCTGCTCGCTCTGCCTTTGCCCTCACTGACTCCTTCTCTCTCTCCCTCCTGTTTCCCCATTGCTCTCCCCCTACTTTTCTTCTTTTTTTTTTTTTTGCACTTATACACGTGCAAAAGGGGAAAGAGCACATGTTGAAAAATTCACTGAATATTTCATGCAGCTTGTTGTGTGGGTCTGAGGTTGTATCCAAAGAAACCATGCACATTAAATGGTGTGTGTGTGTGTGTGTGTTTGCCTTCCTGTATGCAAGGAAGAGTGTTTATTTATTTTATTATGTGTGTTCTCTGTGAGTGTACATCTGGCTAGCTGCTTGGTCTGTGACTGTCCTTGTCCTATTTTTTCTTTTTATGCATTTGTGTGCACCGACACCATGTTTTATGCCAGTATTTGTATCTCTCTGGTGTGTGAAGGGATAGTATATTTGAATGTATATTTAACATCTTTTGGTTCATGTCCAAGGATTCTCTTGGGACTTGGTCTCCCCAGCTGAAATAGGGTGTGTTTGAACAGGAGCCAGGTAGTGTCGGGTATGAGCCTGGAGTCACGTAGAGCTGAACTTCTCTACCCTCTCCTCGCCACCCTCTAAGGACCCTAAACCCAACTGCTGGGTTATCAACACCAACCTGCTGAACCCAGTTGCTTTAACTACCAGTTGTGCTAAAATAACATTGAAAACAAACAGTGATTCTTAACAGGATGTAATCAGTGTTAAATAAACACAGGAAATAGCCATTTCACTACCTAGGGTTAGGGTTTAAAGGTTAAATTAAATTCAAAGCTCAATGAAAATATAAAGTATTCACATAATCAAAATAAAAACAGAAAAATGCGCATTTAAGGTTGAACCTTTAGCTTCAATTTACAATGGCAGCTGACATGTCAACCCACTATTGATGATTCCCATAATACATGTCTGTATGTGCCTTAGTGGTTTCCATGCCAACTCTTGCACACCCAAGGCGCGATTTAATGGTCTTTGTTGATTTGTCTTCATTGTACTTTTCCATGCAACAGCTGAAATAATGTACGTACTCGATATATTTGTCTGGGTCTGTCGACAATGTCCTTTTTGCCTCCTTTAACATTGTGAGTTAACACAGATTGTGCATAGTAGTAGCCTGATTTATTGCATGTCCACCCATTCATGAAACCATGGGTTAGCATCAGTCACACAGAAGCATTGTCAATGATTTATTTAGTTGTTGGATGAGTTGTCAACTGTCAGACTATTTGTACATTATTTGATTTGTGTGGCCTAGTCTCCAGGCAGTATGAATGGAGTTTAATATTAGGATCAAGCTAAATAAATCAGGAAATCTGAGGTGTTGTACTGAGTCATGTCAGGGATCAAACTTTGCCAAGGGGCAGCAGCATAAAAGACGACCATTTTCTTCATTTCTGCAAAGGCAGGTATACTGTAAGTCACTCCACAAGTCAACAGAAACAAAGTATTTGCTCTCTTCAGGCATTTTTCCATCCCCACCCCCCAGCTCCTTCCTCCTCTCATTTCCACCTTCCACACTTCCTGTTTCCTGGCTCTCATCCTTTCTTTGTTCAGCTTTCTGTCTCATGTGGCACATTTTTCTCCCTTTCTGCTGTTGCACTGTTTTTTCTTGCATTCTTTTTCTCTCTTTATCTGTGTGTGTGTGTGTGTGTGTGTGTGCGCGCGCGCAAGTGTGTGTGTAATGGATCTATTGTGCCAACTGGGGAATCACTGAAGTGAGGCTTTCTTCTTATGAATCAAACTATACTAAGAGAGCATGGCTGCCTTTTAGATGACATAACACACACACACACACACACGCAGTGGCCATCCCAAAGCCCCCAATCATTCATTCATAATAATCTTAACAATCAGTTATTCAGAATGAGTGATTGGGGGGGCAAAGTGGGTTGAGTGAAAAATTGGGAGGGGGAAGGTAACGCTCATTCACTTCATGTGAAAACAAAGCAATTACAGGCATTATTATTCCTTTTAACTGTGTGTGTGTGTGTGTGTGCAAGAGATCAAAAGCAGCAGCCCCAGCTGGTTCTTCGATCTCCCACGGGTTTCATTTGGGTTGCAATCAGTGTCCCCTTATTGATACTGTGTTTGTCTGGGTGTGTGTGTGCTTATAAATGCATGTGTTTGTTTCCTTGATGGACAAAATTATTTACTCTCAAATTCACATGAATGAGTGCATACAGGAATGCTTTAGTAAACATAGGTGTGTTTGCAAAAAAAAAAAAAAAAAAAACCCACGCACGTGCTCATGTTTGCTGTGTCTGTAACAATGGAAAACATTATCCTCATGCGCACGGGCACATGCGCTCTAAAAGTTTCCTCGTGCGCACTGCAGTCAATGAGACTTATTGGAAGAGAAGGAAGCAGCCAGCCACTGCATAGGCGTTTAAAAATAGCTGTAACACACACACATTTACACACTTGCTCATCGACTTGAAGCTCAGAAAGAGAAGATGCGAAAGGCATGCAAGTGGCTGAACTCAGCCTTGTTTCCTGTCTTTCTTTTCACAGAAGGGAAGGAACAGTAAAGCGTTAGAGGAAGAGGAACTGAGGGCAAGAGAGGAGAATGGACAGAAATGTATAAATTAATCAAGCAGCCATGCATCCATGGGAATCAGACTTGCCAAGGTTGCATCACTGCAGTGCCATGTGCATATGTTTGGGTCAGGGATGGGCATGTGTTTGTGTTTGTGTTTGGTGCTCCATCTGTATGTGTGTTCAAGTGGCAATGTCTGCATATTTTGAAATGTGTGCAGATAGAAAGCAGTTCAGACATCTCTCCCACTCTTCATGGGTTGAGATAGAAATGAAATGGAAGGAAAAACAAATGGAGTGTAAAATAAAGTGTATGGGTAGAGCAGGTGTCATGGTAAATAACACAACACACTTTTACTGTCAACGTTTATCTGTTTACACAGAAAGCTTACCTACGCCACTGTATGTATTTTCCATACAACAGTCTAGTAATTATCCCGTTGCAGTGAGAGAATGAGGTGGAAGAGTGATGAAGAAGTTGCAATCTGATGTCAGAGATGATGAGAGAGAGAGACAGTGGGAGGAGAAAGATGAAAGCGAAGGAGAGAGAGGGCGAGAGATAATTATACAGTTTAAGGTAATACTGCCTTTGAAGAGAGGAGAGAGGCAGGGAGATAAAGCAAAGCAACACAGATCAATTTTCTTTTTTATTCCTTCACCTGCTTTCTCTTTCTCCATTTCACTCACCTATTTTCTTTTGCCACTTTATTGCTTTGTGTCTGTTATGAAGTTATTTTTTTACCCCTGACTTTTCTGTCTGGCTAAAGCAACTGTTGAGTTTATTCACATACTGTTGCAGTTGAAAGTACGGAATGGCTACTAAAGAGACGTGGTTGGGTTTGTTTGTTTGTTTGTTTTTGTTTTTGTTTTTTTTGAGGAGCAATAGGTTTTGAAAGAAAAAATATCACAAAGAGTTGTGATTTGTTACAAAAGGAAGAAAACAGTCTGACAGGACACGTCATGTGACAAAGAGCCGGTGTTTAACCTATGTTCGGCACAATTCCCACAATCTCAGGTTCTCACTATTATCTTTAAATTCTTGTGTGAAGTGTAGTCCCATTGTAAAATCCAAGACGGAGACAGAATTGCATTACATAACCAGATTCATTTAAGTTTCAGTTTCACTTCAGCCGTGTTTTCTCACATATACACATGCTCTTGCTCAACCACACATCCCCACTTTTATTTACTCCTGGTCTCTTTTTTTCGAGAAATGAGTTCAATGCATTTTAAATATCAGTGTCATGAAATTAAGATTCCATCCTTAATAATCACTTTGTCACAAAGACAGTGCTCAGACCCTTGCAACAGTGTGTCTCGACTGGGAACTGCTAAGTCAGTGTGACTGTTGTGGTCTTGCATTGACATTGAGGTTTGTGACTGTGAATATACCTGCACTACGCATGTATGGCTATAGGACTGAAATAAAGCAACCAGCTTTGTTGATGAATTGCAGCATAAATGATCAGCTGCCTAAAGTACACAAAGGCGTACAGTAATCAGACTCTCTGTCACACCGGTGTATTGTGAGATGTGTATCTCTATTAGTAAATACTATAGTCCGTCTGTACATACGTGCTACTCTTTCACATGATAGACAGGAAATCAGCACGAGCTTCTCATTGAATTGAAGTTTCCTTTGCTGATTCTTGTAATCACACACTGCCATACTGTGTGGGTTGGACCAAGGCCATACTATTACACCAAATAACACAAAAATCTAGTTAAAGGAAGGGACCAGTGGTTGGTGTTTGTCAGTTTCTGTTTTGCACTTAAAACTTTCTATTTGTCTCATGGCTGTTTTTTAAGCTATTGAAGGAAATGTGTCTATATTTATAGCTGTGTTCATACATCGCTGTCTCTCTTTCAATAGCAAATATTATATATGTAGTTAGATCATTTGTGATACTTTCTTTTTTTTTCTCCCAAAACTTTTTTTCTGTCTCTCAATCTCTATCCCTTGTATTTGACCTCTTTGGCAGTGATCTCATCAATATGGGACTCATTTGGGGGAAGGGCAGGGTCAGGGCTCAGGGCTGTGTGTGTGTGTTTGTCTGTGTTTGCCTGTGCATGACCCTGACGGGGCCCCTAGCAGAGTTCGATTAAGAAGGGGGGGCAGACAAGCAGGGAGGGGGCAATATAGGCCCCCCATCTTCCACCATCTTAGGTTTCTGTCTATTGACTGCTGTAGCTCCCCAGATCTCATGTCTCCTTGTGTGTGTGTGGGGGGTACAGACATTGCACAGTCTCACAGGTGGACGCCACAATCACTCATTCTCATCGCCTTTCTCCCTCAGTATAAATCTCAGCCTGTCTGTGTGTCCTCTATCCCTCCACCCCTCCCTGTCATTCAGCTTCTTCATTCTCCTCCTCTCCCCTTTCCTGTGTCTGCTCTCTCATCCTTTTATTCCATCCCACCCTCCCTGCCTTCCTCCCCTCCTCCCGTCAGGTGAGGAGGAGGAGTATTCGCCTCACTGTCTGGAGCCAGTGGTAACCTTATATCTCAACACCGAGACACCGAGAGAGGAAGGGTTGGTAGTAACTTGATCTTTTAGTGATTGTACATTCAACACAGAGGTCATTTTTACAGACACTGGATATGAGTGAATGCACATTTATACACACAGTCCCCACCCTGTGCCAAAATGAATCCATACATATCTAACAAACACCTTTAAAACACATTTTGTTTCCCCTATCAGAGATGTAACCCCTGGGCAATGTTGCCGTGGCGATTGTCGTCTCATATCCTCCGGAAGCAGAGGCTCTGAGGTTTGTGGCTGATTGGCTTGTCCAGGCAGCTGGAAAATGGAGTTTAGTCAGCTCTGTGCCCTCGGGCAGTTACATGCTCTGACATACACACACACACACACACACACTCATTCAAAACATTTATTCCACACAGACAGATGAGCTGTATGAAGGATGTGAAGAGAAGAAAGAGGGAACTGAGAAATTGATTCATTAGGAGTCGTAATAAACTGAGCTAAAAGGTGGAGCACACACAGGGTTCAGTTTTGAAAACACAATCTTAGTTTTACTGGACTGTTATATCTGAGAATAACACTATTGTGTTGTGTAATTTCTTCATCCTACTGAGAGACTATTGTTTGTCAGTTTTGTGAGGGTCTGTACCAAACTTGTCTTACAACAGTCAAACCAGTGTTGTGATTTAATTCAAATCAGGAAGGAGACAACAAGGTACAACAGAGACCAACAGATGTTGCAAGCAATAAAAAACACAGGAAGGAGAACAAAAAGGATTGTGTAGCTGTTCAAAATCTACAAAAGACAGAGACTGATATGTGGGAGGTTACATTGGGTTTTAATCAGTCATAGTAAGTGGTGGTGAGACTGTTCATTAGTTCATTAGGGCTGAATGCTGCAGTTACTTTCTTGCCTTCAGGTTGCTTGTCTGATCTTCTGTGGCCTCCGATTCAGCTTTTAATGCCATTAAGAATAATTTCTGGCTGTGATTCAGACACTGTTGCCTTTCAAATTTTTGTGAATTCTGGAAAGCCTGACTCAGTTTCTCGAAGTTAATTCAGCTTGTCCTAATACCTTTTATTTATTGACCTGTTTGTTCTTTTCTTAGAAAGTACTTATGATCACAGTTGATGCACACCTGACACCTGATGTGCACACAGCTGAATACCTGAAAACATGGCCCTCTCAGGCTCATCAGCTAGATTTTACAACAAATTAATTCAAGAATTATTGTTTGAAGTATTTAAGATTGGTTCTTAGTTTGCTTGCTTTTGAGGGCTAGCCTTCAGCCTCTTTCTTGCTATAATGTGCCTAGTCACTCACGCTCACTGCAGAGTTGCCGTAAGGCAGAAGTTTCTTTTGGAAAGTAGCTGTTGTAGTTGGTCATTGAAGTCCATAAGTCAAATTGTCCATGCAATTATCATTCTATTTATAATTGCATGCAAACCTAAGACCCAGTGTTAGAGTAGAGCAGACAGCAGCTGTGCAATTGTTGCGTGCCCATGACTGACTGAGAGAAATCAGGGTACCTGTGCCCAACAAAACTGTGCTATTACCCAATTTTATTAAGCCACTGCTGTTGCAACATTTAGGAGTACTAGTCTTATTACCGAGATGAAGACCTGCAGGCCTGGAACCATTTGCCAATGTATTTGTTGAAATGAAATGGATATTTATTTTACAGATGCAGACTAGACCATTAAACAGTAAAATAATCTATAGCTGGTTGAAAAAAATTCTCATTTATTACAACATTTTGCACACTAGTGGAAGTATGAAGCAAAGTGTCAATGCCCTGCTCTTTGTTTCATTAATATTCTTTATTGCTTCCCCAAACGCAATACCTATTTTAATTCTTTCCAGTCATAGATGGTAACATGACAAGAGAAGTAGTAATGCAGAAACAAAAGCGAAGATATGGAACACAGAAAATAAAGCCCATCCTCAGTGTTTGCTCTTGTGTGTGTGTAGTTGGCCCAAGCCACTCCAACTTTGGTGAGATCCCAGACAGACCTGCAGCACACTGCCCGGGTGAAGGGGTCTTCACCAGGCTGAGGGTACCAGATGTGTCAAGTGGTTGAGCTAGGGGAACAATGTGCCCCCGGGGCCTGTTCAAGTGCTTGGGGGAGCCTGGACTGGATCTCTCCACCCCCCAGCCCCTGTCTCTCTCAAGCCGGGGCTTTTCCTGGGCAGCGTGGCACAATGTGTGGCCTGGCCCAAAGCCAGAGCAGCCAGCCTGCCTGCCTCTGCCAGCCTGCCTCCCCTGAAACCAAAGACAAAGCTGGGTCAAAGCCAGACACTACACACTCTGTTTATCTCTCAATTATTCCCTCCCTCTTTCTGTGGACCGGACCCCCCCAATCAAATGATTGAGAAGTATAATTTGAAATGTTTTCATACCATTCCTTTTCCTCTCCTTGCATTCATTTTAAAAGTGATTTTCTATCATTTCCTTTTGTTGTACTCTGTCAACTTTTCATAATTCCTATTCTTGTTTATGGTGCCATCTCATTTGCACTGTTCCTAACCTCTTGTTAGTGTTCAGGGTTCGAGTTTCACACCCTCATACATACATGCATTCCAAAACACACACAAATATCAGCCTTCTACTTGTGCATTTGTATGTATACAGTTAAACACAGACTGACTCTCCCACACAACTTCCAACCCACTTTACATCCATACAAATGGGCAGTGTGTCTCAAGCCCCCACACATAGATGTGTTTTTACAGTTTTCTGATATAAGCATCCATATAGCTAAGTCAACACACTCCCCCTTCCCACACCCACACACATCTTACCCCCCCTCCCTCATTGCAGTTGTGTGTGTTACAGTGTGTCTGTCATCTTGTCGCTGTGTGTGGGCTCCACATCAAACCAGCTGTCTAACCAATAAAGGCTCACGCTAGCCACCAGGTTCAGGCTAGCTAGCAGGCATCACTCAGTGAACGTATGTGCCCCATCCTCCACAGCCACCCACAGAGCTGCCACTAACATCTCTGGTTGACTTTATGAGGAGATGAGCGATTCTTTCTCCCCCTCTTTCTCTTTGTCACTCTCCCTTTGCAGCATCAACCTCATTTTCTAGTTTGATTTGTTTTATTTATTTATCTTTCTTATTTGCACTGTTTGACTTTGCCTTTGTTCAGCACTCAGCTCTTTTCATCTTCCCTTTATTTACTCCTTTTCATTATTTTTTTCTCTCTCACAACTTTCTAATAACTGCTGTCTGTCACTCTGCCTGTCTTGTAATGACTCCTAAACCACAAGCTTTACACCTTACTTGAAAGAACAGCATGGGCACAAACACACAAAACCACAAGCTGTCATGCACAACGTACTGTTTGAGTTTCTTGTGTTATTGAAGACTTGTGTTTTTTTTTTTTTTTCTCTTTAAGATTTAGCCTCTGATAAAACATTTGAGGTTGCAATTGTATAAACCTCTGAGCATAGTAACTGGATACATTTTTCAGCAGGTGTTCTTTTTGATTTTCAATTTTTCACAACAATTTCTATCACTTTGCTTATGTACAGCTGCACCATGAATGTTTTTTAGAGGAAACCGCCAATTTTTTGGGCTGTTATTGCCATCTCTTCTCACTACTTTGTGACAGCCAGCTTTTTCCCTCGCCTTTAAATCCAGTCATGCATTGCTGCTATAAGTAATTTTGTTACCATTGTTGAGCATCTTATACCAACCATTTGTTGCATACCCTGTTGGCTTTTAATGTTACTCTGGTACTTAAGCTTTGATTTGCATGGGGGTTCTTGGTTGCTTTGATGACTCCTTGATGATTGCTCTGATTCACACTGATAAATGAGAAACCCAGCATTGTGTTGGGCTGCAGTTGCCCATCCACCCCACATTTAAATGTGTTTTTGATTATGAAGAGCTTATCTGCTCATCGCACTCAGACTTCTTACCTGAGTTAACATAGCTTTCCTCTTTCTGATTTTCTTACCTGTATGTCCATGATCTCATGCGTTGCACTGTGCCGTATGATTTGGAGATAATTGTATGAATCAGCAGGTGCATTAGTGTGTAAGAAAGTGCTTAATGAGAGTAGTTCCACTGAAAAGCACTGAAAAACTAACCATTCTTCAGTCTAACATAGACACTGAACAGTTTGTTGTTGAACAAGAAACACATCACAATGTGGTCACCAATCACTTCTTAACAAATTAACACAGACCCACAGATGTATGGTGTTCTTCTGTAAAATTGCAGAATTGACATCGATTACATTATAGTGTGTATTACAGCCCTTAGTTGGATTGTACTGAGGTTAACATAATGTCTCAGATTAGATTATTCTCACATTCTCTTTCTCACACACAACTCATGGACTTATTTGGGATCATTTTCTGTTCCTCCAGGTCGGTTTTCCTTTACAAAGCAGACAGACAGTGTTGGCTCATGATCAGTACTTGAAGTTGCTCTACAGACAAAAGAGAGACTGACTGAAGGTCTCTCAATGGGTCCCTCCATTTCTCTCACCCTCATTGTCCATCTCTTTTTTGTCTTTGTCTCAAGGGCATGCTGACTTGTTGTGGACTGATAGCTGTGTGTGTGAGAGTGTGCACATGTTCATGGGAAGAAAGGTAATCTTTTTAATTCTATGCAGTGTTTGAAGTTTTTCTTGGCCGCCTCCAAACTTTAACATCAAACGATCAGGTCAGCCACCCTCCCTTCATCTCTGCCTCCTCCTTCTCCCATCATCCCCCTCCGATTTCTCTCTGTGATCTGGTGAGACTAGTACAGGGGTGTCATGCAGATAAAGCGGGGGCAAGTAAGATTAGACAGACTGACGCCCCTATGCACACAAAAAAAACACACATGCACACATATGTACATCACAGAGAAATGAGAGAGCACTGTCAAGTAGCAGTGTTGGTGCAGTGAGTTAGAACAAAGGCTTAATGGAGCTGTAAAGATTCAAAACAATGTGTGTGTGAACAGCTGGCACAGTCTGTAGTTTCATCATCATTCTATAACCTTGTTTGACACACAGGGCTATTTTTACCCCACACTCAGACCCACAGCCCACAAGGTGACTCACAAGTCACTGCAAGCCAAACACACGTACACAAGCTGAGGATTTCCACTGAGATGCATGTGGTGCTGAAAAATTCTCACACTTGTCCACTGCACACAAAAAATCATGTTTACCTCCGTTGCTACGGTGTCTGTGTTTGTGTTTGCGCGCGTTTATGTGTGTCACGTGCCTCTCCAGCAGACAGTGAACAGCTGCATGTGGTTTGTGTTTGAGTATCTGACACTGGCTGGCCCCTCTCTCTCTCCCGTCTGGAATCATGGGTAAGCCTTCCCCTTCATTCACCAGCTATCAAAGCACTGACCAAATGACAGACACACGAACACACTACTCCTTTTGTATCTTACTCTAAGAGGAGCCAGATGCAAAGGAACACATGCACATGCCTTTGTTCCACAAGCTGGTGTGTGCGTGTGCGTGTGTCTCTATGTGTCCTTTTGCATTATATTTTTGCTTATGCTTTATGCTTATTTCCTTTGTTCCTGGTTCTTTCATTATCCTGTTGGATTACAGGGGATGCCAGCATACTGTGCATGACCATTGGTAAAGTTTAATGTATGTGAGTGCTAGATCTCCTGTTTACAGGGCTGGTTTTGTCTTTTCTCTCTTGGTGTGCTGACTCAGCTGATCTGGCACATTTAACTTGGTGTGTGTTGCAGATCCGGCAGCGTTTAATAGAGTCTGTGTGCTTTCTGGGCTCCAATTCATGGCCCAGTCGGCCAACAAGTCGTGTGTGTGTGTGTCCGTGTCTGCGTGTATTTGTGTCTGCGCAAACTGTGATGCATATTTAGCATGACTCATTACAGTATTCATGTATATGTTGGTACATATCTTAAAAAAGATTATTTGTTGTTTAGGCTATATGGACAATCCATAGGTAGACGGGAGGGGTGTGTGTGTGTGTGTGCCCGTGCACTTGTGCAATAATGTATTGACCTTGTCTCTCACTGCCAGTTCCCAGAAGGTTGATGAATAAATAAAGCCGTGACGCCTCTCGAGTGAGTGTGTGTACTGCAAGCGAGACAGAATGACACCACAGGCTAATACACAGCTCTCTCCCACCCTGTTTCCAGGGCTATATTTGCACAGTGGAATAATGTTGGTTGTCTGTGATACTCTGACCCAGAATTTTACCTATTCTGTGCCTCTGCATTAATGTGCATTTCATGATTTCTTTTTTCGTGTGCGTATGTGTAAGTGTGGTAAATGGACAACTCACCAGGGGTTTCTGTGTGCACAATGATCAGCTTGTAGTGCAGCAGTTCAAGTCTGGTGCATAAATGTATATGATGAAAAAAAAGCTAAAAAGTAGATTGAAAAAGGTAATAAATAAATTAATAAATTAATATTTTTTATATTGTGACACTGGTGGACATACAGCAGCTTTCTTGCACAAACAGAGTGAAACATTCTTTAGAGTTAAGGCAGTTGATGGCTTACAAAACCCACTGTCTGTAATACTTCAGACTGTGTGGTAACACTCTGCAGTATTATTAGAACAATACTGGATTGCCGGAAGAAGTATTGCATCTTTATATCAGAATGTTAAGAAACTGAGACAATTAACAAAGAATGACAGACTAGTTTGTCAGAAGTTAATTGTATTGCAAGATAATGCCGCAAAGCATGAGGTGAAAGGAACTACCTCGTTTCACATGATGGAAGAGCAGCACAGGTTGCTTAAATACTCTGTAGTTGCTTTGGGATGAACTGAACAGAGGGTGACAGTAAAGCAAGCTCAATGTGCAACATATGAGTGGTGTTGCAGATGTTTTTTATTTTGTTTTTATTTTTCCTTTTTCATAACACAAACATGAGGTTGTATACACACATTCACACTGGATGAAACATATAGAAGATACTAGTCACAGGATGATGTACTCTGGTTCAGATATTTGCTTACAACAGTTTCAGTCATCAAACTCTGCATCAGCTAAGTATACGACCCATTTGGTCCAGTATTCTTTTCCTTCTGTAATCTCAAAGTAAAAGGTATACGTTCCATACTGTATATGTCATTTATTATGTTTTTCCATTGGTTCAAGGTGGGAGGTTCTCTTAAAAGCCAGCATCTGGTTATTGCTTTTTTACTTGCTGCCATAAGAATTTGTAAAAAATAACTGTCCCTCTTATATAGATCCAAGAGCTGAAAGTAGTAAAGTCTGAGACTGGTCCAGTGTGTTGCTTTGTGTTCAGAGAAGCTGTCATTACAATTCTTAAAAAGCTGAGCAAAAGCCCACTTAAATCAAAGCGCCATAAAAAAGACTCAAATGCAAATAGAAGTGGTGAAGAGCAAATGGAAAACACACTCACAGACTTTATTCTCACACACTCACATGTTCATGTTGACAACAGTGGGGTGGGAGTGGTCAGAACATGAAGTGCAAGACCACGACTGAGGTCATGAGGGTTAGAGCTCTGTGGGATCAAAGGTCACACCAGGAAGTCAGGCCTGTGCACGTGCCCAAAGCAGGTTTCCTAGCAACCAGACAAGTGGAAGAGAAGTTTACCAATGTGCACATAAGCATTGAGAGTCAAACACTATTATTTTCTCACACACTCACACCAGTTTAAAACCACTGTGCAACACATGCTCCAACATATTGAACTCACTTGTGGGATTTTCCTTCTCAGGCTGATCTAGTGTATTTGCGTCATTTGGTCGTCTCCACCCACTGAATTTCAGTGCATTCCATGCTCTAATTAGTACCAAAAAAAAAAAAAGCCTCATTTCCAGAACATCATCCATTGTATATTCATTCACTCATATAGCGTGTCAAAACTAACTGAAAGGCTCATTTGGATGCAGCTTTTCATAAAATTTTCCAAACAAGGATATCTTTCTTTTGCTTGTATCAGCATGCATCACATTTCATAAATAAATAAATTGTTATATGAAACTGCAGATTTGTTCTATTTTAAATCAACTAAGTCTGTACTGATACGTGTAGATGTTACTTTGCTAACCCCAACCCACTGAGACTTGTCAAATTTAGGGCATCTGTGTTCATGTGAATTGTGGTGGACACTCTGGCCATTGACTAGTCGTGAATCACTTGTCTTTGTGTCTCTCCATTTTTGTCTTCATTTTTTCGTCATTACAAAATAGTGCCAATCTGTTTGGACACCACAGCTGTAATTAAAAGTGCCATAACTCATAATAATGACTGTCATAAACTGAAGTGAGCTGTACTCTTGTCCTCAGACAAGACATTTACTTTTTTAATATTTTGCTATTTCCTCTTTCTCCCCCAAGGTGCCTTATATTTGTTTTTGACAATTGCTACACATTTCTGCTTTTATAGTGCTTTTTGTTTGGCACATAATTTTCCCCTGGGAACTTGTATATGGTATTCATGAACATAAGTTTGTCTTTTCCCATTTAAAGGGAAAGTGACTACAAGTAGAACGTTGCATGTCAGCAGATTTGATGTGGACTTACAGGTTGATTTAAGAAAGCAATAAATTCTTTTATGACTTGTCTATGTCCTTCTTAGACACACTGCACATATAATCACATGCCCCTTTTGGACTCAGGTTGCACAGGTCAAGCAGACAGCCAAGTCAGTAGCCACTTTCAGACATGCTCTTTTATGTGCCCACGTAGTGTCTGAGTAAATTTTATGCAAAAGGAAGCACAGCAATCTAAGTATACTTAGGGCCTGGTAGCAATATTGCAAAGCTGAAGTTCACATTCACAAAAAAAAAAGAAGGAAGGGGGCAAAGAAGGCAATACAATAGAGACAGGTATTACATACACACAGTACTCCACCAAGACACTTGAAAGACTCAATTATCCTTTTGTATCTGTCAAACAAACAATAAAATTTAACAGATGAGCCATTTTAGATTGTCAAAGAAATTTTATCTTGCATTGTATGAAATGCAAAGAAGGAAGAGAATTCTGTCATATAGACACCAAAAGCTTTAATATCTATATGGCTGCCTGTATAGACCAGTGTTTACATTTTGAACTCCCACAATTACTATTTCTAGAACTTTTATGTCAGGTTTCCTCCCATGCACATACACACAGACTCACTTTATCAACAGTGTGTTCTGTCTACCATCAAATTGTTGTTTTTTAGTAAAACAGAATGCGAAAATAGTTACACACCTTCAACCCCGTTTGCTTCCCGGCTTTGATCCTTAGACAAAGACACCTGTACAGTACAGAGACAGTAGATATTGCAAGCAAGAGCTTTGCATTTATTTTATTTTTCACTACTCTGGGGATGATTTGTGAAATTCTGGGAGAAGGTGTAGGGGTAGGCCCTGAAAAGAAAATAAAGGCATTGTGACAACAGGACAAAAGCGAAATAAGAGAGAAGACAATATGGATGGAAAAGGGAAAGGGGCGGAAAAGACAGACAACTAATTAAAGAAAGTAGAGTTTTACTTGGGTGTTGATTCCATGAGGACTAATGGTCCCAGGTGTCTGAGATGAGGGGAGGCACAGGAAATGAGGGAAGGGAAAGGAAACTAGGTCTTCACACACCATATGTTCTGTATCTTCCCCTGTTTCTTCTGACGCTCTTTCATTTCAGGCTTTGTACTGGCTCACTGAGACAAGCTGATCTTGTATTGCTTTTCTTTTTTGTCTCCATTTTGTATTTCTCCAACTGTCTTGAGCAGCATTTGCACAGTACTGCAGGTTAAATAAGGTGACAGTGGGATTGAGTGGGTGGTGGTTTGGAGACAGAGTGATTGTGTGACTGTTTGCATATGCTTTATGTGCATTTCAGAAAGCCTCAGCAGCATCTATGACTTTGCAGTCTAAGGTGTGTTTGTTTCCTGATAGTTGTACCGTTTATAGACTAGATTTCAACATTTGTCTTGCGTGTTCTGTTTTCTCTTTCACTTATCCTGTATTTGCTTTGCTTTTTTGTGTTGGGTGAGACTTCAGCTTTGCAGGTTCAGCTGATACAGTCTGATCGAAGTGTGTCTTTGGAATGTTGTACTTTATCAAACAGATTTGTGAATACAGTTGAAGTCCATATACTACATCCTTACCAGTGTTTGATTCCTTGATCGCAGTACAGAAGCAGACCATGAGTTTAAAATGGCATGTCATCTAAAAATAGCTGCTAAACCCATTCACCCTCCCCTCAATGCAGACCCACTCTGGCCGGATAAGTTCCACCCTTCCAACCCAGTCATGAAATGCAAACTACTCCCACTGTACATTCCTCTTAGAGGAATGAGCCAACTCCCTTGTAAATTAACGAGCGGGGGGGCTCATTGTTTTCCGCCTAACAAAGGCAGTTGGCAAACAGGAGTAGAGTGGCTTCTTAACGGTGGTTGACTAGGCTTACTTACTAAGAGGCTGGAGGAAAGATGGTGCTGTGTCACCAGGTTAGAGTGCCTCAAGGCACTGTCTTTGGGGCCCCTCTTTGGTCTCTCTTTTCGTCTCCCTGTCTTTTCTGTTTCTCTGTTGCGACTGTATGCATGATGGTCTGTTACATGTGCCCATGTGTTGGCCCTCAGGCTGTTGTCAGGCAGATCATGGGAGCTGCTGCATGCTACCCCCTGTCTGTATCTACCTACATACCTCTATCCTAGAAAAAGTTGAAAGAAATAGGGATAGAAAAGAGATGTGTGCACAATATGCACAAAACATGTCCACAGGGGGAACTGCAAGCACAGCAAGATTACCAGACTCCCGGCATCACAAAACAAGATTCCCCACCTCTCCCCCTCCCCTTCCTTGCCCTCCTCTTTTCCTGCCTCCCCACTCCTTGGCCCTGGAGTGGTTTTAGTAAAAGGATAATCTGTGGAGGAATTCCAAAAGGCAGAAATCCAAGGATTACCCAAAGAGGAGAATGGTAGATGATGGAATATTTAGCGTTTTACCTGAAATGATTGCTTGGGTTTTGTGCATTGAGATTTGATTTTGTGACAGAAGAGATATTTCAGTTCATATATAAGGAGAAAAACTGGCAGAACAATACGACATCAGCCCTGCTAAGATTCTCTCACTTGTTTGTCTGTGTATCAGGGGTTTTCTTTTTAAACTAGCCTGTAGCAGGTTGCTACAAGTAAGAATTCAGATTTAGATTCAGATTACTTTATTAGTCCCACAGGGTCTGTTAGTATGTCATCAACACTGACAACAGTGTACCATTGTCAGTGCACAGAACAATTGGGGGGAGGGGCAGAGCAATGCAAAGACCAGGTTTGGGCTAAGTGCTTGATGCTTGAAAGCAAAAGCAATAAATGAATTGGAGTAGCGATTTGTTTTCACATGATCAGGTTGGCCAATTATTCCCTTTGCTTTCTGTCTTTCACAGACAACCCTCCGAACCAGCATATGAATGGAAAAAGGTTAAAAGATGAATAAAAGTTACATAAAATGAGCTTGCTGACACCAAAAAAGTTTAGTTTTCTTAGCAGATGAGTTCTTTGTTGTCCTCGCTTGAAAATGCAGTCAGTTTTCTCATTAATCAGTTGTGAGTCAAATACCGTTCCTAGGTACTTATATGTTTGCATGATTCTTACCTCTTCACCGTGTATGATGCTGGCTTTTGGTTCGACACCACACTTCCTGAAAAATATAATTAATTCTTTAGTTTTTGTCACATTAAGATCAAGAATTATTGTCACACAACAGGACTGTGTCGTCAGAGTACTTCACAAGGAAGCTGCCTTCCTGGGAAGTCCTGCAGCTATCTGTGTATGCAATAAAAAGCAGGTGAGAGAGGACACAGCCCTGAGGAGAGCCAGTATTTGAAATGATGACAGAGAACAGGTGTCTATCTACAAGACGTGCTGAATTTTCTCTGTTGAAAAGTTTAAAACTAACAATAAAATCTTGTTGAGTAAAAAAATAAAATAAGAAGATAATTACCCAATCAAAATATGCAGTTGCATCTTGTTAAATTTAGAGTATAGAATTGTAAAACAAATGAATGGTGGTAAATCTGTTTTAAGTGATCAATGATGTCAAATTTTGTGTATAATTCAACTAATACGACAAAACCATAATCAGTTCATGACATGGAGCCCAGTAACGGCAGTAAATTCTGACTTTCCAGATCTAATTTCATTTCGCTTTGCTAATGAACCCTGATATTTCTTACTGAGCGAGCTAAAGCAATTAGCTTCCTGTGTCAGGAGTGACAAATAAGTGAAACTTAAACTAATGATAGCCCACAACAAGTTTTTTTTTGTAAAACTCCATTGGTATGTACTTTTCTAAGCTTTTAATTTATACATTTAGTGTGTTATGGCCATCTACTCCTGCAACATTCCCATAATCCCTGTGTACACTACCTAACCCTGTTTTTATATGGCTTGAAAACCTGGTGGTGTTCTGTACAGTATTTGTATATTATAAGTATAGTTTGTCAGCAGTCTGGTCTTCAAGACGCTGTTACACTATCAGTGGATGTCTGCATTATTGCAAACAAGTTGCATCTCATAGGCTTAGTTCCTCTTGTCCTACTTAGGTGGCTGATAAACAGGCTTTAGCTTTAATTATGGTGATGTCTGATATTGCACATTCTTACATCATACTGGTATCTTGTTTATGTATTTTGTCTGGCTGTGTGTTATTTGTGTGTCTGTCACTATTTCTCTGTTTGCATATGTGTGTGGGGGGGTTATCTTTGTCTGAAGATATGACAGTGAATGTGCGTCTTGTCTGGCAGCTGTAATCACTACTACTTTTGTGAGGTTGGTCAGTACGTTGAGTTCTGTCCGCCTTAGTGTCATCAGTATGTGTGCGCATGTGTGTATGCTTTCATGTTTACAAGCGGAATTACATCAGATTTTGTGGATTTTTAAAATTCCTCTGCACATGTTCGGCTACATCGTCTACTTGTCTTTGTTGTTGATTAATATTCTGGGTATGTGTTACTGTGCTTTTGAGCCTATGACTACTTCACTCAGCACAACCCCAGTTTATTTTCGTCAAATGAGCCCATTACATAAATATTTGTTGTGTCAATGTGTACAATTATTGCCTTGGGGTTATTTGATTATTGACAAACATTTTAATATGTATATATAAATAATACATGAAAATATTAAAATTGTAAATATTTGCACAGATTGTGAAAGTTTAATTATAGAAATTTTCTTTGGTAGCAGTTGAAGTAGTTTCGGAAATGCGTGGCAGAAAAATCATAGCAATAATCAGTTTAGCATTAATTTAGCAAGTTTGATTTGGTAAACTTAACTGGTGTGTGCAGACCATTGACCTCAACTTTATCCAGCAGACTGGATAAGTATATAGTATACTTATATAGTAGTATAAGACTGGATAACCGGCCAGACTGGAAAAGTGTACACTTTGTGAACACTGTTGTTGCTGATTGGAAGCAAATCCCTGCAGGCAGATGCCAATGGTTTGAAAAGAAATGACGGGCAGATAAATTGTGTGTACCTGTATATTATTATTTTTGTGTTAACCTGGCTTTTCAGGTACAGGCGGTATCGGACCCACCCAGTTACAGTCAGAACACACACACTGGCAGGTAGGAAGAACAAGCATATCTCTGCAGGGCCGGGCATGTTTGTGCCTATTTCTACACTAATAGATTATCGATGCACTGTTAGGTTGGTTTGTTACAGCAGACAGTGGAAATGGGCCTGGACTCCCCTGAGGAAACAGGATATCTAACACACAAAATACACACAGCTATTGCACACATACAGTTGCTACAAACACTGGCACAATGTGACTAGCGCTCATGTGTGGGACTTTAAAGCATGTTTTGCACACTTGCGTACAATTAGACACACCATACACCTGCTGGGTTTCTAGAGGAGCTGAACTCCCTTCTGCCTGCATCTTAAGATGAAAGGAAAAGTGGAGAGGGGAGACAGACAGGCAGGAGGGACAGGAGGAGGAGGAGGGATTTAAAAAGAGGAGGATAGGGAGGCAGAGGAGGAGAGACAGACAGGAAGGGAGGTAAAGGACAAAGAAAGAACAGATAAAGAAGAGGAGGAGGAGCAGGTATGAAGCGTGATAGCCAGGTCTGCATGGTCCTACCTCTCCTCCCTTTTTCACACTTCTCCTTTGTGAACAGATGGATGGAGGTTTCTGAAAGTGATGAAAGCAAAAACTGGGGACTCAGACAAATACATTCAGTACCTACACACTGGCAGTCTCACACGACTGCACACTCCACCAGACAGATGTGTCTGGTCATCCTTTGTTGCTCTCTCTTCACTCTGCCACACTGATATTTACATACGACAGGATCTGTCCGTGTGTGTGTGTGTGTGTGTGTGTGTGCGCGCGTGCGTGCACGTGTCTCTATTGGCCCAGAACTACTCAGAGCAAACAGGTTCTGCAGTTTTGTGCCCACTGACAGTGCAACAAATCTGAATTGAGACCAATGATGCTTTTCCTGGGTAGAGAGACAGACAGACAGGGAGGGACAGACTCTAGGCAGAGGATGAATCAGATGAATGGAGGGAAGAAGCGGGAGATATGGCAGGATAAAATAAAAGGAGGATGCATCAAACTCGTGAGCCCTATGGGTATTTTCTTGTAGAGAGAGTTGGGCAAATGGAAGCACGGTGGAGACTTGAAATGTCTCTGTGCCAATGAGTTCACCAGCAATCTGTGCTGAATCCATCGCATATCACAGCACATACTCCGCCTATGCTTGGTTCTGATGAAATTTGTGTCACGTGCTGTTACATTTTTAAAGCTTCTCCAGGGACTTTTCTATGCTAGCAACTTCAAATGACACAGAAAAGATAACAGATTGGAATTTAAGAACTTCTCCACATTGACATGTAGGTAGGTATCGTCAAAGATGACAGACATGGTTGTTTAACAAAGTGCAAGCATGAGATGGATTGTTGAATGAAAATAACAGGGAATGGAAATCGCCAAGCAATAATCAAATAATCAAATACATGCGTAGTTTACAAATAGCTCACTTAGTTGCTAAATTTACAGTTGCAGATCCTTCAGGATACAAATGTAAGTAAAGAATCAATGGTTAAGATTTAATTGAATTATCAGTAGCTATCAGGGTGCATTTTAATGCCCAAGACTTTTTAAAATAATGAATGACAGATTCAGATTGTATTGATTTGGCCTGTTTCACTTTTTAATCGTTTTAACATCTTTACTATTGTGATGTCCTAGATTTCTTTTTGGAGAAAAGTTCTTGATTCTCATGCAGCATAGTTAGAAACACCTTTCTGTAATAAAACTGGACCATTAATAAAAAAAAAAAAAACTATCGTGTTAAAGGAGTCATTTGGCATTGAGGGGAAGACCCCTTTCTTGCCTTCAGTCAGATTAATAGATAGGATACAACACAAAGCATGCTCCTATCTACCATTTAAATGCAAGGCCAGTTAGCCTAGCTTAGCCTTAAGATGAAGGAAATAGACTTTGAGCGTCGTCAGCACTGTCACTTTCCGAGGGAAGCAGCAGAGACTTCAGGAAGTTGCTCCTCTGGGAAAAGACAAACGCCACAGCAGCCCAGATGTTCTAGCCTTGCTATGACATATTTACATTCACACATACAAAATTTTTATCAATCCTCCCCCCCCCCCCCCCCCCCCCCTTTGAGCTGTAATTGATCTAAATAGCGCTGTCTCAAGTCAGCCTCTTAATTACAGCAGAGCAACCTCTGTCTCTGTCTCCCTCTGTCTGGGGTGAGAATTGAGAATTGCTGTAGTGAGGAATCAACAGCAGAAGGGGAAGGGGAGATCTGTGATGGGGGAGGAAGGAGGGGGGTGAGTGTGGGAGAGAGGAGCCTAAACCAGTGTTAATTGAACACAGCTGTACCTCGTTAAACATTAATTGGCAATTAATCAGCTTACATCCCCATCAGTTGAATATATCTTTTAAAAAAAGAGAGAGAGGGAAATAAAGTCAATTATTCACAGTAGCACAAGGAAGGCCTGTTAGAGCTCAGCCTCCTTCTCCCTGTCTCACTGCAGTTTTTCAGTCCTCCATCTCCTCACTGTTCCTCTCCCTCTCTGCACTCCATTCAGCCCATTAATCTAGTTTTCTGCCTTTTATATTCGTTTCCTTCCCCTCGTCTGTCTGTAGTTCATCCAAAGATGGAGAGAGAGGGAGTGAAAGATAGATGTCACAACAAAGAGGAAGAGCTCTGGGGGAGAGAAAGGATGGGGAGAGGGGCCTGATGCTCCCGAATGAAGGAGATCATAAAGAGTGATATCACTGAAAATAATGTGCACCTATATTTACATTAATGTTGAAAACGTGAAAATGGTGTTCAGTCACACAGGCTTTTCAGGTTGTTTTTGTATACATCTTTGCACAGAACAGTTTAAGCTCTCCTTCTCTGTCCTACTTTTAATTTCAGACTGCAGGAGTACACATCACAGGACAGCATCTGGCATGTAGTGACAGACAGATCCGCTCAGTTCTCCTCTGCGTTTCAGCACATCCTCACTCAGAAATTCAATGATGATTGAGATTTACATATCTGACTGTTTCTATTATTAGGTTATTAGGTAAATAGGTCTTAAACTTAATTGCGGGTAATAAATACTGACTGCTAACCAGAAATATACTGCTAATATCACCAGTTTAGTATCACAGTATATTTGACAACATAAACATACATGACATGGTGTCACAACAAGTCAGAGGCATAATATGTGGTGGTATTCTGCACTGTCAGTGAAGGTGAAAGATCATGGATAAAGGGTGTCAAACAGTATTAGTGCATACTCTTTCAGTTTCTCTTTGATAATTAATTGTGTTGCAGTTCCTCAAATACATCCCAGTTATATGTCACAAAGTGTGAAAGGTGAAGGTTTTACTGTTTGACCATCCCATGAGCACTTGACTTGAAGTTTTGCCCTCAAGTCTGCTGATGGAAAAGCAAAACTGAGAGATTTATCCTGCCAGTATATATGTAAGGGTTAATCTACCAGTAGGTTTGCTTCAAACAGTTTTAGTGCACGATGTGGAGACGAAGAATTACCCGATGCGCAGTGCTTATATCATGGTCATTTTCCAAGAATATAGGAATAAAAGGATTCACCAACTTTTGGTGAAAGTTTTGTACTCAAAATTGAAAGTTTTTGGAGCGAGAGGATAAAGGAATAAACTAGTCCCTTTTACAACCACGACAGTTACAGTTGTCACAGTAGGACAGGGTGAGCACTGTGGCTCAATCGCTTAAACAAAACCAAAAGTAGGCTAGTAAAAGTTAAAATCAAGCTTGATTTAGGGCAAAATTATTCCACGGTGTGGTTATTGTTTAGAAAATGATCGGACCAAGCCATGACCCAGTGTGCAGATAGGCCAGGTTAAATAAGAGATAGAGCTACTAAATAGTTAAGTTGACAGTTGGGCTCATTATGTTGCGATAGTTATGGGCGCAGATGAATTTAGAGCAGATAGCTTACAAAGTTTAGCCGAACTACGTATGCCGACCAATCTGAAAAATACATTCACACTGACCATGGTATACGATCTGTCAGAGCACCTTGTGAATGTAGCTGGTTTTATATCTAGCACATACAGCCACAGGCCCTTTCTGTTCCTACTGAGAGTGTTTGGGGACATAGTGTGTGTGCAGTAAACCAAGTCTATCCTGCAAATCCAGTGTGTCAAGCTGTTCTGCTCACTGCTTTGGCTCTTACATTAGAGTGCTGATTACAAGTAGAACCTGCATTGCTCTCATTGACACACATTCCTTCTCTGCTATCTACCCTTGATCTCTTACACTATCTCCTCTGCCCTGCTTCCACCCCCTCTCTCCCAAATGTTGGTTTTTTTTCAACCTCACAATTAAATTCCTGAACTAACTTAACACTTTGCTTCCTTTGTTGCTTTTCATTATCTGTTTCTGCTGTTTCTCTCTTCACTCTCTTAATCTGTCATACTGGCTGCATCCCAAAAATTTCACCTATTACTCACCTTCAGTATTTCTACTTTCCCTTCTCTCTTTTTCAGTCCTCTCTATTAGCCACATCTATCTGCCTTCACCATCTAGATCTGTCTTATTTTTCCCTCGCTCTTCCCGTCTTGGCTCCAACTCAGATATTATAAATGCTATTGTATGCTGGCTAGGGGCCAAATCAGCAAGGCAATAAATCAATACAGGGAGAGAATTATGTAATGTGCCACCATATTGACTGGCCTTCCCTCCTCCTGCTCCTCCTCTCTCCCTGGGTGGTTTCTTCCTCTGCTCTCTTTTTTCTCTGTGATCGACTCACCTTGTTTTACTTCCCTTTTTGTACCCCCATTGAACCAGAAATATTTTCAGTCTTTTTTCCAGCCTCTGCCTCAGGGTTTAATTTTTTGGTTAAGGTATGCTGCACATATTGACTTGCTGGTTTATACTGATTACAACTACTGTCATCAAAAAATTATCACCTGTCAGTAGTAACAGTGAAATTATTTCCATACAGTGAGAATCCATCTTAAGTAAAATGTGATAATTGTAAAGGGATGAGTCATTTGAATCCTTAAAAAGGCCACATTTGAATTTTTTGACCATAATTTCAGAAACAAACATCTCTGTGATTTTACATGCAGAACACTTTAGCTTGAGTGTTTTGTTTCATTGTGCAATGCTTAATTACAGTACACTCAAAGGCCCCAGGAAGGAGGCTAGAAATGAGGGTCGGCCGGTCGAACTGTTAGCTGGCATACAGTACACAGTGTGCTCTCGTGGTGCAGCTGGTCCCTGTGGCATACTTGCAAATTGCAAAGTTAGTTTGTGAGTTCAAGCCTCATCTGATTCACAATATTTGTTGAATCTTAGCTTTGACCTTTCTACATCAGTTTAGTGATAAAATACTTCTGCAATAATTTATTCCTTAGCTTATTCCTCACATTAAAGGCTTAAGTCAAAAAACAATATCTGCATGTTCACAACTGGTATTCTTTCATACACTAAGTGTTGACAAGATATTCATTAATTCAATCAATAATTAAATTCCATTCATTGTTCATTGTTTCAGATCTCGGTATAACTGTAGCATTATTTGCTATCCTTCTCAGCTTCACCACTCTGTGTCTGATACACTAAGCTGTAGATGCACAATCTCAATATCGATAATGAATAAGTATATTCTTCAAGCAACTAGACTCTATTTACAATCAGGTTTACATCTGTAGAAACGAATTAGTGTTTAAGGCACTAATTATGTCTGGGTGTGTCTTTATGTTGGTTGAACAGTAGAAATGCAAAATGGGCAGAGCCATGATCTGGAGATGTTTTGAATGGACGCACTCCTGGAGACTGATGGCACACATCCTTCCAGGCTAACTGTTTCCACAATGGGTTACAAAATTGATCTATTGCATATTTTGCTCAATTCAAATTAGCAGAGTTCAGGGATATTCTCGCTCAAATATTTGGGATCAGACTAATTGGGGGTGGTTATCAGCTGAAATGTGGTGGTAAACAGGATTGACACACAACTCTTGCACAAAAATGCAATGTCTGTATCTAAGCACACTGCATCTGTAAGAGTGATGCACCAGAAGTTGAAATGAATGGATCCTCTTTCAGAAAGCTGATCCATTCAGCAACTGGTACACACTGAACTGCTGATCTTATGGAAAGTCCTCAGCTGTGCCCTCAGTATTTCTCTGTTACCTCTGTGTCCTGGTCATGCAGTCTGGAGCTGTGTTTCCTGGTGTCCTGACTTCTTTATAGAGAGAGAGGGAGGGGGAGCAGTCTATAGGAGTCAGTGAGTGCAGTAGTAGTGCCTATATTTCCTCCAGCCTATGCCCTGGTCAGAGAGTGTGGTGGCTCCATGCTGTATTTTCCATACCGTCACCCTTTACCCGCCCTCTCCCTCTCTTCTCGCTTTCAGACTGTACTTTTTCACTCCTCTCTGGAATTTCATCTTCCTGCACGTGGCTGACACTGAAGAGGGTAGCTGTGTGTGTGTGTGTGTGTGTGTGTGTGTGTGTCTGAACGTGACCTATAGGAAATATCTACCAATGAAGAAACTGAAACAAGAAGCATGAATTTTGGCATGTCTATATTTAACATGCCACTGAGTGGACACTATTTGCTCCAGTGTCCTAGCCTGTGTGCTCTGTACAGCCCAGCACCATACCCACATTTCCATAAAATGCATACAACTAACATATATTTATTTAAATAAAATAATATTTTTAAGGAAATAAGGTACTAGAGTAGAATATAGTTTTGAATGGATACAGTTTGTTAATAAGTGGTGAGATTTATTCTGTTATTATTATTATTTATTTTTTAATCTTACACCAAATTATGGTGATCTGGATGCATTTGTTTCCCTCATGTGAATAAAACACAATAATAAAAAGGGGAAAGGGAAAGAAATGTATAATGCTGGGCAAAAGAACTAATATTCATTTTAGCTTTTGCTTTATAACTTGGATCTTATCTTTGTGGTTTTGGCAGTGATTCTTATCAGTAATATAGGAGGTATCACATGAAGGTTTTATATGTTAACCAAACCCCAGGCTAGACAAACCTCTGAGTTTGTTGAGGAGGATAAATCAGCAGCAAAGGCTGACGTAATTGTCCAAACTGACATCACTTTGGTCGACTAACTTCCTGCTTCAGCCTTGTTATTTGTACATGTACGAATGTAGATACTGGGCCCAGCTCCTAAAGGTTTTTAGACAAACTGACAGAACTGTTGAATATGTATCTGATCATCTGATCGTTCAGGTTTCATGCACTGGCATGATTGTTTAAGGTTCAGTTTTGGCATAGACGTACACTGAGGAGTGTTCACAAAGACAGAACAGCAGTAAAGCAATCATGTAATCTAATCAATTGATTTAATTAGGAACAGAAATTAGATGTAGTTAATCCAAACTAAACATCGAGCGCATGCTGTCAGGAGTCAGCAACTGTCAGAGAAGAGCTGATAAGTCTTCCTTTGGTCATGTTGCACCAGATCTGGAATATGGAAGCTATTGTTCTCACCCAGCTGCACGTTCGCTGATTTTTATGCTAAAACCTTATCACCAGCTTCACACATCTGTTGGTGCGAAGATGTTGGCTTAATAAATTTACATCTGTGCCACAACACCATGCTGCAGAGTTTAACAACCCTGATCGAAGGTTATCTGCATCAGTATTGATTCCTGTTTTTGTTTTTTTAATCATCACTGGAGGTCAAAAAATGTCTCCATCAGTCTTACATCACATTAATGAAGAAGAGATGTCGAGGTAGAGAGCAAACAGAGAGGCTCCTTCTGCTCTCCAATCCCATCTGTTTGACACACAGAGGGAGGGAGGGGAAGGATGGAGAGAGAGAGGGAGGGAAGAGTAAGGGAGGGGTGGTAGACGAATGAGAACGAGGCCAGATCAGGCTGAGGCAGAGATGGGGGGTGGAAAGGGGGGAGGTGCTGTTTAGAGAAAGGCAGTGAGTGAAAAAAAATCAGAGGGAGGCAGGCTGGGGGGTTGGGCTCCAAGCCTATGCGTGTGTGAGAGAGAGAGAGAGAGAGAAAGCAGCAACCAAATGTGTGTTGTGTATGTCTGTGTGTTGTGTGTGTGTGTGTGTGTGTGTGTGTGTGCTCGCTCTGTTCCTTTCCTTTCTTTGTTTGACTACTGAGTGGGAAAAAAAACCGAGACAGAATATAGAGATAGAGTGAGGAAGAGAAACACAGAGAGAGGAGAAGAACAGGATCTAAAACGAGTCACTTTTATTTTTTTAGAGAGAGAGAGAAGGAGAAAGACAAAGGATTTCTATTTGATCTGTTTTCCCCTTTATTCCCTTACATCCTGTAGAATAAGAAAAAATATATAAATAACAACAACAGCAGCACTGCATGCTTTTGACAACAGTGTCATATTCAGGAGCAGTGTGTGTTTTGTGTGTTGGCTCGGTGAGCGTGTGTACTGAGGAGGTGGGGGGAGGCAGCCTGTGCAATTTAAAGGGAAAATACAAGGCACACACAAAGCTGGGAGTGCAGGCAGGAAGGCAAGGCAGCAGGAAACGGTAGTGGGAATCTGCTGAGCTGGCTGACGCTTTAACCAACAACCCTCTTTTGGATTTTACTCCACCGAGCCGACCTTGTGTCTCCCTCTGTGCTCAGCCGGAGCCTGGCCACGGTAAGACAAGCTTCCTATCCACAACCTCTCAGCTGTTTCACTGCTACCGCTCTGCAGACAAAAGCAGGAGAAAGTTGCTGCGTGTGTGTATATATGTGTGCAGATGGATAGGAGCTAAGCTAAAGGCTGAAGCTAAGGCTAAAAGGCGTGAGGAATGCAGCACAAAGGGAGCTTGTGTGCTCCAGCTGGGGCTGTGTGTGTATGTGTGTGTGTCTTTGTGGACGGGCTTCAGTGTTTATGTCACGGGGCTTCCTAAACTTTTGCATGTGAAGGATGCCCCAAAACAGACAAGCACCAGACTACATACGCTCTTTTTAGGAAAATATTTCTGGCTGATTAGGTTTTGATGGTGGACAGAGTGAAACTCCTCTTTTAAGTCATTATATAGGGACTCCCAGTCCTTTACATGAAAGCAAAAATTTATTAGAAAATAAAGTAATCGCACAAACCATAGGAAACCTTGTGCAGAAGCATCTCGAAGGTCCCAACACTGGTCATGGTAGAGCAGAGTGATTTAAATGCCCCCAATTGCTCCAGAGCCAGCTGGCTCACCGGCACAGAAAACAAAACACAAAAGTAGTTCATTTCTACTACTGCTCTCACATTGTCTCCTTTTCTTTTCACTTTTTTCTTCATCCACCTCTCCCATATCCTTTATGCCGCTTTCACCTCCTTAGCTGATTTTAATGGCAGTTCAGACAAAAGGTTTCTGTCTCTTTTTCTTCTTCTTCATCTCCTCCTGCTCATATTTCTTCTCTCCCTGTACCTCCATCATGAAATAGGCAGGTGACTGTATTTAACATTGGTCTTGTGACTTTATAGCCTAAGCATTAATCAGTGAATGCCTGTCTCTACTACAAGCACGCATGCACGCACACACATGCACACACACTCGCACACAAATGCTGGCTCACATTAGCGTCACACAAACTGTCTCAGTTAAACATTAACACACAGAGCTTATTGTGTGTAACGTGTATTGTCCCACCCACTGTGTTGGGGACCAGGGGCTTTGAGCTTGCTCTAGTCAGTCGTCCGGTCTGTGGTCAACACCCGTTTTCTAAATCTGTGCATGTGTGTTCACTACTGTCATATAAAAAGCTAATCCGAGCCGTTGTGTGTGTGTGTGTGTGTGTGTGTGTGTGTGTGTGTGTGTGTGGGTGGGTGCATGATCCTCCCCGAGCCAATGTGTGAGAAAGACAACACTTGTGCCGGCGTCTGCCTGGAGCTAATATTGGTGGTAGTATGTGCGCACGTGTGCGTGTTGGTCCCTGTCCTAATTAAGTTTATACCCCCCACGTTCAAACCAATTCAAATATTCTTGGAATAAAAGCCTCACTAGAAAGCCATATCAAGCTTACTACTGTACACGGTTTCCTACAGTACTTGACACACACACACACACATACACACGTGATCACCCGGCTCGCGCATGCACACACACAAATGCACTGTTACTATTCCATTTGCTGCCCCCACCCTTCCTGTTATCCCTTGGGAATTTCCTCCTTTTCCCCTTTTCATTAGTTAACCAGCGGAAGTGGAATCTCTTCTACTCTGACATTTCTTTCCCCTTTTATTTCTTTTTTTATTCCTGAACCACTTCCTGTCCAGCTGCGATTATCCAATAGTGGTATGCCAGGCGCGGTTCAGGCAGGGTCGCCTGCTGTGGACTGGAATACATCATAGCTGCAGGCTTGCTATCTGACATAGCCTTGCCCGATTAGGAAACACTGTATACAGGACACAGCCAGCGCTAATGCTGTACTAATCTGTTTATACTGCGCTGCTGGCTCCCATACTGAATACAGAACATGCTGTATTAAGGGGGAATGATATGGTTTTGTAAATTACATTATTGTATGGCAGAGTTCATTATGTCGGGATGGATTACTTTTTGATACAGTTCTACTTTGTTTGATAAGATGGAGATGATTTACTAGACAGTTAATGTTTGGAATTAAAACTCTAAATTATATAGCAGGATAAATTAAGATGTTTAGTAGAATATAACTTATTTCAAAGAATAGAATAGATTTATTGTGATATAGTTGGCTATGGTACATTTTACAACATATGGTATCAGATTATTTCAGCAACAAAGAGAAATACAGTAAAGATGAGGAGAAAGAGGGGATGACATATGCAAACCTTCATGGTCTGCACTCTCCCAGGTGAGCCACTGCCCAACAGACGTATATATATGAAGTGGCTCTGACTTTAATCTCCCAAGCTTTCTTCAATTAATTGTCTGGCTTTTTCATTTTGAATGTAGATGGTGTTGTCAAATTGTATAACATCCCTCTTTAGAATCCAGAATAGTGTGTCATTCTGAGTGTAAACAAAATATGAAACAATATGGTACATCAGAATGCAAGTGTTATTTGTGCCAACAAAAGTATAAGTATAAGAGCATCTGTAATGTGGTGAAGCAGATTCCATTACTTTCCATTCTGGCTGTTTCTCTGTAGGCTCCAGTTTTGCATAGTCATTAATTGGGGGAGGGGTTGACCCGGCCCAGCTGTGAGTGAATGTTTTGTGTTTTGCTGATGCAGATAAAATATGGGGATGTTGCCCATGATGACACTTGATTCTTAGTTTGTCTTTGTGGCAACAAGCCATTTCCTGCACTAAGAGCCATTAGGACACCACCCAAACCTTCCACCCCCATCGGTCACTCACCATGCTCCTGTGTTCTTCTGCAGATATGTACCTGCAGACAAACCCACACATAAAAGAGACAGGGAGAGAGGGGTGTGTGTTTTTGTGATTGAATTTGTATGTGTGCGTGTGTTCTGCTGTCCTCTTTACCCCTCCTCAGCCTCAGGGCAGTCCCCCCATCGCTGAAGAGGAGAGATTGTGCATTCATTGGAATGGAGGCTGAGATGGCAAGTGGGAGGAGGAGGGTGAGGGTGATTGAGTGTGTTGCCTGGAGAAGAAAAAGGGAAACGGAGGAGAAGGGGAAGAGTAGAGGGGGAGGGGTGAGCTGCCTTGTGTTTTAAAACAGAGGGAAAAGGGGGAGGAGAAAGAGGAGCAGACAGAGAGGAGGTTCAGGGGTGGAGGTGTGGGGGAGCTGGCTGGCTGGTGCTGTGGCTGGGTTGTGTCTGTGGAGAGAGGAGCTGAGCTAATAACGTGTCAAAGTAATAATTTGAAACACTTTAATGTAAATAAATGTCTTTTGGTTTCTCTGATAGATTTTTGTGTTAATTCAACTTGCAATGTATTTATGAAAGCGTTTTGCTCTGCACTCTGGCTCCAGTGCAGTTATTGTGTAAAATGTGCATCAAAGCCTGAAATGATGCATTTTGGATGGATTGTGTTGGACAGTGACGATGGTTTGTGCACATTTTTATTTAGTTTGGATAAAAGCGTAACTGAGCTATGTATAAGTAATGGAGTGGGTGATACCAGCTGGCCAAAGCATTTTAAAGGTGTACTCTGGTGCATTAGATAATGCATATACATTGGTGCAAGTTCTTACAATGTTTTCCTTGCACAAAAGTCAGCTGATCAGAGTGCATATTTTCCAGACATAGTGCTAATTCCTTTGGTATCCATTGCTAATGGCAGCGCACACACACTCCTACATACACAAACACAGTTGCTCCATTTTATTGCGTTGCATCTAGTCTCATACTTTATCTATGCCTACACCAGCTTATATTCAAAAGTGCAGCCTGTTAAGGCACAGAGGGATAAGGCTTAGGTGGTTAATTCTGTTAACCAGGGTCAAAGGGCTCAGGCAGATTAACTTTGGCCTACGAGCTAATATCCACCATAGAAACTGGAGGTAGTTGTGTGTGTTTAGCAGAGAGTAAGACAAACCCATGGAGACATTACAAAAGACATAGGCTATATGGTCTTTTTTGATGGTCAGTTTCATGGTCTGCAGCCTTACTTCCTTATTTATTCAGGTTGGTCTTCAGGTTGGGGCGACCAGATGTCCAGCTTCATGTGGGACAGTCCCGCATTTCCATTACTTTTCACACATGCCGCAAATTGAGATCCTGTCCCGCATTGTTATTGACAGGTTTCATTATTGAAAAGTGTGTTAATATGTAGCATTTATCAAATGGCTGTGTGGAGAGGGCAGTGAGGGCTGACATCAGGGGGCGGGGCAGGCTTTGCAATCATGTCAATCAAATTGGGATGCGTAACTTTAACACAGGTTGGTCTACCTGTGGGTGAAACCAGTGCAAAGCGAGCCATTTTTCCGTTTTAGGCAGAGGGAAATATAACTTCAAACAACACAGACAATGCGAGGCTCACAGAAAACATGTTGCTCAAAAGGAGACTTCCCAGTCTATGGATAGGTTACTTAGGTTTCCTTATCTTAGAGAACCTGAGAAAGATGTATTTCAATAAAATACATTAGTTAAATTTTTATTTGCGTAGTCTGTAATGTGCTACTAAATAAAGCAGATGGAAAAACACAGAATGGCACAGAATAGAAAAGTTTAGTACCTCGATGCGTTGGTATCCCATATTGTCCCGCATAGTTTTTGTCCCACATCTGGTGAGTTGGGATCTGGTCACCCTCGGTTGATCTGGCTTTGAGCAACAGTCACAGAGATACATGAGATGTGTGAGAGAGTTGAGACGAGTAGCCATGCTGAGAAAGTTTTTAATGCTGCTGTACACTCACACATTCACACACAGACATAACAGGCCACTGCCAGAGGCAGGATGCTGAGTGTGCACATGATTGTTTTGTGTGAAGGGGATGGGCTGGGGTTTGTTGATTTTAGGTAATGTTTTCCAGTTGTCTCAGTCAGGAGAAGGCTATGAGGGATAGAAGGACTGGCAAGAGAAGACAAAATTGGTAGCGCACGCATACACACACTCATGCTTACATGCACCTAAATACATTGAGATTGTGGGATTTTTTTCCCATAGAGGGTGAAACTGACCAACTGACACAGGTGTGTGTGGGTGTGTGTCTGCATGAGTTGTGCATGGCTGATTGGGCAATGGTCAATAGTGGAACTGTGTATGTTTATAGCAGCTCTTGCATAACGTGTAAACGGGTGTGGGCTCTTAAGGGGTCTGGGCCCTGCAATGAAGGATACAGAGTTCTTTATAGATCTTGATACAAGTATGTGTTAGAGGAGGGAATGACAAGTGACAACTTGTTACCTTTGAGGACTAGAAAGACCTGAAACCTGCTGGCTACTTGGTTGTATGTCACTTTTTTCTGGACATGTCTTTGGTCCTATTTCTGCTGACAGCACATCTTTATTTTCCCCTTAATCATGCATGAATATCTCAGAGATACAGGAATATGTTTTCTCACTGTTATCTAGCTTGTGTTCATTATAACCAGTTTGTTGTGTCAGTGATATCTGCACTGAAGCTTATTCTACTGTTGCCCTGGGGTCGAAGCAGCTGCTAAATACCTGAAACCAAAACCTCAAAAATAGAATAGATAAGTGCACAAACACAGATTTGCATAAACACACACAAGACAACTGGCCAATGTCCCTGTGTGTTTATGGCGCTCTGTAATTTTACACAACAAATGTGCAGCCCCTTTGAAGCTGTCTGCTTATACGCTGTTCTCCCTTTCGTTTTCTCTGTATTTGTTTGTTTGTGGTGTTTTTCATCAAGTAATGTGGGCTTGCACAGCCTCTCATTGTGTGTGCTTCTGAGCTTGTTTCTGTAGTTCTGTTTGCATTTCAGTTTAGGGAAAATATGTGACGCTAAGTGCATATGCTTGAGGCCACTCTTAAAAATAGGCATATTTGTTGTGTGCTCAGGCATGTATAAGAATAAAGCTGAGACTGTCGCCAGTGCTTTATGAGAGAGAATTTTCTTCTTGGTCTTTGGCTTCTGTGTCAAAGTCTCAGAGTCTCGGGTTGTGTCTTGTCTCACGAACCTCCCTAACAAAAGACAACTGAAAAGAGTTGAGCATTATCATAGTCAACCAATTACTCCTAGATGTTCAGTGCACCTCACTGGCCAAACAATTTTCTTTGATTTATACTAATTTCTACTATGTGACATTGTCCTGCAATGGCTACTGATTCTAATTAAGTTTAGCAGACCTCTCAAGCTCAAAGTACAAAGAATGTCTTTATTCTTGATGTCTTCATGGAGTTTTGAAGATGGTTTCTTAACAAAATATTGTGAATCTTAGAGAAAACTTTACTTCCTGACCAGAAAAACACTCTACAGCATAACAAACATTTGCAAAGTGTGTGTGCGCATGCACAATTAAAAAGAATTGCACACAAGTGAACCTTACATCTGGTGTCATTAATCAGCTTATACATTTGACAGTAGACATCTATGACTATGTATTAAGAACACATACAAAGAGTGCATGCACACACATTGACCATGTGACCCCATAGTGACCTTGATCAATCCAGCTAATTCATTTACAGTAATGCATTAAACTGATTATGCTTCACAGGAGATGGAGGGATAGTAAAAAAAAAAGAAGAGGAAGAAGATGAAGATAAGTGTGTTTTGTATGTGTGTGTGTGTGTGTGTGTTTATCTGAGTCTGTTTGGAGGGTCTGACAGCCATAATTAACTGATCAGTGGAGGATGGGAAGTGTACTTTGGAAATTATTTAGATTATTTTAGGGATCTGCTACTTCCAATCATCCTATTCCACAGTTTTTACCTTCTTTTTCTGCCCCTGCTTTATTTTTCATCCTTTCTCTGCATAGACAGATCCTCTTTTTCTTCTTTCCTGCTCTTCCTGTCTCTCCCTTTTACATTGGCTGTCTCTTTAACCTAGTTCCATAGTGAACTCTGACCCATCTCACTTGTGTAACATCAGTGATAACTGTACTTTAGTGTGCGCATGTGTGTCCTACAAATGTCTCTCACTCTACTTCTTTTCAATACACACGTCACAAGTCATAGCTGACCTTCATGTGAGTGGCTCTTTCTGGTAAGACCCTTTTGAGGCATTCAAATTTGCAACTTTATGACCAGTCTCATTTCATATATAATTCCCACACTTTCCTATTCATGACATTTTAGTAATGTGTTATGCTTGCCTTGTTTGGTAATTGCAGATGTGTTGGTCATTCATTGTTTGCATTGTTGGCAAGTGTATTGAGAGTGCAAGGAAAATTGTGAGAAACCAAAGCACCAGCTTTCTTGAAGGGTTCAAGGATATATGTGTCTGTGCATTAGTGTCTGGAGGGCAGCGGGTGCATTGTGACCTTTATGGGTCTGAGTGGAAAATAGTGTGTGTGTGTGTGTATTTGCCCTGAGACTGGTAACATGATCTGTCTTGTCTCTGACTTGTAACCCACGATCTCTTGATCTGTCTGCATCCTCCCTCTCTTTCCCTCTCTCCTATATCTTCCCCTATCCGTTTACAGACATCTCTCTTTCCTGTTTTCCCTATTTCCTGTCTTTCATCCTAGTTTGCATTGTTGTGTATATTTTTGCTCCGTTCAATCCTAAATTTGAAGCCTAAAATAGAGAAAGAGAAAGTGCTGATTGAAATTGATTTGGTCTGTTTCCTTTGTTTGACCAATTTTAGATGTCTGGAAACTGACAATATTGTAATGCACTGATCTGATCTGAGTGTATATTGTGTGTGTGTGTGTGTTGGGTGGGGCAGGGTGTTGGAGGTCACGAGACAGGCTTACTCCCTCCCACAGGATTTCTATTACAGATGTATAGAATTACAAGCGTCGCGGTGTTTACTTGATCTCCTCTCTGTCAGATGGCCAGCTGTATTTTTATTTTTCCTCTTCCCTCTGCATTCTTTCTGCACCTGCAACTTAAATGTATACTTAACGCCTGCAAACCTAAGGTCATGTGTATAAATGGCTTTGGGACTTGAGCTGTGCTTAGTAAGACATGGTAAGACATTAAAAGTGCAGTGTTAAGCTTCTAACCAGCATTACAACCCAGACTGGCACACTCCACCTGCCCACTGCAACAAAATATTCTCAGAAATTCGATCTCAGAGCAGGTATTGACTAACTCTCTTCTTACAGTCAAGTTTTCCAAACAAACAGCTGTAAATGACACAACTGAATGTACACTGGTGTTGTTTGGGCAGCATATTTGCCGTTTCCAGGAGTGTTGTGTGTCTTCTGTATTCTGTTGCCATATGGCAGCTGTATTAGGCCACAGTGTAAACACAGCTGGCTGCCTCCCGTGGCTGCATGGGTGAACAGCAGTCTGTCTACAGATACAAAAACCCTAATAGGAGAATCATATTCACTGCTAGTACATTAATATGGCTATTAGGCACATTGGAATTATGGTATGTTATTTGTAAGGCACATTAGTTGTTGATATTGCAGCCTGATAACCAGACAATTACACACGTGAAGCTGATGATTATTAAGTCTCTTTTCAGCTCACATTACAGTGCTGCAGGCAGTTGTGATTTGTTTGTTTTGTTTGTTTGTTTTTTTTATATGATGTAATTTCGTCAATACTGAAATCTCAACATGAGTGTTAAAACACATTTGCAATTTATCCTAAGTATAATGTCTTAATTCATTGTCATCATTTGGACTTTTTAATCCCACTGCTGCAGTTGTGGTTGTGTTTATTGAACAGAATGTGTCCATAAATCAGAGTTTGTTACTACTCATGTGGTTGGCTGATAAAGGCATTTGTCAAAGTAATGCTGATATGGTCATCTCAACCACAAACACAAAGAGCGAGATAAAGCAGAGAGGAGAGGGCAGGTACTGAACACTGCACATCATAAATAAAATGTCAAACACTGGTGCATGCTAGCCAGTGCTCAGGGTAGCGTGAAATCTGCTTTCGCCCCCTCCTTTCTTATCTTCCCTTCTATCACACTCCCTTTTTTGCTCTTTGTGCATGTGTATAATTGTGTGTATGTGTGCGCGTGTGCATGCACAGGGTAATTGAGGTGTGTGACCTTGCTGTAGGCCTGGCAGGTGTGAAGGGAGGGATGGAGGGAAACAGGCGATGAAATGAGCACAGGGAGAGGGTGAAGGGATAGATGGCAGGATGGAGGGCTCTGCTGATGTATGTTGGCAGACTGATAGCCTGCATGCATGCATATATGTATGGTAATGTTTGACATTCTGTGGTGAAAATAAAAAATACAAGCAGTTGTGTGTTTGAGTTCAAGCACGTTCTTCTCATGTAGGAACAATGCGACTTCTTGAAAATAAGATTTTGTGTAGTAGTGTGTATGTGTGATATTCAACAGACAAAATATTCAAATGTCCTCTATGTGCTTTATCTGCAGCTTGTACTTCTGAATCTTTCACATTTGCACTTGATTAATTTTATCAATCCAATATATCAGTATGACATATATTGAATTATAAATCAATGAGCGTTAACTTGTAGACGATTGGCAGCTTCCATGGCACACAATTTCCATTTTTCTCATATGGACTACATTTCTATAACTGCTGCTGCCTGTCAAAAGGATGTTGATGTTTCTTCTCTTACACTATCCCTGTCTATTTTCTTTTTCTTTTGCTTTTGTATTTTTTGTATGTTTTGTATTTTAAAACAATCCAGCAGCTTTTCTGTAAAAGCGGATGGGAGTTTTATTCCCTGAGAATAATGAAAACAAAAAATTTAATAGATACAAATGGCTGCATGTTAAATCAGGATGTCTAAGTAAGCACATGGCACAACATGAGGTAGGGTTCATTACTTCAAATCTACGTGTATGTAGAAGATGTTAATGAATGGACAGCAGCATTCTGGTGGTGTGGTTGTGATATACTCTAGTCTCTAAATTCGTTCAAACCCTGACAGCTGCGCTAATATTCTACAATGATGACTCTATATAGCTCCTTTAAGATGAAATCATCTCCATACTGAGCTTGTCATCATCTCCTTTACATGTTAGAGTGGAAACAGAGGAAAGAGGCACTAAGCTTTATTCACCCATCCCCCTCTTCTTCTCCTCCTCTGTCGCTCTGCACCGTCCTCCCCTCCTCCACTAACCCTCTGCTCTCTGCACAGTAGCAGTGTGCATCTGTGTCATGTCACTGGGTTCTGGCGTCCCAGAGTAACCCCCAACACCCTCCCATACCAGTCCAATCATTCTCTTGTTCTCTTCCTCCCTCGTTCTCTCTCTTTCTCTGTCCTTGTGTGGCTCAGACTGTCAGCAGTGATCACTTCATCTCCTCTCTAAAGAAGAGCCTCTTCCTCACCGCTCTCTGTCATCATGTCTTTGCCTAATCTGTGTCACTTTTTTAATTTCCCTCCTCTGTTACGCTTTTGTGGAACACAAACAAAAACAGAACACCTTTTCTTGCAGTCTCTTGCCTCTCACTCTCTCGTGAAGCATACATAAACATAAAACTATCTCAGTGCATACGTTAATAGATCCAAGCTCCTGAGCCTGCTGCTGCATGCATAATCTATCTGCTCATACAGATTGTGAACAGTGCACTTATGACACTGTGTGTGCATGTGCACGAATGTGTGCGCGTGTGCACGCGTGTGTGTTTGTGTGTGGGTGTGTATGCCTGCATGGCCCTAGGCTCCTCCCTCCAGAGAGCGAGACAGACAGGTGTGGACCAGATTGAGTTCTGCCTCATTTCCTCTGCCCTGTGCAGCTGGTCAAGGACACACATTTACACCAACACACACACAGAGACATGTCTTCAGCACATGTTTATGCACACATACATATACACACTTAAAATACAAGGACAGAGACATGCCAACTGCACACAGCTCAAACAGATACACAATAGAAGATGTGGAAGGATCAAATGCAACATTAGCATAAACAACACATACATGCTCATGCTTATCAAGACTGCACTTGAATTCCTATGGAAAAGGATTATAGAAATAATTACACCACAATTGGCAGCGCATTTCCATGGCAACGCTGACAGATTGAATAGTGGGAATTGAATCCCAGTCTAAAGCTTGTCCAATCCCTTCCACTTTATGTTATAGTCACACATGCATCCTTACAAGATTTATAGATGATGATGATTATTTATCTTTTACATGATCGCCTCAGCAGTGGAGGAACATTATGATCATGGCACATACAACAGCAGCAGAAACACATTTGCTATGCACACTATGAAACTGATTTCCTCACACCCTCTCTACATTTTCCTCTCTTGCTCTTTGTTTCCCTGCTTGAGTTAGTTTCTGTGTTATGACATCTCCAAATTGATAGACATTACACAGTGAAGTGTGACAGGTAAAGGCTCATCACCCAAACACTAATACAGAAAAACACACACCCCCACTGTCTGTCAGTCTAGTCTGATGTGTGATTGTGGATGGATTTGTGTGAGTGAGTGTGTTTGTCTGTCTGCTGTGGCGCCTGCCCAGTTCAGGAAGTGTAGGGTCACTGTGTCTGGAGGGGAGCCAGGTGGCCTCTTTCCCCTTCTAATAGCAGACATCAGTACTTTGGCTAAAAGAACACAGACTATAGAGATAGATTTAACATACGGAGGAGGTTCACATCTCTGTATGCTTAACTACTGGTGAAAGTGACTGAGTAACTATTATTTTGCCTGTGCAGGGAGCTGTGGGTGGGGGGCTCTTGTGAAGATGTTATGAGCCACCATGTGATGATCACGTGCACTACCTTGATAAAGAAGTCTTTGTGAGCAGATGCAGAAGATGCAGCTAAAGTCACACATGTCCACACACACACACACACTCAGCTTCTCCCAGAAAGGATTCTTTTAGTGTAATTTGACAGGTTTTTGTTCTCAACTATTCTCAGATGTATCCTCTTCTCCAAAACAAGTGCACCAGGTGATTAATGATGGTTACTGCTCTCTATATTTTTCTGTTTTTTTTCTCTTTTCTCGTTTTTTTTTTTTTTTTTTTTTTTTTTTTTTTCAAAAAAGTTAAAACTAAAAACAGTATTCTTAAAATTTGTCTTGAAACTCCATATTATCAATTTTCACCTCTGCTGACAGACAAACACAACACTAAAGCATGTGCAAACAGGACTTGACATTATTGAGGGGTGACAAAATGAAACTGACCATTGATAAAATCACATCTTAGTCGGGCGCAGTGGGAAAGTGTGTAAAGTGTGGGCCCCTTAAACAGGAGGCTCCAAGGCCCT
Organism: Echeneis naucrates; assembly: GCF_900963305.1. NCBI lineage: Eukaryota > Metazoa > Chordata > Actinopteri > Carangiformes > Echeneidae > Echeneis > Echeneis naucrates. The sequence goes on along the minus strand of NC_042528.1, from coordinate 9,596,492 downwards.
CATCAGCAATACTGTTTCGATTCCGGCCAGTGGCATTTGCTCAATGTCACTCGTTAAGCTGTCCTATCTTATAAAGCCAAAAGAAAAAACTTAAATAAATAAAACTTTCTCGAGGATAGAGTACTGGAAGCAATTTTTGTACAGTAATTAGACAACTCATTATACAACATAAGTCTAGTAATTTAAAGCGTAATACCTTTAAAAATCAGTGTAGTTGAATATTCGAATTTTTCATTTTCAGCCTTTTCCCCTTTGGTAGGTATGAAATCATCGTGGTTTGGGGCAAATACACACATAGCAGTGAGATAATAATCTTTTTGGTATGTGATGGTTAACTTAAATAACATTGTGCAACTGGATAGTGCAGTTTAGCACCTCTGTACAGGTATGTGGGCTTGGCAGGGCTTGCCTGACCACTCTCTAGCTCAAGCTCTCTCACACACACAGTCACACATGCACTTGGGTCTAGTGGCTCCAAGAGTGCAACCGTGTCCTAAAGACCGGAATACACACTGGCACACACAGAGCTCTTTTAGAAGTGAAGACATACTGCTATTACCGTTTTGTTGTACGGGTCCTGCCATTTCTCACCTTTAACAAAAAGATCACTTTGTGGTGTTCTTTTTCTGAAGTGTTTATTTTCTTGGGATGCCTCGGGATGCATTTCTTAGACTGTGCATTTGTGTGTTTGTGTATAAAGCGAGTTTAGGCATGCCAGCTGTGTGCTCTTGCTCATTTTAGTGTTGTTGTTTTTGTGCTACTAGGAGTGTGTCAGCATACAATGTCTTAAGTGCTCAGAGACTCGAGCTGTTTTGCTGACAACAGTGTGACCTGCATGTTATAAGCTTGAGTGATCAGCTGCTGTCTCCTAAGGTCAGTTTGATGATTGAATGCAACCAGCTGACTGTTTCTCTGTCTGTACAGTCAGTTTATAGTCTGTTTAAGATGCCATTTTATAAGCCATACAACCAGATGTACAATTTGTGTCCATGTACAAATTTTATAGAAATTGTGATGTAATGATAAATAAAAGTTCTCTTTAAGGTTTGTCTATCTGTCATCTGTAACAAGTATCCCTTTATCCCTTTGCTGAAAGGGGATAAATAAGGTTAGAGGGTTGAGTTGAGGTAAATGCTGTTTTCAGGGATTGACCTTGACAGGAGTTGACCAGTCACAGTTTGACGACAAGGCCATGTGTTATTTTTGAGCAGTGATGTCACACGACAGAGCCGGCATCAACCACTGTGGCACTGAATGCTGTGTACTGCTGTGAGGGCGTGCTCAGCTCGGCTGCTCTAGTGCAGTTTGTGTGTGAACTTGTGCGTGTGTTTGTCTGTGCATGCACATATGCAAGAAAAAGAAAAAGGACAATGGGGGTAAAAACGGCACATGGCAAGTGTTTAAAAAGGGTTATATTCATCAAGCACTTACATTTAAACATGCTTACTTGAATAACTCACAGGCGCACACACACATTAATTCTGTTCACACGTCTTGATTTTTGGAAGCAGCCACAGCCGGGCTGCTTTCATTAGCGTCTGTCTAGACACAATTTATTACCAACTGTTCATTCTTGTCTTCTCTCCCTCCCCATCTTATTTGTTTGCGCTCACTTTTGGCTAATTTTCAGACAGTTTTAGGGTGTGAGGTGTGCCTCTGGTTGGTTGGTCTGTCTTCAGATTTCAGACAACTTTATTTATCCCAAATGGGTCATTTGTTTGCAGCTTTCCATGTACATTCAGGCCAACAGTCAAACAAGAAATCAATAATCAGGTCAGTTGAGGAAACAGTAAGAAAAACATATTGGCAATCAAAAATAAGAACTCAATAAATAAATCCCTCTGCTGAATGCACAAAATAGTTTCACAGACTTAGCTTGGACATTAGGTAGTTTCTTAGCTGACCTTGTTTGCAAATTAGCTATGTTCTCTTTAAAACTGAGTTGTGAATCAAACAAGATATTTGTAGGAGTCAACAATTTTGACCTCTTCCTTGTGGATGGTGATTGCCCTTGGTGTATCCTGACTTGTGAAAAACGTGTCCTGAAAATGAATTGAATGAAAGCAGGTAAAGCCTGGCCATGATCGGGGTCCTGGTCCTGAAGAAGAATCAGAAAGGCAGTGTCATCTGAGACAATAATTAAAATCTCCACACCATATGCATGTGATAGCAGAAGGTCTCCACTGAATGTCACTCTTCTAGGACTGACGCCCACAGTGAGTCATCTGGTTTCTGAACTCTTGACAGGCATTGATTCCCAGATAAATCACACATTAAAAGTGCATTTAAGTAGATTGTCCCCATAGTCAGCTTACTGTTTCCTTAACATGAAGTTTCACATATACATTCCAGGTGCCGCACAGTTATGGACAGTTACACACAAATTAGACGGTAGGCAGATGGTGGAAAGCAACCCAAGTTTCACTCAGTGAAGCACCCTGGGGTTCAGACCGGGGTTGTCACCTTTCTCTTACTTGAGTAGGTGTTACTTTACTGCTTGTCCCCTAAGAGACAGGAAGTCAGTCTTTCTTGTCTCTCACGTCATTTAGCCATCCGTTTGTGTGTATGGAGGAGGTATAAGTGGGTGCGATGGTTTGTGAGGCAGGCTTGGTTCTGACCATGACCTTTTGCTGAAGCCATGTGGCAGAGGTTCACCAGGCCAAACAGCCCCAACCACAGTCAGCCTGACACTCCTCACTGTCTGTAGCTCTGCCAGCTCTAACCTCATAAACTCATGCATATTTACAGGCAAACAAGTCTCATGCATACACACAAAAATAAAACACCCTCCACCCAATTCAAATCAGTATGTTGTGACATTTAATATATTAGCATGTAGCCTTTAAAATGCAAACAAATCTCAAAGAATATCCAAAAATATATGAGTCTCAATGAATCAGTTTTAGTTTGAAGGAGATGTAAGAAGACAGTGAATATAAACTGGCAACACGATGAACCTTAGCCTGAAAAGTTCAAGTCAAAATGATCCATTATAATCCATGGAATCTGTAAAATTGGCTCCAGTGGGCCAGCAAATCGAGTAACCAGACATCCTAATTTCAGGAAGGTTTAAGATAATTCTCAAAGCACACTGTCCTTGCCCTTGGCCCTCGGAGAATTCAGTCCCTAATATTGAGGATTCTGCTACATTGCTCTCACCTTTACACAGATGTCGTTTCTGACCTGGACTACTGCTGCCGCCATTCATTCATCTTCTACTGTTTATCTGTTTCTGGGTCTCAGGGGTGCTGGAGCCAATCCCAGCTCACACTGGGCGAGGGGGGGGGGTCATCCTGTACAAGTCGACAGTCCATCACAGAGCCAACACATAAAGACAGACAGAGACAAACAACCAGTCACACTCACAGTCTGGAGCTACAGGCAATTTAGAGTCACCAGTTAACCCAAACCTGATGTCTTTGGACGGTACCTGTGGGAAACCCACACAAGCACAGGGAGAACATGCACGCTCCACACAGAAAAGCTCCAGGCCCAGGAACCAAACCCACACCTCTTGTTGTGGGGCAAGAGCGCTAACCACTATGCTGCTGTGCTGCCCCTGCTGCTGCCAGTTGAAGGGATAAACAACAATTACCCCATATTTTGTGTTCATCCAGAACAATGAGGGGGAATAGGTGTGCTTAAATTCCCACCTTGAACAGGCAGTGTAAAACCTTCTGTTCAATCTTAATTTAAGGACTTGTTAGCGCGACTGTCTTTAAACATGCTACAGCATCCACACCAGACTATAGGCCACAGTACAGAGACACACAGGCAGACAGTGAATCTACACCGAAAGACAATGAAGAAGAAAACCCTGTCATTCACCACCACCCCTGAAGTAGCACACTCGTTTGTGTATATGTGTGTGAGTAGGTATGAAGGCAATTGCCCTAACATGAAGAAATCTACTGAATCACCAGTGACTAAGGGCTGGAGCAGCATGAGCATGGCCACTTTACTCACGCTATGCATGCTCACACAGGTTGAGGAAGTGTGTTTGTTTGCCATAAGGTGACTGTGTTAGGCTGATTTCAGTAGGTATATATGTACAGCATGCAGCAAGATGGTCCGCACCCCTTATGTGCCTTTGTTACAACAACTGAACAGTTTGTGTGTGTGTGTTCCAGGCGTTTTGGCACTTTTGTAGCTTTTCCTTGATAGGGTGGTGTGTTGGCCCAGTTACCTAGATATGCCCTTTCTTATTCTTTTCCATGATCTGTGTAATGTTTGTTTACTGTAGGATGTAAGATGTTTGGGAGCATCCCAGGCTGAATAGGCTACCAGGACTTGGCTCTCTCTTTCATTGTCTCCTGACTTGCCAAAAAAAAGCATCTTAACATAAAATCTTTCTGCATTACTCAATAATTTCCTATTTGCACGTTTGTGGAGAGAGTGTTCCCATAACTGTCCAGAGTTGCAACATCCTTTAACTTTGTAAAATAAACCCCTATGTGGTTTTTTGGCACCTTCCACGTCAGGTGAGACTTCCTAGGCTGTATCTCTTCATCTTACTGTACTTTTAGCCAACCTATATTTTCCCCAAGGCCCCTTTCCATCTTCCTCTGCCCACCCTTCTCTGCCTCTTCATCTCCTCTGTTCCTTACCTCTGGGCAGTGCTTCTGCCATTCCACCCAAATACCTCTCTCTGTGCTGGTTAATGTCAAAGGAAGATGCTCCCACTGGTTAACCTTTACAAACAAAGGATAAACACTTCTTCTATATCCTTCTATCTCCTGCACCACCTACGAATATTTCTCTCTTACATGCTCTTCTCATGTGTCACTTGCTATTTCAATACAAATTGATTTAAGAGATTTTCATTACCTTTTTCCATAACAGCTATATTCTCTTCTGCCTTGTGATGCATACTATAGTATACTTCTCTGCGCCTTCACAAGAGCTGTCTCCCTTTTTAACTGTCTTTCTCTCCTTCACAACCCTCCCCCTTCTTCCTCAAGCCACATTTCTGATATCGATCCAGGTCAAACGATTTTGTCAAATCTTGTGACAGTCAGTCAATGTGTCATTAAAGAATTAATCCTGCCATTGCAACATTTCAGCCTCCAACAGAGATCATTGCCCCACTCAGAATGGACCCACATATTCCACAGCACCACAGCAGGTTTACGCCTTCACTGTCTGGACAGGTGTGACCCTTGAAGAGGTGTAACCTCTGACATTAAGTTCAAAGGTCAACAGCTTTAACCAGGCTGCAAGATTCGTGAAGGCTGAACAAGCTGTCTGCCTCAAATTTACATCACACTCTCTCTCTCTCTCACACACACACACACATACACACACACACACACACACACACACAATGTGCCTCCTATGGCAACAAAAATACTTCATTTGCTATGTTTTTGCATGCTTAGTAGAGATTCTGCCATATGTGGGTTTGGGCTACTGCAGCCCCTTGGTAGAAGATCAGAGTAAAAGAAAGTAAGACAGGAGAGGAGCAGCAGGTTTTGGAATTGAAAATTACACAAAAAGTGCCTGGACATGTGTAGGTCAAAGGTCACATAGATGGCAGAGATCAAGAGAGGAGGAGGGGTAAGAAGACAGGCTAATGTGTTTTACTGTATATGACGTAGGAGGAGGACAAGAGAGGTAATGACATTTAGGTTTTGATTAGAGTCAACCACAACCGTTTTTTAAAAGGGCACATTGAGTAAATGTATATTAGAGAAAGTAAGTGTGTTTGCTTCTTTATTTGTTCCTCTTTGTCATTATTTTTTTCTGCGGTCTGTGTGTGTGATGCATCCATGTGTAACTGTACCTAGTTTAGCAAATTAGCATGTTACAGGTGCTGTGTGTTCTCAAGAGTGTACATGGAACGGTGTGTATGTGTTTTTTTTAATGATGTCTGTGTTGGGGGCGGGGTGGTACACCAGAGTACCACCTGTTCTCAGTCATGTGGCCCGGCATTGACATTGTGAGTCACTGAACAGGCGGCATATAAGGAAAATACACACACACACACACACACAGATGGCCACACTGCTGGTCCAGGCCCTGCTGTGCATTTTGGCTGACACACACTCACACACACACTGTGGTTTCATAAGCAGCACCAAATGACATATCAACAACAGCATGACCACAGAAGAGTCAGCAAACGTCAGGCATGATGAAACAAGCTAAAGGAATAAGAAATTTGATCCATCTTATCTTCTTTTAATCCTTGACTAAAGCACAAATGAATTGCTGACCACTGCTTCAACTCATGTTGGAATGTCACAGATATGTTTGACCTAATTCTGACAAAAGATGAAAATAGAAACTGCCCTTGAACATCCCAAGCACACAGAGCTGCAGGATTGTTTCAGACTGCAGATTTACTAATGAAGTGACTGAATGATAGACTTCATGCTGGCATCAGTGCCTACTCAATGATTTTGTTTTTATGACTGTTTATTAAGTGTTACAGATTCCTCTTTTTCTGCTGCTGCCATTTACACTGTTTGACCTCTAGACTGACATATGTTCCTCCGTATTGTGGTTTCAGGAGGTGGGAGGTGTCATGGTCGTCTGCTGAAAAAGACACGCTACCTTACCCATGAACACTAGGTAAGGCTGTCTTTTGTCTTACACTTTACAGAGTATTGTAAGTTTACTTGTATCGTTGCGTGCTTCTTGATAATGATCTCAGTAATTCTTATGGTTAGTCCACCACTGCATTTAATTGTTAATTCTTCATAACATGTCATACCTAAGTACAGGGTTAGGGAGGTTAATGTACAATACATACAACTGCTCGCACTCAGGCAATGTTGTGTAGTATGGAACTAAGACTAAGACTAAGAGTGAGAAAGAGAGTGAGGCAGTGAGAGTACTTTATGCACACACAGGACAAAACATACATTAGGTAAAACTGTAGTGGGTAGTGAAATTATGGGTGTGAGTCGGCTCCTTTTTACAATATCTTTCACACACACAATCTACTCTTCAGTATTGTGTGTGTTATGTGCAAGTCTTCAAAGACTTGTTTACTTTAAAGGCCTCTGAGTCAGGTATGAAACTTGGACTGCTCTTCAATGCCACATAAAAAAGTAAATGTTTTTCATTGCTCTCTCTGTGTCCTACAAGTGTTCATGAAATACTTGCCTGTGTATTAGATGTCAGAAAATTCTTTGTGTCACCTTAGTTTTGACTAGCATGTTAAGAATGTGTGCTATTGTTGAGACTCCAACTCAAAAAGTGAACATCAACAATCGTAACAACATTCAATTATTTTCATGTGGTGGGACAGATCAAACAGTCTGGGTCACCTTGGGGAATTTGGAATTAACATAATTCACCCTTTTTAGATACTTGATCTAGAAAATGAGCAAATTTTTTGATAAATTAAGTTCTGTGGATAATGGACAACATTCATAGTGGCCAGTGCCCAAAAAATTACACATTTGAAATCCTTTTTGCTTTTTCTCTGAAAGTTGGTAGGTTTTCAACCCCCGCCCTTACAACAACAAACAAATAGTGGCTACAGTGATGGATGGACTAGTGGAAGACCAGTCTTCCCCACAAAATTGTCAGATTTGAGCTGTATCATTCTGGCTCCACCAGCTTCACCATTTAACTTCAAAGCTGCTACATTTTCACATGGATGATTTTAGTGTCCATTTTCAGGGGAAAACCAGCCATTTCAACAAGCTCCAGAAAATGTGATGTATTCTTCCAAGAACCATCAAAGCTTTGTAAACTCCTGTAAGCTGGGTTTACTTTTCACTATGTGTAACTTGTGGATACTGAGGATACTAGGCAGGACTCAAATACTTTTTTATCATAGAGTTAAAACTGGTCTTGGCTGGTAGTTGGAGGAACTAGAGGGAAAGCTAGCTTCTCCGTCGGCATTCCTCTCATGAACAAGGGCCCTAATTATCAGATCTGAATAACCATTCCACCAAGCACATGGCTGCTACATGTGGGTGTGCTAAGCCAGTCTGTCTGCAGGGCTGCCTGTGTGGCTCTCTCTGAGTATGTTTGAGTATGTGAGTGGAGGTGAATATTATCATGTCTGTCAGACTCCTAGTGTACCCAAAACCTGACTCATGTTATGCCACATATACACACGCATTCTCAGCCCCACACAGTCCTACACATTGAAGGCTGAGAAGTACAATCTGTACAAGGAACACAGTCTCCTACAACTGTACAACACACACATAACTCACGCTCACATGTTCTTTCCTCAGCTGTTGCCCACCTGGATCTTCACAATATTGCAAGCAGTTTATTTGTTAAACGTGTGTATGTCATAAAAGGAATTTTTGGGGCTTGCAGACATGGGAGAGCTGTAATACATATATTATGCGTTTGTAGGTTTATATATGTAAGTATAAATATATATATTTGGAGTGTGAGAATTGAGCCAGTCTTGTTTCCCAACCCCGATCTCTTTAATTACAGACACAAAGTCTCCACTACACACGCCTGGTTTCCTTCCACACATATGAATACAGGATTGCTAGCCATGCATAAGAGCTGTAAGAACTTAAACACATAGAGCATCACAAATCTTTTTTTTCTTCTTATTGTCCCTTCCTAATGCACACACACAGACATATTTTGGGACCCCCGGGACAGACTGTAATGCTTCGCCTTCGCTTTTTGTGGGAGTGGAAGGAGGGGAATTGTGTGTAGGCATACATTTATTATGCTCAGATTTTTATTATATACAGTACAATACATCTATGAGAGACAGCTGGGGGAAGCTGTCTGTGTGTGAGTGGGGTGGGGGATATACTAGAGTGCGTGGTATACTAGAGTCCTAGCCATACCCACATCAATCACCAATCCTCTTCCTGTTCTCTTTGCAGGGCTAATGGTTCCCCACCACACTCTTTATTACACAATTACACACACATTGACACACATGAAGTGAGCAAAGTCCCATACTTGAGATTATAGACCCACTCTCGACACCCATAGTGGGGAATATTGTGTAATAATCTCACACTGGCAGCTGTATGAAAATGCAATATTACTATAGATAATGTGGGTAAAGTAGTTGAAATAACTTCATGCACAGCAGCAACAAACAAGCAGCAGGAGCAACATAACATTTGCATAAATACTATGCCAGTTGGTCCTGGTGCAGGTGAGACCAGAGTAGAAGAAGCAAATAATACATAGGCTACACACACACACACACAATGCTCCAGTTTACTCACCAGTACATAATTGAAGACTGTAGCATGTCTGGAGCAAGCAAGACTGTAGCTGGATATAATGGCTTCCAGATAAAGTTACAAAAAGTCTATATACAGCTTATTAGATGGATCATAATAATATATATACGGATAATTACAACATGAAAGGTGCATGATTTCTCAGTATGCAATTACATCATCTGAAATGTAATTATGGACGCCATTTTAGACAGCTTCCATCCGTTTAGAGAGGATAGCATTATGCTGTGGCATTCTTAGCAGCTCTAAGCTTTTTGTCCACAGTTATTCTTAAATTTCGATTTTTGGCATTAACTTGTTCAGTTTTGCAGACAAACTGCGAGCAGGAAATGCTTCCATATACACATTCATTTTAGTTAAGGTGAATGTGCAGCACTGCATCTACTGCATGTAGTTGATTTCTCCTCACAGCCTTTAAAAAACAGTAAAAAAAAAATCATCCACATACAAACACACTGCCTCTTTGTGTCAAAGATCCCCACTGTGCAGCATCCATCCTCTTTCTCAACACGAAACCCAATATTGAACATTCATTGTCAATTCACAATAGATTCTAGATCCACCCTGGTGGTACATACCACACATACCATGCACTTACTTCAGCAGGGGTTTGAATGTAGTGCACCCCCTCTTGTTAGTGCATACCAACAGAAGTAAAAATATCGTCAGCTATCTCAAAATATTCTGCAAGTGTTGTGATGTGAGAGAAGAGAACAGACAGTGAGCGGCTGATATCCCTGATATGCACTGAGGCAGCAAAGTTTTATAATATTCTGCTTTTATAGTCTTTATTATTATTTAAAGTCACAGCATTTCTTAAAAAAGTGTGCTTCCTTATGTCATTGTCTCAGCATCATCCATGACACACTGCTGTCTTCCCTGTGCCATCTAATTTTGCCTTCTGTTGTCCTGCTGAGGGAGTTCTTTCTAAATATAACCCTTACACATGCGTGGATGTGTGAGAGAGAGAGAGAAACACACATACTGTTGGTTGTACCAATGTGGCTCCTTGGCTTTACTACAGAGAACAGGATGGTTGCATTGGCGAAGAAACGCTGGAACAAATGTTTCCGGACTTAGAGAGACCCATTTGTGTTTTTCAAAGCCTTGTTTACCTCACACAGGATCTTAGGTGGCAGCTTTTCACCATTGAGCATATCAGTATTTTACTTCTGTCTTCACTATCATGTTAATGTAACCCACTACAATTATTAACCTCATAACGCCAGGCTTATTTATATGCAAACCAATATGGACTGTATTACAAAGATGAATAATACATTAGGGAAAATAGATGCTGTAGGGTCTTACTATTATTTTATTTTCAAAACAAAACAGGGGAATATCTAAGCTTTGGTAGAGATGGGTGTCTAAAGAATTTTTTTTTTTTTAATTATTATTAATCGTTGGCAAAATATTTCACTAATTGTTCCCAAATCAGTTATTTATAACCCACTAACAGTTATTTTTATTATTTCTGAGAACAACCATTGGCTGGACATGTTGTGAAGAATCCCTGCGCCTCATTGGGCCATATGATCACATCGAGGCTCTGAGTCATATTCTGTTATTTTGTTGGTTTGTTTGTGTGTTTCACAGCCCAACAGTTGTATGCGGTAATAATAGTTACAAGGGACGTGCACAGGGCATGGATATGGTTGCCCAAGCAACTTCCCAAGTGCCCCTTTTGACTCTGGCTGACCCTCCGATGAAATAATAATAGCAACAACAATAAAAATAATAATAATAATGCTTTACAGCACTGTAACCGCGTCTGCACAACTTTCTGCAGCCTAGATAAAAAGAAAAAAAGAAAAAACCTCTTAAGGTAGTGAGTTGGCAGTGGGGATCATTCCGTGGCTGTTAAAGTGACGTGCCCGGGCCCAGGTCTGTGCACGTTCTACCTGGAGCAAGCCGCAGCAGCCGCACACGCGACCTGCACGAGAGCCGGCACGAGAGGGAGCGTCTAGCTGTCTCACTGACGTGCTCTTCTTACGTTGCATCAATTTGTGAGAGAAGGACAGTTTATTATTCTATAAAACTGAGTTTGTCATGTTAAATGTTTTGTAAAGAAAACAGGTACACGCCTGCCAATGTTATTAACTAGAGTGATAATAAAAGTGTTGACGATGGAAGTAATCATAGTTTTGTTTTGGTGTGCAGTAGGTCCATACAAATTAGTTTTAGCCTATTCAAACTTAAAATGTGCTCTTTTGGGTGTTAGTGTGTTAGATGGCGTGCCCACGGAATAAGAGAAAGCTGAAACAGGCAGCTGAGGGAGGCAACAAAGGGGAACACACACCTGCAGGCCTGGCTGCAAACCAGCAGCAAGTAGGACATTGTGATGATGACAGAAATTGCCATTCTATTACAGGGGAAGGGTTTACAATACCTTTCTGGACAGACTGAGACAGGAGCTTAAGAGGAGGTTTTATGGGGAAGGGCACACGCCCTACCCAGCCTCCCTGACAAAGAGCAGTGGAGAGATATTGGCCAGGGTTTTGCTGAAGCACATTTGCTATGCAAGTTTTATGGTCTTCAGGAGGAGGAGACCAATCTTGAGACAGAGCTGAGAGTTTTCCATGTATCACACAAGTGTCCAAAGAGGACTGTCAAGTCTATGCTTGAAGTTTTTAAAGAGTGCGATGCTCACATCATATATTACTATTACTAATACTATTCAAGCTCATCAAAACCTATGCCACTCTCCCTATCTCAACCAAAGCAGAATGCACACGTCAGAAGATGAAGCTGATCAAAACAAGGCTCTGAAATCAATGTGGTCAACGAAAGCGGTCTGATCTCCTCCATGGAAATGAGCATTGACATGACAGGGGTGCTTAGAGTCAAGATTTTTTATTGAGGTTGCTCCCAAAGGAACATTCCTCCTCTAATGCTTTACATTTGAGAATATGGAAAAACATGATGAGTGACTATGTGACAGTACCTTGATAGGATACTAAGCAATATTTATTAAATCAGGGAGGGGACGGGTGCCCCTTTTTCCAGGTCAGAGCAACCACCCATCAAAAGTTCTATGCACGTCCCTAATAGCTCTCATAAAAGTGTCCAGTCAGCAATATTGTCAATTTGTATGCTCCAGAATGAAACTACAATCTACAATAATAAATGTATTTCTTAAAATGTATATCTAAATTAGCTTATTTTAGAACAATTTGCCTTTAAAGTCCGTATCTATTAAAATTTATGTTAAACTTAATCAAATCTTTAGATATCACAGTGTAATATGGCGTCAGCGCTACTACTCTTCCTCATCCTAAAATAGATCGAGACGGAAACACGCTCCGAGCTGTTCGCCAGTGCACCAGTCGGTCACGAGTCAGTCTAAAATAAGTGTTGGGTGAAATAACAATGAAAAGGTCCAGCGCAGAAAAAGAAGCCTATCAGGAGGAGTGGGACTTGGACTCGGTGCCAGTTTGCGCTGTCAGGGAATTCCGGGACCGTGCGATGACGTCACGCGAGCGTGTGTGCGCGCGTGTGTTTGAGTGTGCGTGGCTCTGTCCCTTTAAAACAGAGCTGAGCGCAACTCGATCCCTGCCTGCTGTGAGGACAGACAAGAAGAGCAGCTCGACGCTGACACTCTGCCGAACCGGAGCGGACGGGACCGTCTCTGCTCGGCACACGGATTACCAAAAACACAGAAGAGCGCGCCTATAGCGGACTGGGCTGCCGTCAGACGGCTCAAATTTCATGGTTGTTTCGAGAGGAAGCGGCGGAGACTAAGAGGGATTATAGGCTGTATCTGCTCTCGGCACAGCCGGCTGCTCGGGAATTTCTCTGCAGTCCCGGTGCTCCAAACTTGCGGATACAAAGACTGTAAAAGCTGCCGGGGATCCCATTTCATGATTCTGGAAAATATTTCATTCCTGGGCCGTCCATTTGAAGGATTTGAATGAACGGTGAGTGCTGTGGCCGGTATGTGAGCTGGGAGCATTTAAAAGTCCAGTTGACTTTGTTTTGGTTGTAATCGGGGAAGCTGGTCGTCTCGGAAAAGTGAGTCGTAATAACAAAATTAGAAATGTGTGTATTGTGTGTGAGTCTTGGTTATAAGAGGGGCTCTGGGGTCATTCGGGGCAGCAATAAGTGAGTTATAGTATTGATTAAAACGGAGTACTTGATCGCCTGCAATCGATTAGGTGGGGGAATTTCGCTGTTTTTCCTCAACCACAGGTGATTCTTAAAGCCCACGCTCGCGTGCGTGTCTCGCCTGGTTCACCTCATATTCGTCCCACATGATCTTTACCGGATCTGTTTATCATACAGCGCACGTGGATGACACTTTTCCCCGTAAATTGGCTGTAGTGTTGAATGGTGGGTCGCGGATTTTTTTGTAGCAAATGGCCCGATACATATAATCCCTCAATTTCTAAGGGCTTGTTCCAGGAAAACTATCTGAGTGCGGTGCTGTGTGTGCGTTTCAGTTTAGTATTCAGGCCGTATAACTGGCTGATAATGACACTGGCGAGAGTTCAAAAATAGTCGTCCTGATAACACTATTCATCAAACACTGGAAATGACCCAATCCTCGTAGTGCTTTGGGACACCCGGGGTCCTATTTTGATCATTGTTGCCCTGAAAACTCAACTCATGATCATCCCATGGTTTGGAAAGGGAGAGAGAGTTGGAGGACAGGGAGAGAAAATTGCTTGTGTAATGAGATCTCACGCCATTGTGTGTGTGTGTGTGTGTGGGAGTGGGTGACTATACTGGAGTAGGAGTGGGGGTGGGCAGGATCACTGAGGTCGGCAGCCGCATAAAGTGAATGGATAGCTGCCACCCCCATCACCCAGTCAATCCTTACACATACAAAGAGCCGGATTGAAAGGAAGTGATTTGCATCACCTCTCCCTTGAGGGGGAGGGGCGGTATTTTGGGGCTGTCCTTTAGTTCGGGGTTTTCAGGGATAGCCAGTGCGCTAAAAGTCTGACCACTTGGTTTTATTCGGTCATGTGTTGCCCAGCTATCACCCTCAGCGGGGACTCTGGGCCAGCTGAAGTGACTCTTTTGAGAAACACACATTGCTCTGGTGCGTTAATGTGGTCCTGCTCTCTGTGACAATAAAAGCCCAGAGGAGTGAGTTGGGTTTGGTTATGGCGTCTCGGAGGTTTTCACACCTCAGCTGACCCTCATATCTTTGGACTTGGTCTCGGCGTCTTCGTGCGCTATAGTGACTTTGAACTGAATTTACGCGCAGCCACCAGCAAAGCACACCAAAACAATCAAGGTTAAACGGGGGCAGACGAACACCTTAGGGGCGGGGCTAGATCAGTTTATAGTGATGATGTTGGTGCCTCCAGACTTAAAAAGATACCCATCGTGCCTCACTGATCATTCGACACTCAGTTGGTGAGGACTTGTGGCTGGCTGTTTAAAAAAAAAAAAAAAGGAGGGGGGGCGGTATTTGTCACTTTATTGCCCGCAATAAACAAGTCTGGATCAGGAAGAGGAGTGTGTGTTGGCATGGGTCGGCGAAGAAAAACAAAATGTGCGCCTTTGAAGGGTCACTTCCGATCAATCAGATCGATTGGCATGGAAACTAGGGACGCGTTGTTTCTCCCCGTTTGATGTCGGAAGTTGTAAAAAGTTAAAGCTTGAAATCGCTCCACACACACTTGGCCCGCCCGGTGCTGCCTCAGCTCTCCCCCGCCCCCGTTTGTCCCGTGATCTCAACAGGAGCGTGTGTCTACATACGTGTATGAATGAACAATCACCGCCCATTTTACTACGAGCGATGACGAACATGGAGGGATATTAAAGTGATACAAACACGTACGCAAGCACACCCCTGGAGGAGGGAGAGGACGGTGGAAACAAAGCCGCTAACTCAACAATAGTGAGTGAGTCAGACAACTTGAGTAAGCAGAAGAGGAGTGGTGTGAGTGGGTCAGGACAGTTTCCTCATCCCACCTCCCAACCTGCTTTTACCATATGTGGCTTACAGGGTGTCCTACTCAAAGGAAGGATTACTTTGATCTAATGAAGGTTTTTACTTTATATGAGTGGCTGGGACAGGAAATGGGTCAGTAGGCTGGTGCTTACTCATTTAAAGCTGCTGCAAGAGTCAAGGATGATGAAGCTAGTCCTTTGTGGGTGTTGTCCACTATGGTTTTGTTTGTTTGTTTTTTATATGGGAG